>NC_088370.1:9284320-9309320 GCF_034508935.2 Berghia stephanieae
TATCTAGTTGTACATTCACATGTATTTGTGATGTCTTTACTTTTTTTTTTCTAATTATTAGATATTATAAAAGCGGATGCCAACAAATTGAACGACATTGTAATATCGGATATAACGTCTCCATCTTCATCACAGGTTTTTTATTTTTAAAATTTTTTTGGGTTTTTGTTTTTGTTTTTGTTTTTAATAAGATAAGATTGGTTTATAGCTTTAATGTAACTGATAGTTTTTTCATAACTATGGGTATACAAATTGTATAATCAATATACCCATCTTCAGAAACACAGGTCCAAGTAATTAATTATAGTAATAATAATAACAATAATAGCAACAATAATAACAATAACACTAACAACAACAACACCAACAACAATAATAATAACAACAACAACAACAACAACAATAGAAATAATAATAATGATAGAGCATATAAACTTAGTGATAAAACTACTAAAAATTATTATAACAGCCACATTAGCAAAAACAGGAACCATAATATCTAATAATAATAACAACCATCATAACTACAACTACGATAATAACAACTACAAAAACAGTAATAATAACAATAATAATATTTTATGTTATTTTATTTTATTTTATATCAATTTTCTGATCCTCATATCGGTTCTTAATATCGCTAATCGATTTTTTTTGGGGCCATATTTGATTTTAGAGATAACCATTTTTCCAACGAGAATCAAATGATTTATCCACATACGATCCGATTCATTGATTCCGGGATAATCAATCAATCCCACCATTACTTTTTGCAAATCTATATGTATTTGTTTCCCTATCTTACTGTTAATTATGCTTTCTATCTCCCGCCATACAGATTTTACTGCTTTACAATAAAAAAAGAAATGCTCCGAATAGTCTATTTCATCACAATATTGACATTTATTTGAACTTGCAACTTTCATTTTATGAAGCAATATATTGGTAGGGTAAATATTGTGCATAATCTTCCATTGTAAAATCCTTAATCTTGATTCTTTTGTACAAAAACAAGGTAAAATCCAATGTTTTGCTTGTAACTCTACGCTTTTTTTCCCCCAAAAGCCCTTAACATGTTCTATTGATCCTTCTCCTCTAACATTTTGGTACAACTCTTTTCTGGAAAGATTTTGAATAATATTCTTTTTTTGAAATTTTATTAAATCTTCTGATTTCGAAAGTTTTAGGCGTGATAAAGCGCTTTTGACTACACTATAATCAAGATCTATCCCATTATAATTCCCATATATATCTTTGAATTCCCCAATTGACATGATACGTCTTGAATTGATGTAGATTTGCTTAACGTAAAACACTTTTTTGCGATTAAATTAGTTGAAAACAGTACTTTACCTTTGAATTTAATTTTATTATTGTTAAAAATTGGTTCATCTGGGTGAATTTCCATATTTTGATCTTCATGAGGAAAGTTAAGATACTCTATTAAAACATTTTTCCAAAATATGTTTTTCACCAATTTTAACCCTTTGAATTGCGCACTGTTTATATTTGCTTCCAATGGTTTTTTCCCCCCAATGTGTCTAAAAAAGTAATTAGATACTACGTACTTTCTAATCGCAACTTTCAGCTGAATAAAACTTTTTTTCCCCAATTAATCAGAAATGATTTTTGTAAAGAAATTATGTCAATCATGTTCAGGCCTCCATTACTTTTATTGTTACCCATGGTCTTTCTTTTTACTTTATCAAAAGCTCTCCTATTTGATGTTTTCTTTTGCCACAAAAATTTAAAGAACAATCTATTTATTTCCTATAATACAGTCAACGTGATTGAAATACTCTGCATAATATAAATTAACATAGAAATACCAAAGGTTTTGATTATGTTTATTTTTCCTATCAAAGAAAGGTCCCTTTATTCCCATAACTTTAGCATTTTCTTTATGCTTTCAATTTTATGTATCCAATTATTTTTATTTTCCGTAGCTGTCATTTTGAAACTGAATATTACTCCTAAAATTTTTAGATCATCAACAATTGGAATGTTGAACAATGAATCTTTCCTAAGGATTTGATTTTTGTTCAGTTGCATTATTTTAGATTTACTCTTATTCAAAGTAAGTCCAGAGAATATCGAAAACTCATTAATTTTCTGTAACACATGTTTTAAGTCTTTTTGATCTTTTAGAAAAAAAGTTGTATCGTCTGCATATTGTTTAATAATAAATCTTTTGTTATCTATTATTTTTCCTTGTATGTTTTTCTCCTGTCTTACTTTAGATGCCATTATTTCTACTCCTAGAATAAAAATTAAAGGAGATATTGGACAACCTTGTCTAACGCCTCTTTGCATATCAAAATCCCCCGATATATGTCCCCCATTTTTGACACAAACCTTCCTATTGTTGAGAATGGTGATAATACAACCTTTGAAATAATTTCCGAAACCAAAGTAATCAAAAGTTTTTAATAGAAATGTTGTTGATATAGTGTCGAAAGCCTTTTTATAATCAATTGATAACATTAACGAGGATAAGTTTATTTCTTTTTCATATTCTATTAAATCATCAATTTCCCTCAAAATTTCTGCAATGTTTCTTCCACGAATAAATCCTTTTTGGTCCTTACTAATTATATTACTTATAACCGTTTTAAGTCTGTTTGCCAATGTTTTTGCCAGTATTTTATAATCAGCATTTGTTAATGTTATAGGCCTCCAATTCCCAAAATCTTCCCTATCGATAAATTGATTTTTCGGTATTAACGCTATCACCCCCCCCCCTCCCTCCTTTGACTGTAACTAAGCATATTTTAAAAAATACTAAACAGTTGAACATCGCCGTTTTGATCTCATCCCAAAAAACTTTGTAAAATTCTACTGGAATTCCATCTGGCCCTGGGGAGGATCCATTTTTCATTTTTTCCATAGCACTCCTAATTTCATCTAACGTAATAAATCTGTCACAGAATTCTTTCTCTTCATTTTTAATTTTAGGTATAGTGATATTTTTTACATATTCATCACTCAACATTTCTATTGTTTCGTCTTCTTTCAATTCAGTGTAAAGTTCTGAATAGTATTTACTAATAGTTTCTAGAATTTCCAATTCATTAGTAACATAATTATTTTCATCAATTTTCAATTTATAAATTGTATTGTTTACAGCCCTGGTCTTTTCTAATGATAAAAAGAATCGATTACATTTCTCCCCCTCTTCTATCCACTTGATGCCTGCTCTCACTCTGGCCCCCATTGTTTCTTCTATTTGTTTTATTTCAATTCTTTTCCGTAATTCCAATATTCGTGATAAAATATCGTTGTCGTTAGGGTAATATACTAATTGTTCTTCTAATTCATTAAGGGCTCTTATTTCTTCATTATAAGTATCTGATTTCTTACGACATTTATATTTGCAGTAGTCTTGTGTAAATTCCTTGATGTCTATTTTAACACATTCCCACCTAAGGTGAGGATCCAACCTTTTGTTTTCTTCTAAGCAACTTTGGATTTTTTCTTTCATTAATGTTATATGTCTGGAGCTGCAAGGTCTGGGCCGGACGTTCCGCTTGCTGAAAGGAAATTGATGTGCATTTCGAACCCAACACCTCTCATTTCCAGGTGCATTGATCGCCGCGTAATCCTGTCTTTGACAGAGATTATTGCATATGGCCTCTCATGCATTATTGTGTCCATAACAGCACCTTACCGTGGTGTTCCCTGTTTCTACTGAGTTTGTTATGGGCGCGACCGAGTCCCCGGCGGTATAACCGGGTTAGGGAGTAGGTGGGACCCCTTCCTCTTAAGGTGCCGGAGTCAGAACCCACCCGTGAGTGGTACACGCTCTGCTCCTCACTCACCCACCTCACACTCATTCTGTAGTGTGGTGTCTTCTGTATGTCCTTACTTTTCTTAATCTACCCCTATAACTCATACTCTCCCTAGCCATCGATGTATGGCTCCACTGCCTTGTGGATACCTTTGGGAGGAGGAAAGGCTAAGGAGTAAACCTGAAAGAAATCTGCATCCAAACTGATGCCAAACGTATCGCTGTGCGATCCTTTGGACCACACCAGGGAGGAAGAGAGGGAGGTTCTGGTTACTGGGCAGCCCAGGATCTCCACATACTCTGCCCTGGCCGCGCCCTGGAGAGGACACTCCAGTCTCACCTTCACCGGTGAAGAGTAACAACACGGAAGACAGCAGTCTACGAGTGATAAGTCCTTGCTCGATTGGCGTAGAGTTGGACGCTACGGGTTGTCTTCGACGGTGGGAGGGATCATCGTAATCCTACTGGTCAGCTACCGCCCGCCCCAAGCTGGGCAGCCCCCAGCCAGAAAGGTGTTGACCCGCCACGATCTGCCTGCTTCAGAGGGTGCCTGGAGCTTAGAGCTTGCAAGCTTGACAAGTGGATCGTTAAACTGTGTACCAGGCAAGCAAATGAAAAAGAAAACGAAGTCCCCAGCTCTTCGATTAGCAAGCTGGAATGTAAGAACTATGCGCTCAGGACTGACAGATGACCTTCAGGCCATGGACGATGCTCGAAAAACAGCAGTAATTGATCGTGAACTGAATTGATTGAACATCGACATAGCAGCCTGGCAGGAAACGCGACTCCCAGAGAGGGGATCCCTGAAGGAGAAACACTTTACATTCTTCTGGCAAGGAAAAGGCACAGAAGACGTGAGGGAGCACGGTGTTGGATTTGCAATACGCCATACATTGCTTCCTATGATCGAACCGCCAACAGACGGCACAGAGAGAATTTTAAAGCTGCGCCTGTCATCCATGCAGGGCTCGGTGAACCTTGTTTGTGTCTACGCCCCAACACTGCAAGCTTCGGTTGAAGTAAAGGACCAATTCTATGAGTCATTAGACGCCATTGTCAACAATATCCCAGAAGTGGAGCACATCTACCTTCTTGGCGACTTCAACGCGCGAGTTGGTGCTGACAAAGAATCATGGCCAACCGTTTTGGGGCACCACGGCATAGGAAAGATGAATGAAAATGGTCAGAGGCTTCTTGAACTCTGCTGCTATCGCAAACTATGCGTGACGAACACCTATTTTCAGAACAAGGCATGTCACAAGGTGTCATGGAGACATCCAAGGTCAAAACACTGGCATCAGCTGGACATGATCATCACTAAGCGCGATTCTCTTAACAATGTTTGTAACACCAGGTCCTATCAAAGCGCTGATTGCGACACTGATCACTCTTTGGTTGCCACAAGGGTGAAACTGACACCAAAGAAACTTCATCACTCAAAGAGAAAGGGCCAGCCCAGGATCAACATCAGCAAGACAGCTTACCGGGAAAAGAATATAGAGTTCAACGAGCAACTTGAGAAGATTCTCAACACAGCTCATAGAGAAGCAGAACAAAACGCACAGGACAGCTGGAACTCTCTTAGAAACGCCATTTACAGAACTGCAGTTCTGACATACGGCAAAAAGGAGCGCAAGAGCAATGATTGGTTTGAAGCCAGAATTACTGAGATGGAGCCAGTCATTGATGCCAAGCGCAGCGCACTTGTCAGCTATAAAGATAAACCGAGTCAGAGGAACCTGCAGGCGCTGCGAGCTGCACGCAGCAAAGCACAGCAAACAGCACGACGTTGCGCCAATGACTACTGGCTTCAGTTGTCGGACAACATCCAGCAAGCGTCTGAAAGTGGCAACATAAGGGCCATGTATGAGGGCATCAAACAGGCGACAGGCAAATCTACAAAGAAAACTGCACCTATTAAATCCAAGACAGGAGAAGCCATCACTGACAAGGACAAGCAGATGGGTAGATGGGTAGAGCACTACTTGGAACTCTACGCCAGAGAAAACACTGTCACCTAAAAAGCGTTAGACGCAATTGAAGAACTGCCGGTACTGGAAGAACTAGACGCAGAACCAATTATGGAGGAGCTCAGCAAAGCCATCGATGTTCTGGTCTGTGGCAGAGCACCCGGTGGCGACAGCATTACACCCGAAATCATCAAATGTGGAAAGCCGGCCCTCTTGGAACCACTACATAAACTCCTGTGTCTTTGCTGGAGAGAAGGCAAAGTACCCCAGGATATGCGTGATGCCAAGATTATCACCCTCTACAAAAACAAGGGAGACCGTAGCGACTGTAACAACTATAGGGGAATCTCTCTACTGAGCATTGTGGGTAAAGTCTTTGCACGCGTTGTCCTCGCTCGACTGCAAGTCCTCGCCGAACGTATCTACCCAGAGTCGCAGTGTGGCTTCAGAGCCAAGAGGTCGACAGTGGACATGATCGTCTCAGTACGTCAACTTCAGGAGAATTGCAGAGAACAGCAGATGCCCCTCTACATTGCATTTATTGACCTGACAAAGGCATTTGACCTTGTTAGCAGGAAGGGCCTTTCCCAGCTGCTAAAGAAGATTGGCTGTCCTCCTCAGCAGCTTAGCATCATTGCCTTCTTCCACGACGACATGAAGGGCACCATTAGATACGACGGTGGAGCCTCTGAACCCTTCCCCCTGCGCAGCGGCGTGAAACAAGGCTGTGTCCTCGCACCGACTTTGTTTGGTATATTTTTCTCCTTACTGCTGAAGTTCGCATTCAAAGAGTCCCCAGAAGGAGTCCACTTACATACCAGAAGTGATGGGAAGCTGTTCAATCTGGCACGGCTGAGAGCAAAGACCAAGGTCCGCACAGTCCTCATAAGGGAAATGCTATTTGCAGATGATGCAGCTCTATGCGCGCATACCGAGGAAGACCTTCAGCGGCTGATGGACAGGTTTTCCCACGCATGCAGGGAATTCGGGCTGACGATCAGCATCAAGAAAACAAATGTAATGTGTCAGGATGTCCCCTCTATACCAGCAATTTACATTGACAACGAGGAGCTAGAAGTCACTGATCACTTCACATACCTGGGCACAACCATCACCAGCAACCTCTCACTTGATGCAGAATTAGACAAGCGCATCGCCAAAGCTGCCGCTGTCATGGCACAAGTGAGCAAGAGAGTGTGGACCAACAACCAACTCACTTCGAACACCAAACTCAGAGTATACCAGGCATGTGTACTCAGTAGCCTACTGTATGGCAGTGAATCCTGGACAACATATGCCAGACAGGAGAACCGCCTGGAAAACTTCCACATTCGCTGTCTACGACGAATTCTCGGCATCAGGTGGCAGGACAGACTCACTAACAATGCAGTGCTAGAAAGAGCTAACTCCCTCAGTATGCATCTCATGCTCTGCCAGCGACGTTTGCGATGGCTTGGTCACGTACACAGGATGGACAATGGACGCATACCCAAAGACATCATGTACGGTGAACTAGCTTCTGGACGGCAACCAACTGGCCGTCCAGCTCTGCGCTTCTATGATGTCTGCAAACGAGACATGAAATTGACAGGCATCGACTCAAACACCTGGGAGTCGCTTGCGGACGACCGCAGCGGCTGGAGATATGCGGTGATGGAGGGAGTGAAGAGAGGTGAGGAGAGGAGAAAGACGAAGTTTAAGGAGAGGAGAGCAAGGAGGAAAGAGAGACAGCAGATCCAAATACCAAACGCACAGTCAAACTATGTGTGCAACAACTGCGGTAGAGACTGCCATGCAAGGATTGGTCTGCTGAGTCACACCCATCGTTGCTCTCAACAAGACTGATGAGACTAAAGTCATAAAGGCGCAAACCATCGTCTCTCGAGACGGAAGGATGCCTACTAATGTTATATATTTTAAGTCACTTAATATTGATACATTCATTTTAAATAAGGAGGGTCCTTTTTTGAAGGATGTGAATTTAAATTTTGATATAACTGCTCTATGATCAGTAAAGGCAATGCCTTTAATTTCTGCTTCTTGTAAAAAAGGTATAAGCATGTTATTTATAAAGATATAATCTAGACGTCTAGCTATCAAAGGAGATCCTCTACTCCATGTAAAACATTTTTCTTTTTTATATTTTATTCTCCATGTATCTGTAAAGGCTAATCTATTGATAAAATCATTAACATTTTCAACATTTCCTTTATCATGTGGATTGCCAGATATTATGTCCAACTCATTATTTACCACAGTGTTAAAGTCCCCTAAACAAATCATTGGTAAATCTAGATTTAACTCCGATTTTGATATTAAAATTTTTCCTAAATGAGAAAAGAAATAATTTTTCTCCTGTGTAATACATGGAGCGTAAATATTAGCTATTAAAATACCTCTATCTTTGTTATTGTATGTATTTAATTTTATCAATAATATTCTGGAGTCTTTGTACAATGTATTAATTTCTACTTTATCGTTTAATTGTTTGGAAATAAGAAATAATTGTCCTTTACTTTTGGATGTCCCCTGAGATAAGATAATTTTCCCACCCCATTCTTTTTCAACTAAATTTGAATCCTCCTCCAATAAATGTGTTTCCTGTAATCCTACTATGTCTATTTTATTTTGCTTGATATTTCTAAAAATTGCATTCCTTTTTTTCCTGTTTCTTAATCCACAAACATTTAGTGAAAGGATACTTAAATATTCTAAATCCCCCTCTTAAAAAACCGTGCTAAAATTATTTGGATTCATTTTAATTGAAGTATTTTGAAATTAATAATATTTTATGTTTTAGCATTATTACTTTTACTACAATCTCTTTTTAATACCATTTTTACTCGGATAGTTTTGGGCGACCTCTTTTTCCTTCCTCTTCTGGCGACCCTACTCTCTTTCTACTAGAAGATCTTGTCATAACATAATCCTCCATTGTTTTAAACTTTTTTTTTTGCCTCCCTCACAACTTGTCTCCCCCTCTCTCTTTTTTCTTCTCTTTCTCTTTCTGTCTCAATCTTTTCTTTTTCTTTCCGACCTCTCCTTTCTTTTTCCTTATCCTCTTCCATGAATTCATTTGATTTTCCTTTTCCACCAATCTCACCTTCTCGCATCTCTCTTACCTGTTCATCGTTACCTCGATTCTTCTTTCCATTTCCTTCTTTTACCATTTCCATATCTTTTCTTACTTCCTCTCCTCCCCGTCTATTAATTCTATCATGTGGTTTTTTTTTGTCCTTATCTCCCACCTCCCGATTCTCTCCACTTTTTATCTCCTTTCTTCTCTCTCCCATTCTCTCCTCTACTTCTTCCTCATCCTCCCTCCTCCTCCGTCTCCTCTCTCTCCCCCTCCATTTCTTCTTCCGACTCCTTTTCCGACTCCTCCTCTTTCTCCTCCTCCCTCTCAAAGTTTTCAACTCTATCTTCCGCTGTATCCACTTCCTTTTCCTTCAGAAGCATTGGACAATCGACTTCCCTATGCCCCCCTGTTTTGCATCTCCTGCAGACGACTTGTTTTCTACATGCTGTGGCACTATGACCTTGCTCCATGCAATTCCTGCATCTATTGTCCTGCATTTCCTTATAGTACAGGAACCCTTTAAAGATGCCTACGTCTATTATTTTTGGTGTTGGGGCAGTAGGGATACAAATCCAAACCATCCTTCTTCCAGTTAACCAAGTCATCATCTTGCCCTGCGGGTCCCTTACCCGCTCCATGACCATTCTACTCGTCATTTTAAGTCCAAGCATCTTGACCTTTTTTTCGATCTCTTCATTGGAGAATGATATTGGGATGCCACCGATAAACAATTTAGTGACCGCTATCTCCTTCCCCTCTTCGTCAACCAGAATAAATGGGTTTCTTCCATTCAGATCAAGTTTTCTCCCTCTAAGGACGATCCCTCTGGCCAGCATCCTTACCCTGGCCTCATTATTGGAGGGATAGATCCTCCACAGCCGCCCCATTCTTTGGGCCCCTATGAGGGATCCATCCCCTCCCGCCTTTTCCGCCGCAAAACATATCTCGTATGTAGTGAAGCGGCTGTCTTCTTCCACCTTTAAAAATACAGGCAAGACTGCAGACCTATTCATTAATTATATATAAATTAAATTACTCAATATCCACTAATGTGAAACTTTTTGCAAAATGATTGTGTATATAGGTGTGTACGTGTGTGTGTGTTTGTGTGTGTGTGTGTGCATGTGTATGTGTGTGTGCTAAATTAAAAAAAAAAAAAAGCAGAGAGAGACAGAGAGGGGGGGATGGAGAGAGAGAGAGAGAGAGAGAGAGAGAGAGAGAGCGAGGGAGAGAGATAGAGAGATAAAGAGAAAGAAAGAAAAAGAAAGAAAAAGGGAGATAGAAAGTGTGTATGTGTGTGTGTGTGTATGTCGGTGTGTAATTGTTTCGGCCTGTATAGATAGAATGCGCTTGGCCAAGGAGTTCACAACATTGCCATCCGGAAGTATAACGGACCAACACACAAACTCTGTGTAACCATGAACTTTTATAGTCTGGTTAATACAGTTTAGTGAGAACAACTCACAAACGCGGATGGCAAAAACAACAACAAAGGCCTGAGTGACGTTATCTGCATACTATCTATACGTGAATATAACTTTATTATTACCTTATTTATTTTAATACAACTCACTAAAAAAAAAAAAAAAAAAAGGGAGGAGAGATAGAGAGGAGGGGGGGGGGGGGGGGGGGGGGGGGGGGGGGAGGTTTTCCGAACCCTCCCAGCGTTAAGAGAAACGACTCAAATATAAAGAAATGAAATGCAGCGCTTGGAGCCCCCGGAAGGTCTCCCAAAGAATGTAAGAGAAGATAAGGGAAAATGGAGAGCAATTTATCCCCAAATAATATTCTACTTTATATTCTACTTTAACCCACTACACATTACATATCCTGACCAAAACAAATCAAAAATAGTAGTAATAATAATATATAATATGTGAGGGAAGAGAGTCAAATAGCTAAGAAGTGTGAAACTATCCCCTATCGAAGATAGGGAAGGTTGTAACTGAGAAAAGAAAAGCCACTCAACAATGTAACCTTACCGCAATTAAATCTAACTTTTACTTAACACCAATTATAATAATAACGTTAACAGAAACTAATACGAAAGGGTACACTAAAAATTATGAAAGTCACATAAAGAAAACAAAAATAACAAAATTAGTTGCCTACCTTTCTTCTTTGTCCGCCACTCAGCGGGACGCTACCGGAAGTCTCGTGAGAGTGCGTTTTGGCTAAACTTGCATAGAGTGGCGGTTGGGGGTGGTATAGGAGGCCGGGGGGGGGGGGGGGGTGCGCACTCGTCTAAAGAAGGAAAAAAGGGAGGGGGAGGGTGCGTAATTCGTATATAGAAGGCAAGGGGGGGGGGGGTGCAATTCGACCAATCCATGGAAACGAGGCGGGGGGAGGGGGGGGGGGGGTGAGCATTTTGGGATTATTCTACTTTAGACGAGGGGAGAAATGATGCATAAATAAATGATTTTCTTTTTAAATGGACGTGCACTTATTTGCAGGTCTGGTAACCCAATTCCTTATGGGCTCATTCATCGTTGCAATGGAAATCTCAAAAGATGGCGCAAAATATTTTCCATTACAACAATGTTAAACTATGCCCATAAGGATGTTCAGAGGTCAGACCTGCATATATGTACACGTCGCTTTGAATCAAATATAATGCTGGTAAAATATCATGGGGTATTTTTCTTTTGTTATTGTTGTTATTATTATTATTATTATTATTATTATTATTATTATTATTATTATTATTATTATTATTATTATTATTATTATTATTATCCATTATATATATATATATATATATATATATATATATATATATATATATATATATAATATATATATATATATATATATATATATATATATACAGACATATATATATACAGACATGGACCAGAGAGGGGAGAGTTCTCCAATGGTGAAAACAAACAAAAACTAATTGAGTCTAAGCTATACAAACAAAATTAAAGAAGAATTTTTTTTTTTAAAAGTTATGTCTGATAAAGTTCTCGTCTTTCGTTTTTAAGAATTAAGTATAGTTCTTCAAAATCAGAACAGCATTTGGAATTAATGTTTACAACATATTATTCTTTGCACCTATCGTTTTTTAACAATGTTATCTATATTATTATTTTTTTTAAATTAAAAATTAAAAATTATGCCTTTTGCGCCACGATATCATAAGATATCGTCGCCTAGGCATTCCACGAAGGAATATAGATAACTGTAAGGAAATGCCTTTGCGTTTATGGCGCTGTAGGGAAGTACCTGTGGTATGCACGACTCAGGACATCCAACCTTATCTTGATTTATTTCTTTTGTCACTCTAAAACGTGAGGGTGTAGCATTTCCGTCGTGTCTTAGAGTCTGATCTTCGACATCCCCAATTTAATCCCTGACGTTATCGGAGCTGCGAATGGCCATTGTCTCCATAGACCATGGTTGACTTCGTGACGATCCATCCATCGTACGCGCTTTGTATTCATTTAGGGGTAAACATGTTTAGGGGGAGAAGAACATTAAATTACAACACCCACCCCCATTTCGCCTCGAGTTTTTTCCATGATTCATGCGAATAGGGATGGTAAAGATAGTGACTTTTAATTTCATCTTCAGTTCTGCTGTAAGTCCGTGGTGGAGAAGGACGTTTTGTATTTTCTGTTGTGAAAGTCCATAGTAACGTTCTATCACGGCTTCTAACTCCTGTCTCTGTTGTGAGACAGTATTACCAAACAGAAATTAATGTTGTTTGATTTCTTTTTGAGTAGTGCTCTGTTGGTGAGATTTCAGTGTTATTTGTAATCAATTGAAATATTGTGTTCTGTTGTGATTATCGGCATTTCTGATTTAATTGATTGCTTATGATAATAGTGATACCCGAGTTTCCAGTGCTATTTTGCGATGTGTCATTTATCCGGTTTTATACTGAGTTTTATATCGGTGTTGATATTTTAAAGAATTGATTATCATTGTTTTCATTTTCTTTCCCAAATCTAGAGATCTGGCCTTTCTTTTACCTTTTTTGTGACTTTACCTGACCATCAAGTCACCTTTATGTGACTCATTGTAACATCAATGAACATTGACTATAACTTATAACCTTTAATAACAAGAACTGAAACCTATTACTTAATGAACAAAAACAAGAACTGAAACCTGTTACAAAATAGACATAATTACATACTGTGACCTATACAGGATTTGAAAACAATCCAATGTTTGATAACAGACATTGTCTGGAACCTAATACATTGGTTCTGTGTGTCATTCATCTGGACATTTAGCTCATCAATAACCCACACTTGGAATAACACACAGGCAACTACAGCACGTAGAATATCATCTTCACACAGACGGAGATAAGTTGGGGACCCTGAGGTCATACAAACTAAATAATCATGTTTTTCTATCATTATTCATATATCATTTAGCTTTATATTCACATCATTCACTTCTATCACCAACTCATCATATCTGTCAATCATTAGTTTCATCAATATTATTTTGACATTTATCCTTTTATCACTGACTATATTATCAATATCATAATTCTACTTAGAAGCGTCATCTTGATAACATTCATTACATCAACATCATCATCATTATCATCATCCACCATACCATCTTGATTCATCTGCTATATTCAATCATATACATTTCATTTATATCCAGCTCATTACATTAATTAATAAACACTTCATATCATATACACTTAAATCTCGGACTTGTTGTGTTCATAATTTGTGAATCTTTGGCAGTCAGCCTCACCCCCCCTTTTTATTTTTTTTTCCTTATATAAGTGTCGCCGTCTGGGTCCGAACCGTGCACACTCGTGCCCTGACCGTGTGACAATAACTCATCAAACAAGATGTCTGATGTCAACAGGAATCACCCATGTTGTCCAAGTGAGAAAATTGGGGGTTAATAATCTTGCTCAAGGAAAAAAACGAAAGTGCCTGAAGCGGGGCTCGAACCCCGGTCCTTCCGGGTCACAGTGCAATGCCTTAACCACTCGGCCACTTCGCCCCCCATTATAATTATAAGATACATAATAGGCTGAAATAGAATGTATTTAGGACCGGTTTGTTATGACGTTGTTTTAATGAAGAATACGTTGCGCTAGAGTTTAAAAAAAAATAATTTAAAAATTTAACTTTTATATAGCGCAATATCCACTAAATGTGCTCAAGGCGCTTTACAAGGGGTCCCTGGTTAACAGCAACATTTAACATTTAGGACGGGATATGACGTCTGTTAGGCGATGTTACAATGTTTTCGGACAGAGACAACGCTGTTAACGGCCGGATGTACTCATTTTACACCTGAGTATGGTGAGAGAATGTGAGTAAAGAGCCTTCTCCAAGGACTCAACTATGCACCGAGCGAGGCTCGAACCCAGGACTTTCCAATCCGAAAGGGAGTGTCATACCACTAGACCACATAGCCGCAGTGTTTCCATTACAACAGTGAACCTATGACAAGTGTAGTTTATCAGACTTGAAATAGGTAGCCCGTGTACTCAATTACTATGTTTACCGCAAACGACGTAAAAAGCTACGAGTTCCATCCATCTCCTCCTCCTCCCCCCCCCCCCCCCCCCACCCACCGCAACATTTGCCCGCTGTCCATAGCAATCAAATCAAGAGCTCGTTGCCGCTTTCCCATATTTTCAAGATCTTGATGTTTTTAATTATAGAGGCCATTATTTACCTTGTACATCTGGAAATCAGTATGTAGTAGGTAGGTTGCCCGGGGGGGGGGGGGGGGGGGTCGTATAATCCATTCCAAATGTGGAATGTTATCTCAAATTTCTCAAAAGTTACGAAATGTGATGCCGTTGTTGGCAATTCTAAGTTGGCGGCCAGGGAGTGTATGTTTTTTTAAGGGGGTTATAATTTATGATGTTGTAGTCGCGGGGTGCGGTATAATCTGTGTCGTTGTCCCCTTTTGTTATTTTTTTCTTTTCCTTTCCTTTTTTAAAAACAATAATGGATCAGAGAAGGTGACACCGTATCCCAGATGAAACGCGTTTGAGACCACTCAGACATAGAGACAGATAGATAGATAGATAGATAGATAGATAGATAGATAGATAGAGAGAGAGAGAGAGAGAGAAAGAGAGAGAGAGAGAGAGAGAGAGAGAGAGAGAGAGAGGGTGCCAGATAAAAGAGGAGGATAGCGAGATAAAGAGGAGGAAAAGACAGGGGTGAGACAGGAAATTGGAGAACAAAGGGAGAGAGAGAGAGAGAGAGAGAGAGAGAGAGAGAGAGAGAGAGAAAAAAAGAGAGAGATATATATATATATATAGAGAGAGAGAGAGAGAGAGAGAGAGACAGAGAGAGGTGGAGGGTGGGCGGCAAAGAGAGGGTGACGGAATGAAAGAAAAGAGGAAGATAGAGAGATAAAGAGATGAAAATACAAAGGAAAAGACAGGAGTGAGAGAGAAAATTAGAGAATAGTCCTAAAGGAAAAATGAAATACACACACACACACACACATATTATATATATATATATATATATATATATATATATATATATATATATATATATATATATATATATATACTAGTGTATAATATACATATTGGAAAGAGAGAGAGAGAGAGAGAGAGAGAGAGAGAGAGAGAGAGAGAGAGAGAGAGAGAGAGAGAGAGAGAGAGAGAGAGAGAGAATAATATGCTTTTTTTCTACTCATACTCATAACGATGCTTACGTTTCAACAGTCGTTAAAAAAGTGAAGGCGTGAAGGACTGAAAACTCCGATTTTGTAATTCCAGTTAAATACACATAGATAACATGGGCGCACACAAAAAGCCACGGAAGCAGTGACATATAAAGGTCACTGAAATAACAATGCGATTTATGGGAGAGCAATAACCTTTAATTTAATACATATAAAAATACGGTGACAAATGTGAACATTCGCCTCAAAACGGTATTAAGTCGGGTTTGTTAAGATGTTGAAAATTTATTTTATAGCCAGAAATATTAGATTTGTTTTGAGTTTATATGATTTATTGAGGAGAATGGCGACCATATTTTATGTTGCGAATGCCAACAATTTATATTTTTGACCAGTTTAACATTAAATTCGGCTTTTAAGCATGTGGTTCGTTCCGACATAATACCGTTTTGAGACTATGGGTTACAAAAATAAAAAAACGGCCTTTCCGTCAATTGCCTTGTGCGTATTGCACGCCTACCTCATTTGCATAAGCACTGAAGGTCGGCTAGACACATTTTAAGAATACGACATAAAGGACGAATAGACACTCCGTAAACTTTTCATCGTTTGCAATAAGAATATGACTTAATCTTTAAAATGTTTACAGTAATGGACTCAACTATGCGCCGAGCAAAGCTCGAACCCCGGTCCTTCCGGTCCGAAAGCGAGTGTCATACCATTAGAAATATATTCACCGATTGGTGTAAACAAAATCAGCTTGAATTAAATGTTGAAAAAACGACAGAACAGGTGTTTGGTGTAAAAAATAAAAACGACTTAAAGTGTGTGGAGATCGGTAAAGATGATGTTGAGATGGTTGACTATTTTAAATATTTAGGAATAACCATTGATAGTTCCCTCAATTTCTCTCAACATATTAATATAATATCTAAGAAAGTTGCCCAAAGATTATACATCCTAAGGAAATTGAGAACATTTCAAGTAAGGAAGAAAACTATGTTAAGAGTTTATGACTCATTGATTAAAAGTGTAATTGCGTTTGGCTGCACCATATGGTTTGGAGGATGCCGACTTAAAGATAAATCAAAAATTTCAAAATCTATTAAAGAGGCATCAAAAATAATAAACCATCCTCTTGATGGAGTAGAAAGAATTCATGGAAAAGCAATAGAAAGGAAACCATTCCCAATTACCAAGAATAAAAAACATATTTTATACAATGAATTTAGTCTTTTACCATCTGGGAGAAGGTTTTGTCAGATTAAATTTAGAACTAACAAGTATAAATCAACGTTCGTTCCATCAGCAATAAAAATTTTGAATATTTCATATGGTACAGAAAAACCAAGGATTGATTCGTTGACTGATTAACTGATTAGTTTATTTAATGTAAGATTAACTGACCAATTGATAATGATGATAATTCTTGGTGTCGAATTGCCACAATCGTAACAAATTGAAAACGAAATGAATATGTTTATGTTGTGTATATCGCACGTGTGAAAGAAAGAGAGGAAGAGAGAGAGAGAGAGAGAGAGAGAGAGAGAGAGAGAGAGAGAGAGAGAGAATGAGAGAGAGAGAGAGAGAGAGAAAATAAGTAGGAGTGAAATATCTGTTCAATGTTACAGTTATCGTTTAACGTTATAACAAGTGTAACTAAATGACAAATTGCCATATTTATGGACAATAAAGATCTATTATTATTATTATTATTATTATTATTATTATTATTATTATTATTATTATTATTATTATTAGACTACATATTATCCGCACAACAAAGAGGTCTCTATACAATGGAGATTAAGATAAAGGGAGTAAATCTGACTCATTAATTGGCGGCCATCTTGGTTTTAAACAAAGTAAAACATTACTTTTTATTCTTCATGCTGGCTAGAACTTTTCATATGCCTTGTTATCAGAATGTGTAAAAGTCAAAACATGATGAAATTTATGTTATATTTTCCTCTGTATACGATTTTATGCTCGCCGGAGAAATATTTCATACGAGCGTCCGCCATTATTCCGATAGTTTAGAGCCAGTGTTACTAAGTTACCATGCGTCATTAGGAAGGAAGTGACGTTACGACTGTTGAAGAGTATTAACAACACAAAATAGACGACGCTTCGGCCTTTACTTGAGAGAGGTCAAAGGCCGATACGGCGTCTATTTTGTGTTGTTAATTCATGAGTCATAAAATGGATGGATAGAATAAAAAAATGAAGAAGTATGGAAAAGAACACAGCAGAAACCAGTGGGAGAGGATATAGGAAGAAGACGATGGAGGTGGATTGGACACACGCTTAGAAAGAATGACTCAGCTATAACAAAGAAAGTATTGGACTGGAACCCTCAGGGCAGAAGATCAAGGGGAAGGCCACGAGGAACATGGAGAAGAATTAAAGAAGCTGATATACAGAGAAGTGGTAAGACCTGGAATGAGATTAAAAAAAGTTGGCTCAGGATAGAGAAGGATGGAAACTGTTTGTCTGTGGCCTATACCCTGACCCAGGGTGAAAAAGGCAATGATGAGGATGAATTCATGAGTCAGATTTACTCCCCTTTTCTTAATCTCCATTTTATTGACTCATTTAGGCACCTCTATGTGGTCTTGTGGTATGACACTCGCTTTCGGATCGGAAGGTCCTGGGTTCGAGCCTCGCGCTCGGCGAATAGTTGAGTCCTTGGAAAAGGCTCTTTACTCACTTTCTTTCACCGTTGTCTTTGTCCGAAAAATTGTAATATCGCCTAACAAGCGGCATGTCCCGTCCTACATGTTAAATGTTGCTGTTGATCAGGGACATCTTGTAAAGCGCTTTGAGCACATTTAGTGGATATCGCGCTATATAAAGCTCAATTTATTTATTATTTATTATCTATTAGGTCTCTATACATAACCTGGGTTCAGCAAAGGGTCTTTTTATTCATTCTGCCATTCCTGTCTACCTTGTACTTATAGGATAGCTGAGTCTGTTAAAGGCTTGAAGCACTTTATGACAGAATGCATTCCTGTCTAAATGGTAACAAGCAATTGCTATTCTCTGTGACGCTAAAGGAATCGGGATAAATTCCGACTCTATAGATAGTTCGAAGATGACGTCACTCAGGTCTTTGTTATTGTTTTTTGCCATCCGCGTTTATGAGTAATGCTCACTGAACTGTATTAACCCGACTATAAACGTTCATGATTACACACAGTTTTTTGTGTTGGTCTGTTATACTTCCGGATGGCAATGTTATGAGATTATTAGCCAAGTGCATACTATCTATATAGGTTTATAGCCCGAAGAGAATACTTATTTTTTCATTAAAATGGTTGGTTTGCAGTTTATTCAAAAAGCTAAAATTTTGATAA
The DNA here is from genome assembly GCF_034508935.2 of Berghia stephanieae. Taxonomy (NCBI): domain Eukaryota; kingdom Metazoa; phylum Mollusca; class Gastropoda; order Nudibranchia; family Aeolidiidae; genus Berghia; species Berghia stephanieae. The sequence continues at coordinate 9,303,161 of NC_088370.1, forward strand.
TAGCAATAGGGAATGAGATTAGCGGAAGAGTAGCGTCCCTTGATTGGACGTCACCTTACAGAGAGAACGTCAAATTGGTTTTGAAGTGTGTCAAGCCGCTTTCACCGGAAGCGAGGACGAGAGACGCATGCGCACAACAAAAATGACGTTCTCTCTCTAATAACTTTTCCGCCGGTGACGTCACAGACTATGGGTGACGTCCAAACAAGGGACGCTACTCTTCCGCTAATCTCATTCCCTATAGATAGTATGCGCTTGGCTAAGAAGCTCATAACATTGCCATCCGGAAGTATAACGGACCAACACACAAATCTGTGTGTATCCATGAACGTTTATAGTCACGTAAATACAGTTTAGTGAACATTTCTCATAAATGCGGATGGCAAAAAACAATAACAAAGACCGGAGTGACGTCATCTTCGAACTATCTATATACACACAACGTGATCTATCACTTTGAAACACTACGTTAGGTCACTATGATTAAGTCTTTCAGCGCCATTGGCCGCACTGTGAGGCCAGAGCAGAATGTGTTCGACTGGCCAATGGCCTCACCGTGCGGCCGTGTACCACAAAAGAATGACTCTACCAAAAAAAGACTCTAGAGTTAAATTGGCGTACGCGAGGCACGCTCTAGAAATAGTGTGGCGGCCGCGAGGCTAACTCTAGAGTGTGCCTCGCGTACGCCAATTTAACTCTAGAGTCTTTTTTTTGAAACCATCCTAAAATTTGACTTTTCCTTATTAACGACAAAATATTTAATTCAAAAAAAGTACAAAACAACAGTTTCAGAAAGTAAGAGATGAATTCACAGTATTTCCAAAAAAAAATAATGTAAAAATCTAGTGCTGACACGGTAGTTTCGGTGTTCCACGCGATAATGACTCTACAAAAAAAAAAAAAGACTCAAGAGTTAAATTGGCGTACTCGAGGCTAACTCTAGAGTCTGTATCGCGTACGCCAATTTAACACTAGAGTCTTTTTGGCGATAGAGTCATTATGGCGTGCTACACTGGTCTTGAAAGGCAAAAATAAAAATAGAATCCAAACCAACTTTCTACAAAAGTACTATAAATTGAACCAATGATATTATTTCTTTCATCAGAACATTCAATTGGCGCTAGGGGGCGGGGGGTATTTCATTTGAGATTTTGCGCCGAATTCGAAATTCAAATGTTGCTTTGTCTTAGCTTGTCATTCTCGTGCTGCCTCAATCGGATGTTAGCCATTTTGTGACGGAAATACGATATAGCCTCAGCGCTGAAATAATAATAATAATAATAATAATAATAATAATAATAATAATAATAATAATAATAATAATAATAATAATAATAATAATAATAATAATAATACTAATCATAATAGTAATAATATTGAGGTTTAATATAATGCATTATCCACTAAACGTGCTCAAAGCTCTTTACAAGGGGTCCCTGACCAACAGCAACACGTAACATGTAGAACGAAACATGACGCCTGTTTGGCCATATTACATTTTTTTCCGACATAGACAATGCTGTTAACGGTCAGGTACTCATTTTACACCTGAGTATATAAAAGCTCAATATTATTATTATTATTATTATTATTATTATTATTATTATTATTATTATTATTATTATTATTATTATTATTATTATTATTATTATTATTATTATTATTATTATTATTATTATCGTTATTATTATTATTACTATTATTATTATTATTATTATTATTATTATTATTATTATTATTATTATTATTATTATTATTATTATTATTATTATCATTATTATTATTATTACTATTATTATTATTATTTTTTTTTTTTTTTTTTTCTTTACTTTTACTTAGGCCGCCCCTTATTATTATTATTTTAAAAAAGAAACAAATTTTAAGTATTAAGTAGTTTTTGCTTGGTAGTTGCTTGAGTACTCGATCACCCCAAAGACGACTCAGTGGGAAACACAGACTACTAGGAGTCCTGTGTTATCTATGGTGGGAACTTGCCACCTGTTTGCGGTTAAGAGCCCGAACCGTAGAGCATCTAGTTGAACGTTGCGTTTTGAACAGGCTTCCTGGCGGGTTCGTGATTACGGCGATGAGTTTTTATTTCAGAAATATGAGTGGAGCAGGCACTTATATTGGTAACAACAAGAGATGAAGTGAGTAGGAAAGTGCCAGAAGACAATAGAGAATAAACATTTTCGCGGCGGTGATGGGGTTTTAACCTGAGACCTTATTGGTACGACAACTCCGCCTGGCCGGTGAGAGCGTGAACAGATGTAGATTCCAAGAGCACACCGTCAAAGTACTTAGTTTGAGATCACCTCAAAGTCTCATCCAGACACAAGCACAGGTCCCTACTAAGAGGAATACACTCAAATGTTTACAAATCATAATATAATAAAATATATAAACTAAACATAATACAATGCATAACAGAGAGATGATTTACAAGGAAAAAAATATCATCTCCCAAAACTATAACTAAACATTCGACTGTTTCCCTCCCAGCCAAGGAACTCCGGCCAGGGCCAGGACAAAACCAAGTAATCTCATTCCAAGACAACGACAGGAAACAATTGGAAAACGGGTTGGGGGGATAGAAGAAACAGCATGTGCCTCCCTGCCCACTATGGGAGGACAGGATCCCCACCCAGTACCTGTTATTGTTTTACATGCATCCATACCACTGCTCCCAACTACTCGTCATCTCTTCTTTCTATCTACAATTCAAAAAGGTCTCTTTTCTCATCTATTCCTTGAACTGGGACCGTTTAACTCCTAAGTCTAGTTTTCACGACTTACTTTCTCTCTCATATTCTGTTCCCTCAGTGTGGAATGCCCTTTCAGGAGACACCAGGCACAGTAATTCTCCTCCTTTAAATACTTTCTCTCTCATATTCTGTTCCCTCAGTGTGGAATGCCCTTTCAGGAGACACCAGGCACAGTAATTCTCCGCACTCCTTTAAATACTTTCTCTCTCATATTCTGTTCCCTCAGTGTGGAATGCCCTTTCAGGAGACACCAGGCACAGTAATTCTCCGCACTCCTTTAAATACTTTCTCTCTCATATTCTGTTCCCTCAGTGTGGAATGCCCTTTCAGGAGACACCAGGCACAGTAATTCTCCGCACTCCTTTAAATACTTTCTCTCTCATATTCTGTTCCCTCAGTGTGTAATGCCCTTTCAGGAGACACCAGGCACAGTAATTCTCCGCACTCCTTTAAATACTTTCTCTCTCATATTCTGTTCCCTCAGTGTGGAATGCCCTTTCAGGAGACACCAGACAGAGTAATTCTCCACACTCCTTTAAATACTTTCTCTCTCATATTCTGTTCCCTCAGTGTGGAATGCCCTTTCAGGAGACACCAGGCACTGTAATTCTCCGCACTCCTTTAAAACTTCCTCGAAGACAGGGTACTTCCATTCCGTTTTATTTTTGTCAGTGATTTTATTGATTAATATATAAGGGGGAGACAAAGAAAAACACTCATAGACCAACTGAAGGGCTTCACCAACCTAACAATCCAAGAGCTGTTTGAAAAAGCAAGAGACAGGGAGGAATGGAGAGAGATAATTCATGCAGTATCCGAAGCCTGGACCAGGCATGGAACCTAGAAGAAGAAGATATAAAATCTCATGTACATATTATGATTATTTTTAGTCATTGTTTAAGCGCTCCCTAGCACTTTAGGTGGAAAGGGGCGCGTTAGTACATGCATTTATATTATTTTTTATTTAAAACTCTCTGGACATGTTTAGTTAATATCGCGCTATATAAATGATCGGGTTTTTAAATTTCATGTGATGGGTGAGATAATAGAAAACAAAGGGCATTTCTGTGAAAAGTAAATTGGTGGTGGGTTATGTGACAAATAAAAAGATGTGTAGATAATTATTTGTGGAAAAAGGTGTAGTGGGTCGTATGTAATATGAGAAAAACAAGGGTCGTGGATCATATAGTATGTTAATAACAATGGGATGGTTTATCTGATATGTGAAAAACAAAGGGGTGGTCAGTCGTATATATGATAAACAAAGGGTGGTGGGGCATCATTTTTGTATTTTAAAAACTGTAGCTATTGGTCACATATGTGAAAAACAAGAGGGTAATGTGTAAAATATGTGAAAAACGGGTGGTGGGTTATATACGTATGTGAAATACAAAGGGGGTGATGGCGTATAAGTGAAAAACAAAGGGGTGGTGGGCCATATATGTGAAAAACAAAGGGGTGGTGGGTCATATATGTGAAAATCAAAGGGGTGGTGGACCATATATGTGAAAAACAAAAAAGGGGATGGGAGGAATGGGTCAAATATGTGAAAAACAAGGGGGTGGTGGGTCACATTTTATATAACCTACCACACCAAAATGGTATTATATTTGAGTTAATCGGAAGCCGGTAATCTGAATCTGAAGTCTATAAACTATTCAAAATATATTATTTCAGCTTCTTGCGTTTCACAAAACAATATTTATTCTCTTCCCCCTCTTCCCTCCCCCCCCCCCAGCCCTCACCAATAAGATAAACTCAGCGCGCTTTATTTTATTTTTGTTGTTGTTGGTTTTGACTATACTCAATGTTCAGCATCTTCATCATCATCCATCGTGCATTCTGCTCTTGAGCACGTTGCCGGTCAGCTGTCTCTACGAATCACGATCCTCTGCGGTGCGCATGAAAGCTGTCTTGCTTTTTAAATCATATTTGGCCATTCTTTGGTTATTTAGATATGTAATTCTTTCTCTTCCTCTAGCTCTCTTCCCTTCGATCATCCCAGATGTTACCTTTTCTATTCCGTCTCTTCTCCACACATGTCCAAGAAACCGTAACTGCCTCTTTCTGATGGTATCGCTCAACATTCTTCCCTTTCTCACTTTCTCCAACACTTCCTCGTTCGTATACTTGCCTGTCCATGACAGCCTCAACATTCTTCTATGCATCCACATCTCAAATGCCTCTAACCTTCTCGTACATTCAGCATCTTAACCACCCTGTAATCAGAGGCGATGTTCTAAGTTTAGAGGTAGACAGTCTAGGTCAATGCCCTAACAAAAATGCCTTGAGATGGTGAGATGTTTTAACGTATTCAAATTAATAGACTTGAAGTGAGGTTTTTATTTACTGTTTTGTTGCTGCTCTCCACTCTAACAATTTAAAAAAAACGGTCTCTGACCCCGTTACAGTCGAGGACAGATATATCGACATCGTCGGGACAAAGTAAAATGTCGATATAAACGTCATGTCGATATTTCGGTCCTCTCAAAAAGGGGAAAGAAAACAGATTGAGAGTGGAAGATAACAACAGGGAAGTCAATCTGGTTGATTTGGTGGCCCTTTAAGGAGCAGGAAGTCCGGGTGAGGGCTCGCCTGCTGTTTGAACTGGTGGGATATGGGGATCTTGCTCGAGTCCCTGAGTATTGAAGGATGCAGTGGGTACAAGAGATTTGATGTTTCTGCGAATGGGCAAATTGTTGTTATCAGGCTGAAGGATGTATGACCTAGGGTTGGGGTGTTGCCTGATAACCTTTGCATTTCGTCCCATATCTTTTATGAATACTTCGTCTCCAGGGTGAAGTTCTGGTTGGGATTTTCTGGCGAGGTGACGTGTGTTGTATTGTCTACACATATTTTCCCTGTAAACATGTTGAAAAAGGCTGATGACCCTTATATCGCATTACTGAATTACAGAGCAACCCCTCTCTTCAACATATTCTCATCAAGTGAGCTCCTGGCAAAACCTACTGTCATGCTGGATCACACACACACACACACACACACACACACACACACACACACACACACACACACGTGTAGGGATCTCTAATCGTAAACAATCGAACTTTTTGTTCAAGATTGACATAGAATTATAGAAGACGTTGACTTTGGGCTCAAATTTACTCATTGAGGGAATCACGATATTAGCCGTGATGTTTAACAGCTCAAAAGAAGATACAATGTGAATCTATTTATTTAAATTCCGGGATTGCCCGAATATCACAAGCACTAAACAAGCACCGTGGTTGAACAGAAATTTGAAGAGGACTGCAAATCTGACACCAGGGGATTTTATTTTACAACGTACGGCTGCAAACTGAGTGCATTCATTTTCCTCTCCGGTCCGTCTTGCTTTCTATTTAAAAAATTCAGATTTCATATAGCGTAATATC
>NC_088370.1:9324320-9333221 GCF_034508935.2 Berghia stephanieae
CAAGGACAAAGACCTGAGTGACGTCAACTTCGAACTATCTTTTGAGAAGAGAAGAAAAAAAAACAAAATTGACGTCACTCAGCGTAGCCATCGTTAACTTATAGCCTGACAATCACCAAACATTGACGTCAAAAGACCAGTCTTTGGCCACAAAAGAAAACAAATCATGAGTTGTATTCAATAGTTCAACCAATGGGACCACTTGTCTCCATGAGCACTAATAACGACAACTCAATAGGCGGTGCAAAAGCCAAATAATGACGTCACTCAGTTTTCTTTTGTAATCACAAAATTTGAAGATTTTAAAATTCAGTTAGATATATGAAAAGTCTTTATTTCTTTTGAGTAAAGGCTTAAAAATATTTTTTAAAATATTAGATGGGTCTGATGTTTAGTGGAGAATCGTAAAAATGGTCGGTATGGAGAGAGTTAAGCTCAATTTAATTTAGTGCCGATGAGTTAAGAGATTTTAAAATGGCGGACGTAAACTGAGTTACTTCGATGAGAATTCTGAAGACGACGACGAATTGCATGATGATGAAGGATGAATATGAACGATAATACAACAAACAACTTACATGAAAACTTGAAACAAGAAAATTATGCCTTGAAATTCAGTAAGACAGGAAAATATGCACTCAACTTGAATGGCTGTCGCTTCTTGGCAGCGCCCGGAGTACTATTAGTGTTAGTAGTAGGAGCAGTAGTAGTAGTAGTTGTAGTAGTAGTAGTAGTAGTAGTAGTAGTAGTAGTAGTAGTAGTAGTAGTAGTAGAAGTAGTAGTAGTAGTATTAGTAGTAGTAGTAGTAGTAGTAGTAGTAGTTTAGTAGTAGTGTAGTATAGTAGTAGTAGTTAGTAGTAGTAGTATGTAGTAGTAGTAGTAGTAGTAGTATGTAGTAGTAGTATAGTAGAGTAGTAGTAGTGTAGTAGTAATAGTATAGTAGTAGTAGTAGTAGTATAGTAGTAAGTAGTAGTTATAGTAGTAGTAGTAGTTAGTAGTATTAGTAGTAGTAGTAGTAGTGTAGTAGTAGTAGTGTAGTAGTAGTATAGTAGTAGTAGTAGTAGTGTAGAGTAGTAGTATAGTAGTAGTATAGTAGTTGTAGTAGTATAGTATAGTAGTAGTAGTAGTAGTAGTGTAGTAGTAGTAGTAGTAGTAGTAGAGTAGTAGTATTAGTAGTGTTAGTAGTAGAGTATTAGTAGTAGTAGTATAGTAGTAGTAGTAGTAGTAGTAGTAGTAGTAAAGTTAGTAGTTAGTAGTAGTAGTTGTATAGTAGTAGTAGTATGTAGTAGTAGTTAGTAGTAGTATAGTAGTATAGTAAGTAGTAGTAGTGTAGTAGTGTAGTAGTAGTAGTAGTATAGTAGTAGTAGTAGTAGTAGTATAGTAGTAGTAGTAGTAGTATATAGTAGTAGTAGTAGTAGTAATAGTGAGTAGTAAAAGTAGTGTATTAGTAGTAGTAGTAGTAATAGTTATGAGTATAGTAGTAGTAATAGTAGTAGTGTAGTATAGATAGTAGTAGTATAGTAGTAGTTGTAGTAGTATTATATAGTAGTATATAGTAATAGATTGTAGTAGTAGTTAGATATATGAAAGTGTTTATTTTTTAGTAAGTAGTATAGTAGTATTTATAGTATTAGTGTATAGTGTTGTAGTAGTAGATGTATAGTAGTGTAGTAGTAAGTAGTAGTATTTAATAGTGTAGTATAGTAGTTTAATAGTAGTATAGTAGTAGTAGATATTGTGTAGTGTAGTAGTGATAGTAAGTAGTAGTAGATAATAGTAGTAAATAGTAAGTATATGTAATAGATTAGTTGTATAGTAGAAGAAAATATGATAATAGTAGTATAGTAGTAGTAGTATTGCAGAGTAGTAGTAGTAGTGTATAGTAGTAGTGAGTTAGTAGTATATGTTAGTAGTAGTATGTTAAGTAGTAGTAGTAGTTAGTAGTAGTATAGTAGTAGTAGTATTAGTAGTAGTAATAGTAGTAGTAGTAGTAGTTAGTAGTAGTAGTAGTAGTAGTAGTAGTAGTATGTAATAGTAGTAGTAGAAGTAGTAGTAGTATAGTAGTATAGTAGTATAGTAGTAGTAGTAGTATTTAGTATTAGTAGTAGTATAGTAGTAGTAGTAGTAGTTAGTAGTAGTGTTAGTAGTAGTAGTAGTAGTAATAGTGTATGTAGAGTAGTAGAAATAGTAGTGTAGTAGTAGTAGAGTAGTGTGTAGATATAGTAGGAGTAATAGAGTTATTGTAAGTATAAGTAGTAGTAGTAGTATAGTTGTTAGTAGAGTATTAGTAGTAGTAGTATATGTAGTGTTAGTAAGTATAGTATATAGTATTTGTTAGTAGTTAGTAGTAGATATGGTAATATAAGTATAGTAGAGTATAGTAAGTAGTAGTGATTATTTATAGTATAGTAGTAGTTTAGTATAGTATAGGTATTAGTAGATAGTGTATAGTATGATAGTTAGTATTGTAGTAGTAGTATAGATATATTAGTAGTTAGTTAGTATGTAGAGTGTATAGTATATAGTGTAGTGTAGTAGTATAGTAGTATAGTTGTAGTGTGTAGTAAGAGTAGAGTAGTAGTATTGTGTAGTAGTAGTAAGTAGTATAGTAGTAGTGATAGTGTAAGTATAGTGTAGTATATAGTAGTATAGTAGTAGTAGTGTAGAATAATATTAGAATATAGTAGAGTTAGTAGTGTAGTATAGTATTGTAGTAGTAGTAGTATAGTAGTAGTGTAAGTAGTAGTAGTAGTGTAGTAGTAGTAGTAGTAGTAGTAGTTATATATAGTATAGTAGTAGTATAGTAGTAGTAGTGTTATAGTAGTAGTATAGAGTAGTGTTATAGTTTAAAGTAGTAGTTATATGATTAGTAGTAGTAATTAGTAGTAAGTAGTAGTGTAGTAGTAGTAGTAATAGTAGTAGTAATGTTAATAGTGTTGTAGTAGTATAGTAGTATAGTATAGTATAGTATGTAATATGTAATAGTTGTAGATATAGTAGTAGTAGTAAGTAGTATAGTAGTGTAGTAGTAATATAGTTAGTAGTAGTAATAGTAGTAGTAGTATGTATAGTATGTATAGTAGTATAGTATAGTAGTAGTAGTAGTATAGTATAGTAGTGTAGTGTGTGTATAATAGTAGTATAGTAGTAGTAGTATGTAGTAGTAGGTAGTAGTATAGTAGTGTAGTAGTGTATATAGTAGTAGTAGTATAGTAGATGTAGTAGTATAGTATAGTAGTAGTAGTAATATAGTAGAGTAGTAGTATATAGTTGTAGTATAGTAGTTAAGTAGTAGTATTAGTAGTAGTTAGTAGTAGTATTAAAGAGAGTATAGTAATGTAGTATATAGTAGTAGTAGTAGTGTAGTAGTTTATGTATAGTATATAGTAGGTAGTATATGATATAATAGTAGTGTGTAGTAGTGATATGAGTATATATAGTATTGTGTAGTAGTGTATAGTGTAATAGTGTAGTAGTAGTATAGTAGTAGTGTAATAGTATTAGTGTTAGTATAGTAGTAGTATAATATAGTAGAGTAGTATTAGTAGTAGTATAGTATATAGTAGTAGTATAGTGTAGTAGTTATATAGTAGTAATAGTAGTAGTATAGTAAGTATTAGTAGTAGTAGTAGTAGTATAGTAGTAGTAGTAGTAGTAGTATTATAGTAGTATAGTAATAGTAGTGTAGTAGTAGTTAGTAGTAGTATAGTATAGTAGTAGTAGTATATATTATAGTAGTATAGTAGTAGTATAGTAGTAGTAGATAGTAGTATAGTAGTGTAGTATAGTAGTAATAGTAGTATTAGTAGTAGATAATAGTAGTAGAGTAGTAGTAAATATAGTAGTATATGTAGTAAGTAGAGTATAGTAAGTATGTAAGTATTGTATAGTATAATGTAGTAGTAATATAATAGTAGTAATAGTAGTAGTATAGTAGTAGTAGTAGTAGTAATAGTAGTAGTAGTAGTAGTAGTAGTAGTAGTAGTAGTAGTAGTAGTAATAGTAGTAGTAGTATAGTAGTAATAGTAGTAGTAGTAGTAGTAATAGTAGTAGTAGTAGTAGTAGTAGTAGTATAGTAGTAGTAGTAGTAAGTAATAGTAGTAGTTAGTAGTAGTAATAGTAGTAATAGTAGTAGTAGTAGTAGTAGTAGTAGTAGTAGCAGTAGTAGTAGATGTAGTAGTAGATGTAGTATCTGTAGTAGATGTAGTAGTAAAAGTAGCTGTGTTAATATGGCAGCATCAACCACAGCAACTTTAAATAGATAGTATGCAGATGACGTCACTCAGGCCTTTGTTATTGTTTTTGCCATCCGCGTTTGTGAGTTGTTCTCACTAAACTGTATTAACCAGACTATAAAAGTTCATGGTTACAGAGTTTGTGTGTTGGTCCGTTATACTTCCGGATGGCAATGTTGTGAACACCTTGGCCAAGCGCATTCTATCTATAGCATTATGTCCAAGTTCATCCCCATTGTTACCACACCCAATTCTTAGTTTAGCGGTAGAGAGGTTTGTCAATAGCCTTGTCTGAAATTGGCTAGGTGGACCCATCTACTTGGAATCATACGTAACTCGCTCTTCAAATGGACAGGAAAGCAAACTATCTTGAGTGGGTCAAAGGTCACCGATCTGGTAGCTTGGAGTCAGGGTATCCCCCAAAATTGAACACAACCCGGGGACCTACAACTTTAGAATAAATTGTGACCGACCAAAAACAAAAAAAAAAAAAAAAAGATAACAAGAAAAAAAAAAATTGAAAACAACCCAAAAAAAAAAAAGATAAAAACCAGCAAAAATAAAAACAAACAAAAACCAATCCCCCCACCCCCCCCCCAAAAAAAAAAAAAAAAAAAACAAATCAAACAAACATAACAAACAAAACAAACAAAACAAAAACAATAACACAAACAAACAAACAAAAAACATAAAAAAACAAACAAAAAAACAACTCTCCCCCCCCCCCTTTTTTTTTACAAAATAAAGAAAGTGGAAACAAAAGTAAAATAAAATATTAAAAAAAAAAAAAACAAACAGAAAAAAATACAACAACAACAAAGATTTGAGCTGTTACTTAGCGCAATAGATAGAACGAAATTGACTTCATTCAGCTCTTTATTATTGTTTTAGTCAGCCACTTTTATGAGTAGTTCTCACTAAATTATATTAATCAGACTACAAACGTTTAAGTTTACACATAAATTTGTGTGTTGCCCTTGAATTTCCGACTGTCATTGTTATGAGATTATTTAAGTCAACTCATAGCACCAATATCCACTAAACGAGCTCAAAACGCTTTACAATGGTTCATTAACCACAACACTTAACACCTTGTAAAGCGCTTTGAGCACATTTAGTGGATATTGCGCTATATAAAAGGTCAATTTAACACTTAACATGTAGGACGAGACATGACGCATTTTAGGCGATATAACATTTTTTTCCGACAGACAAAGCTATTAACAGATAGGTACTAATTTTACGTCTGAGTACGGTGAGAGAATCTGAGTAAAGAGTCTTTTACAAGGACTCAATAATGGGCTGCTCAGAGCGAGGCTTGAACCCTGGACCTTTCGATCCTAAGGCAAGTATCACACCGCTAGACTATACACATAGAAATACAAAACAGGAGGGATTTAGGTACTGGTGTAAGATAAAGGTATGAAAAGGTTGTGTGTGTGTGTGTGTGTGTGTGTGTGTGTGTGTGTGTGCAAAACTATGTGTAACCATGTACTTTTATAGTCCGGGTAATACATTTATGTGAGAATTACTCATAAACTTGGATGGCAAAAAACAAAAACAAAGACCTGAGTGACGTCAACTTCATTCTATCCACTAAATGCGCTCAAAGCGCTTTATAAAGGGTCACTGACCAACAGCAATACGTAACATGTAGAACGACACATGACGCCTAACTATTAGTCGATATTACATTTTTTTTTTCGACAGGCACCCGATTGCGGTGAGAGAATGTGAGTAAAGAGCCTTTTCCAAGGGCTCAACTATGCGCCGAGCGAGGCTCGGGCCCAGGACCTTCCGATCCGAAAGCGCGTGTCATACCACAAGACCACAAAGCCGTACTATGCATTATATACTTATTTATGACCATTCACATAGGCTGAAATATAAACCATCGAAGAATGCCCCCCCCCCCCCCCCTAATCTTGTCCGGCCTCGTGTCATCTTCTCGCCTTCTTCACATGTAAGGTCTTCAGTTTCTAGATTCTCCATCAATGTCCTCATTCAACTGTTCACATGTCGCCGTCCTTTCCGAGCCATGACTAAATAAAAACTAAAAAAATTTTTTTTGAAAGAATAAAGGAACGTATGTCACAATGGTCTATTCCAAGGGAAGACTGGAATAACTCTAGCGCCAGCCGAATTGGATTCAGTAGTCTGATGTCACGCGCCCAGAAACGGCGGCCATCTTGGTTCTAAACAAAGAAAATCATTACTTTTTATTCTTCATGCTGGCTAGAACTTTTCATTACCTTTTCATATGCCTTGTGATCAGAATGTGTAAAAGTCAAAACATGATCAAATTGATGGGTTTTTTCTTCTTTGGATACGCGTTTAAGCTCGCCGGAGAAATATTTCATACGGCGTCCGCCATTATTGCGATAGTTTAGAGCCAGTGTTACTAAGTTACCATACGTCATTAGGAAGGAAGTGACGATACGACTGTTGAAGACTATTGCAGCGCCGCAATTTGAGCTATTACTACTACTAATATTACCACTACCACCACCACTACTACTACTACTACTACTACTACTACTACCACTACTACTACTACTACTACTACTACTACTACTACTACTACTACTACTACTACTACTACTACTACTACTACTATTACTACTACTACTACTACTACAACAACAACAGAAACTACTACTACTACTACTACTACTACTACTACTGCTACTGCTACTACTACTACTACTACTACTACTACTACTACTACTACTACTACTACTACTACTACTACTACGACTACTATTATTATTATTACTACTACCACCACCACCACTACTACTACTACTACTACTACTACTACTACTACTACTATCTACTACTACTACTACTACTACTACTACTACTACTACTACTACTACTACGACTACTACGACTACTACTACTACTACTACTACTACTACTACTACTACTACTACTACTACTACTACTACTACTACTACTACTACTATGCGGCTGCGGCTGCTACTACCACTACTACTACTACTACTACTACTACTACTACTACTACTACTACTACTACTACTACTACTACTACTACTACTACTACTACTACTACTACTACTACTACTACTACTACTACTACTACTACTACTCAAGTATCTAACTTATCGTGTTTGAATTCCACTTAACCTGAGTGCAGTTATACCACTACAGCTCTTGGACCCATCAAAGTCTGTAAATAACTTATGGGAAATCCCAAAATCGCTGACTTCAAGTCACTTGACTTTATCAAGTACCGATATGCATAGATCTGATGTTGTTCCAACTACCGGCTACTAACTCGAGATTTAAGTAGAGCTTTTATATAGGGCAATATCCACTAAATGTGCTCAAAGTGCTTTACAAAGCGTCCCTGACCAACAGCTACACTTAACATGTAGAACGAGACATTACGCCTGTTAAGCGATTATACAGTTTTTTTTTTTCTGACAGAGACAACGCTGTTAACGGCCAGGTACTCATAGTATATTTCACCTGAGTACGGTGAGAGAAAGTGAGTAAAGAGTCTTTTCCAAGACTCAACTATGCGCCGAGTGAGGCTCGAACCCAGGACCTTCCGATCCGAAAGCGAGTGTCATACCACTAGACCACATAGCAGCATGTTACTGGTAACAGTTCGGCTTTATGGACTTGTAATGAGACTCTGTCCTTGTTTTTCTGTAGGTTTTAGGTTCGAGCACCACTTGGGTATTAGCAAGTTAGCGATTACGTTCTCAACCTACAACCATCAACGATCGATTAAGGAGAAAACGTAGCAATGACTATGAAAAATGTTTTTTCCTCTTTTTGAGGAAAATTTTTGTCTGAAATCAAAGCCCTATCTCCACTGAGTAAAAATGTCTTTGAATTTTGAAAATCCATTCAAAAATAAACAAGTTATGCAGTTTCAATGGTGTCATTTATTTGGATGACCCGCAAAGAGGAAAAAAAAACGCGAAAATATGGGACGCTTTTTCGGCATTTTTTTTTTCGACCTTTGGTTGTATCTTGCGTAATAAGTGGATTAAAAGATTGAAACTTGAAGAGCAAATTAGGATGGTGTTTTGTAAAATATGGGAAAAGTACTCGTCATATTCATATGAAATTTTACAACCAAGAAGAAGAAATGTTCATGTATTACCTTGTCAGCGACAAAACCTCCACGCCCAGTAGTTTTAGAAATATTTTACTCCAAAGAGTAAAAATCTATTTTAAACGGTCTTCTGGTAATCGACGAATTTTGTCGCTTGACATAATCTAAAATGACCTGTTTTCTAACTGTGTGCCAACTTTCAGTCATATTCATCGATAAACAGCGTCGTAATTAATTTTTTAAATTAGCATATACGAAACGGCTTCGTCCCATATTTTGACGCGAATTCGGGCACTTCGTGAGCGAAAGAGAGGCCCAAAGATTTGTGCGGGATAGTCATTGCTAGAAAACGAATATCTGTCCGAATGGGCCATTGACACGCAAGGGCAAAGCTTACGGTTTTGTCCGCACGATCGGCCCGTCGGCAGGTTTTCCCTCGGGCAAACCCTGGAGATTGGACCTGCAATGAATTTTTAATTCAGAAAAGTGAGTGGAGCAGGCACTTATGTTGGTAACAACAAGAGATGAAGTGAGTAGAAAAGTGCCAGAAGACAATAGAGAATAAAAATTTTT
>NC_088370.1:9338321-9353321 GCF_034508935.2 Berghia stephanieae
AGTAGTAGTAGTAGTAGTAGTAGTAGTAGTAGTAGTAGTAGTAGTATTAATAGTAGTAATAGTAGTAGTAGTAGTAATAGTAGTAGTAGTAGTAGTATTAATAGTAGTAATAGTAGTAGTAGTAGTAGTAGTAGTATTAATAGTAGTAATAGTAGTAGTAGTAGTAGTAGTAGTATTAATAGTAGTAATAGTAGTAGTAGTAGTAGTAGTAGTATTAATAGTAGTAATAGTAGTAGTAGTAGTAGTAATAGTAGTAGTAGTATTAATAGTAGTAATAGTAGTAGTAGTAGTAGTAGTAGTATTAATAGTAGTAATAGTAGTAGTAGTAGTAGTAGTAGTATTAATAGTAGTAATAGTAGTAGTAATAGTAGTAGTAGTAGTAGTAGTAGTAGTAGTAGTAGTAGTAATAGTAGTAGTAGTAGTAGTAATAGTAGTAGTAGTAGTAGTAATAGTAGTAGTAGTAGTAGTAGTAGTAGTAGTAGTAGTAGTAGTAATAGTAGTAGTAGTAGTAGTAATAGTAGTAGTAGTAGTAATAGTAGTAGTAGTAGTAGTAGTAGTAGTAGTAATAGTAGTAGTAATAGTAGTAGTAGTAGTAGTAATAGTAGTAGTAGTAGTAGTAGTAGTAGTAGTAGTAGTAGTAGTAGTAATAGTAGTAGTAGTAGTAGTAATAGTAGTAGTAGTAGTAGTAATAGTAGTAGTAGTAGTAGTAGTAGTAGTAGTAGTAGTAGTAGTAGTAATAGTAGTAGTAGTAGTAGTAATAGTAGTAGTAGTAGTAGTAGTAGTAGTAGTAGTAGCAGTAGTAGTAGATGTAGTAGTAGATGTAGTATCTGTAGTAGATGTAGTAGTAAAAGTAGCTGTGTTAATATGGCAGCATCAACCACAGCAACATTAATAGATAGTATGCAGATGACGTCACTCAGGCCTTTGTTATTGTTTTTGCCATCCGCGTTTGTGAGTTGTTCTCACTAAACTGTATTAACCAGACTATAAAAGTTCATGGTTACAGAGTTTGTGTGTTGGTCCGTTATACTTCCGGATGGCAATGTTGTGAACACCTTGGCCAAGCGCATTCTATCTATAGCATTATGTCCAAGTTCATCCCCATTGTTACCACACCCAATTCTTAGTTTAGCGGTAGAGAGGTTTGTCAATAGCCTTGTCTGAAATTGGCTAGGTGGACCCATCTACTTGGAATCATACGTAACTCGCTCTTCAAATGGACAGGAAAGCAAACTATCTTGAGTGGGTCAAAGGTCACCGATCTGGTAGCTTGGAGTCAGGGTATTCCCCACAATTGAACACAACCCGGGTACCTACAACTTTAGAATAAATTGTGACCGACCAAAAACAAAAAAAAAAAAAAAAGATAACAAGAAAAAAAAAATTGAAAACAACCCAAAAAAAAAAGAGATAAAAACCAGCAAAAATAAAAACAAACAAAAACCAATCCCCCCCCCCCCCCCCCAAAAAAAAAAAAAAAAAAAAAAAACAATCAAACAAACATAACAAACAAAACAAACAAAACAAAAACAATAACACAAACAAACAAACAAAAAACATAAAAAAACAAACAAAAAAACAACTCTCCCCCCCCCCTTTTTTTTTACAAAATAAAGAAAGTGGAAACAAAAGTAAAATAAAATATTAAAAAAAAAAAAACAAACAGAAAAAAATACAACAACAACAAAGATTTGAGCTGTTACTTAGCGCAATAGATAGAACGAAATTGACTTCATTCAGCTCTTTATTATTGTTTTAGTCAGCCACTTTTATGAGTAGTTCTCACTAAATTATATTAATCAGACTACAAACGTTTAAGTTTACACATAAATTTGTGTGTTGCCCTTGAATTTCCGACTGTCATTGTTATGAGATTATTTAAGTCAACTCATAGCACCAATATCCACTAAACGAGCTCAAAACGCTTTACAATGGTTCATTAACCACAACACTTAACACCTTGTAAAGCGCTTTGAGCACATTTAGTGGATATTGCGCTATATAAAAGGTCAATTTAACACTTAACATGTAGGACGAGACATGACGCATTTTAGGCGATATAACATTTTTTTCCGACAGACAAAGCTATTAACAGATAGGTACTAATTTTACGTCTGAGTACGGTGAGAGAATCTGAGTAAAGAGTCTTTTACAAGGACTCAATAATGGGCTGCTCAGAGCGAGGCTTGAACCCTGGACCTTTCGATCCTAAGGCAAGTATCACATCGCTAGACTATACACATAGCAATACAAAACAGGAGGGATTTAGGTACTGGTGTAAGATAAAGGTATGAAAAGGTGTGTGTGTGTGTGTGTGTGTGTGTGTGTGTGTGTGTGTGCAAAACTATGTGTAACCATGAACTTTTATAGTCCGGTTAATACATTTAAGTGAGAATTACTCATAAACTTGGATGGCAAAAAACAAAAACAAAGACCTGAGTGACGTCAACTTCATTCTATCCACTAAATGCGCTCAAAGCGCTTTATAAAGGGTCACTGACCAACAGCAATACGTAACATGTAGAACGACACATGACGCCTAACTATTAGTCGATATTACATTTTTTTTTTCGACAGGCACCCGATTGCGGTGAGAGAATGTGAGTAAAGAGCCTTTTCCAAGGGCTCAACTATGCGCCGAGCGAGGCTCGGGCCCAGGACCTTCCGATCCGAAAGCGCGTGTCATACCACAAGACCACAAAGCCGTACTATGCATTATATACTTATTTATGACCATTCACATAGGCTGAAATATAAACCATCGAAGAATGCCCCCCCCCCCCCCCCCTAATCTTGTCCGGCCTCGTGTCATCTTCTCGCCTTCTTCACATGTAAGGTCTTCAGTTTCTAGATTCTCCATCAATGTCCTCATTCAACTGTTCACATGTCGCCGTCCTTTCCGAGCCATGACTAAATAAAAACTAAAAAAATTTTTTTTGAAAGAATAAAGGAACGTATGTCACAATGGTCTATTCCAAGGGAAGACTGGAATAACTCTAGCGCCAGCCGAATTGGATTCAGTAGTCTGATGTCACGCGCCCAGAAACGGCGGCCATCTTGGTTCTAAACAAAGAAAATCATTACTTTTTATTCTTCATGCTGGCTAGAACTTTTCATTACCTTTTCATATGCCTTGTGATCAGAATGTGTAAAAGTCAAAACATGATCAAATTGATGGGTTTTTTCTTCTTTGGATACGCGTTTAAGCTCGCCGGAGAAATATTTCATACGGCGTCCGCCATTATTGCGATAGTTTAGAGCCAGTGTTACTAAGTTACCATACGTCATTAGGAAGGAAGTGACGATACGACTGTTGAAGACTATTGCAGCGCCGCAATTTGAGCTATTACTACTACTAATATTACCACCACCACCACCACTACTACTACTACTACTACTATACTACTACTACCACTACTACTATACTACTACTACTACTACAACTACTACTACTACTACTACTACTACTACTACTACTACTACTATTTACTACTACTACTCCTGCTACAACAACAACAGAAACTACTACTACTACTACTACTACTACTACTACTACTGCTACTGCACTACTACTACTACTACTACTACTACTACTACTACTACTACTACTACTACTACTACTACTACTACGACTACTATTATTATTATTACTACTACCACCACCACTACTACTACTACTACTACTACTACTACTACTACTACTACTATCTACTACTACTACTACTACTACTACTACTACTACTACTACTACTACTACTACGACTACTACTACTACTACTACTACTACTACTACTACTACTACTACTACTACTACTACTACTACTACTACTACTACTACTACTACTACTACTGCGGCTGCGGCTGCTACTACCACTACTACTACTACTACTACTACTACTACTACTACTACTACTACTACTACTACTACTATTACTACTACTACTACTACTACTATACTACTACTACTACTACTATACTACTACTACTACTCAAGTATCTAACTTATCGTGTTTGAATTCCACTTAACCTGAGTGCAGTTATACCACTACAGCTCTTGGACCCATCAAAGTCTGTAAATAACTTATGGGAAATCCCAAAATCGCTGACTTCAAGTCACTTGACTTTATCAAGTACCGATATGCATAGATCTGATGTTGTTCCAACTACCGGCTACTAACTCGAGATTTAAGTAGAGCTTTTATATAGGGCAATATCCACTAAATGTGCTCAAAGTGCTTTACAAAGCGTCCCTGACCAACAGCTACACTTAACATGTAGAACGAGACATTACGCCTGTTAAGCGATTATACAGTTTTTTTTTTTCTGACAGAGACAACGCTGTTAACGGCCAGGTACTCATAGTATATTTCACCTGAGTACGGTGAGAGAAAGTGAGTAAAGAGTCTTTTCCAAGACTCAACTATGCGCCGAGTGAGGCTCGAACCCAGGACCTTCCGATCCGAAAGCGAGTGTCATACCACTAGACCACATAGCAGCATGTTACTGGTAACAGTTCGGCTTTATGGACTTGTAATGAGACTCTGTCCTTGTTTTTCTGTAGGTTTTAGGTTCGAGCACCACTTGGGTATTAGCAAGTTAGCGATTACGTTCTCAACCTACAACCATCAACGATCGATTAAGGAGAAAACGTAGCAATGACTATGAAAAATGTTTTTTCCTCTTTTTGAGGAAAATTTTTGTCTGAAATCAAAGCCCTATCTCCACTGAGTAAAAATGTCTTTGAATTTTGAAAATCCATTCAAAAATAAAAAAAGTTATGCAGTTTCAATGGTGTCATTTATTTGGATGACCCGCAAAGAGGAAAAAAAAACGCGAAAATATGGGACGCTTTTTCGGCATTTTTTTTTTCGACCTTTGGTTGTATCTTGCGTAATAAGTGGATTAAAAGATTGAAACTTGAAGAGCAAATTAGGATGGTGTTTTGTAAAATATGGGAAAAGTACTCGTCATATTCATATGAAATTTTACAACCAAGAAGAAGAAATGTTCATGTATTACCTTGTCAGCGACAAAACCTCCACGCCCAGTAGTTTTAGAAATATTTTACTCCAAAGAGTAAAAATCTATTTTAAACGGTCTTCTGGTAATCGACGAATTTTGTCGCTTGACATAATCTAAAATGACCTGTTTTCTAACTGTGTGCCAACTTTCAGTCATATTCATCGATAAACAGCGTCGTAATTAATTTTTTAAATTAGCATATACGAAACGGCTTCGTCCCATATTTTGACGCGAATTCGGGCACTTCGTGAGCGAAAGAGAGGCCCAAAGATTTGTGCGGGATAGTCATTGCTAGAAAACGAATATCTGTCCGAATGGGCCATTGACACGCAAGGGCAAAGCTTACGGTTTTGTCCGCACGATCGGCCCGTCGGCAGGTTTTCCCTCGGGCAAACCCTGGAGATTGGACCTGCAATGAATTTTTAATTCAGAAAAGTGAGTGGAGCAGGCACTTATGTTGGTAACAACAAGAGATGAAGTGAGTAGAAAAGTGCCAGAAGACAATAGAGAATAAAAATTTTTGCGGCGGTGGTGGGGTTTGAACCTGCGAGCTTATTGGTACGACAACTCCGCCTGGCAGGTGAGAGCGTGGCTCTACCGTGTGAGCTATCTACGAACACAAAAATATTCGTATCAAACTCAGGTCATTTCTAGAACTCTCTCTCACCCACTTTTGGAGATCGCGGGCTCGCTCGCCATGAAAAACTAGCGATGGGACGATCATTCCCTGCATTTCCACGACAGTAAACATGACTAATGTCATGTTGTTTTAGATGAAGTGTTGTTCAAGAAAAGCGAAAGTCAAAGCAAAAAAAGAACATTTTTGACTATAAATTGGTTACAAAAAGGACAACTTTTCACCCACACAAGCATAGTATTTATAAAATTAAGAAAAAGAAAACTTCTACACAGGTTTTTATAATTTAGATAATTTATTATTATTATCATTATTATTATTATTATTATTATTATATTATTATTATTATTATTATTATTATTATTATTATTATTATTATTATTATTATTATTATTATTATTATTATTATTATCATTATCATTATCATTATCATTATTATTATTATTATTATTATTATTATTATTATTATTATTATTATTATTATTGTTATTATTATTATTATTATTATTATTATTATTATTATTATTATTATTATTATTATTATTATTATTATTATTATTATCATTATTATTATCATTATTATTATCATTATTATTATTATTATCATTATTATTATTATTATTATTATTATTATTATTATTGTTATCATTATAATTATTATTGGGGACATATCGCTTCCCTGAAATCCCTCGCTGGTGACCGATTGCTACAACACGCACAACACCAACAACTCTTCCATGGTCAGGGCGATAAAAGGATAGCCCCTCATCCCTCACCGTGGTTAGCTTTAAGATCGTTAGCTTCAACGCAGAAGGACTGTCATAAAAAATAGAATTACTGTCCAACCTCAAGGCAAACATACTTTGTCTACAAGAGAAGCTCAAGACCATGGCACCAAACATCCCTGGCATGTACCTAGTCATACAACATGGCAGTGATATTCACGGTAGTGCTTGCTATGTCAAAGACAAATCAATTGTGACATACAGCCAGGACATGACGGTAAGTGAGGTGGAAATTCTCAGAATTGAAAGCGGACACTTCAGTGTGATAGCTGTCTACAAAAACTCCACCAATACCATTCAGATGGCCAGTTACATCCACCACTGGTGAGAAACTAATGATTGTGATAGATGACTTTAACAGGCACAGCACCAAATGGGGATACAATGATAACAACGAAGATGGAGATATGTTGAGGAATGGGCTGACCAATATAATCTGACACTCTTCCATGACGCAAAAGACAAAATATCATTATCAAGCGTTCGCTGTAGAAGAGGCTACAACCAGACCTTGCATTTGTGTCTTCCAGACATCTCCAAAACTTTCAGAAATCTGTCGGCAACCCCATACCAAAATCACATGACAGACATATTACAATTGAAGTAGAAGCAGTCATTAGACCCTTCGATAGCAAACATCTACCTAGATTCAATTTTCGGAAGGCAAACTGAAATTTTTTTTCACCAGATACAAATGACAGCGTCAACACCATCGATTCAATTCTCAAAAACTAAGACCAGTTCCAGAAGCTTGCGTGGAGAATTGCCAAAAACACATACCTAGAGGCTGCAGGAAATCCTATATACCACGCCTACAGCAAGACAGCAAGGGACTGTATAAACAGTATATGGAGACTTACGAAGAAAGAAAATGTCCAAATTGGTAAGACCTTAATGGCTTCCATTGCCGAAAAATAATCAGAAAGATGGAAAGAAATGATAACCGGCACAAACATGACACACAACAGCAAGAATGGCTATGAAACTATGAATAAAATAAATACAGCAAATAACAAACAAACCAGTGTTGCAGCGGTGACACCAAACGATGTAGCAAACCAACTTATCAAAAATGGAAAACCAACATACAGAGTAAAGGACCAACTTAAAAAATAAAGAGTGAAATGGATAATATCTCCCAAGGAAGTGAAAAGGAAGTAGACCTTTTCTGCATCGAAGAATTGGAATCAGTCCATGAACACTCCAAACCCGGTAAAACGGCTTGTCTAGATGGTATCACTGCAGAAATGATAAAGCATTTCGGTTCCTCAACAAAAACGTGGTTACTAACTCTGATCAACAACTGTGTTGAATTGTGCACAATTCCAAAGCTTTGGCGACAAGCAAGAGTGATAGCTCTATTTAAACCTGAAAAAGACCCAAATAGCAGCAAGAGCTACAGACCAATATCCCTCATCTGCATACTGTACACAATATGTATATGATCCCATGATACTAGCCATGATTTCCCAAACAGTAGGAGAACATCTATCACCTGACCAAGCTGGTTTCCGCGCTTGAAGATCATGCTGTGACCAACTCCGGAACTTGAAACAATACATCAAAGATGGCTACAATAACAAACAAATTACAGAGGCTGTGTTCGTGGACCTGCCAGCTGCCAATGACACAGCAAATCACAAGAAACTGCTCCTGAAGGTTGCAAGGGTAACTCGTAACACAGAAGAGTTGCAATAATAAAATCCCCTGTTCAAACCATCGCTTTTTGTGTGGAAATGGATGGGGGAAAAAGAAGATGGAGATCACAAAAGAACGGACTCCCTCAATAATCGGTACTAGCACCTATCGTTTTCAACCTTTATACCAACGACCAACCTGAATTCGAGAACATCCGGAGGTTTCTATATGCTGATGATCTATGTCTTGCGTCCCATGCCTCTGATTTCAAGATCATTGAGGAGAGACTAACAGACGTCCCAAAGCACTCTATGAGTATTATTTAAAGAACTCACTAAATGCCCACCCAGGAAAAAACTCAAGTGCGTGCCCTCCATTTAAAAACCGCCATACCAACCTGGAATGGGAACATATTGGAGAACAACACGTTCCCTGTGTACCTCTGTGTCCACTTAAACCTCACATTGTCCTTCTCTCAGCACACAAAGGTGGCCACAAGAAACAACCTCCTAAGAAAACTGGAAAACACTAATGGGGAGCAGATCCCTCTGCTTTTCATCAGGCGAATACGACTCACCAGTCTGGGCAAGATCCTGCCATGCCAAAAAGATTTACCCTGAGCTACATAACACCTGCCGGATCATTACTGGTAACTTGAACAAAAATGACTGCAGTTCGAGTCCTCAATCGGCTGGCTTGCATTGCACCTCCCTACATTCAAAGAGCCACTGTTTCCAAAGTTCATAAATATAAACAGGAAATGGAACCAATCCACCCCCTCTATGACCACAACCAACCCAACGACAAGTAGACTGAAGTCGAGAAAGAGCTTCATGACGGAAGAAAGCATCAACCCTGACCATGCAGCTGTATATGAGTGGGACAATCATGCAAACGAAGCCGTTGGAGATCCGAGAGGAGAACAGCTGGAAGCATGAAACAGTGGAGGCTGGCTGAGATTAGCTTGTGTACATGTGGATCCCCAGAGCAGACGATGGAGAACATCCTTAGAAAACGCCAGAACGGGCCCAGCATTGACAATGACCTAAGAGACTGCTCCTCAGATGCTATGGAGTGGGTTCGGTGTTGGAGCGACAAGCTAAGATGATCATTCTTCTTCTTCTTCTTCTTCTTCTTCTTCTTCTTCTTCTTCTTCTTCTTCTTCTTCTTCTTCTTCTTCTTCTTATTATTATTATTATTATTATTATTATTATTATTATTATTATTATTATTATTATTATTATTATTATTATTATTGTTATTATCATCATCATCATCATCATCATTATTATTATTATTATTATTATTATTATTATTATTATTATTATTATTATTATTATTATTATTATTATTATTATCATCATCATCATCATCATCATCATCATCATCATCATTATTGTAAATTAGTGTTGATTTTACCATTGTTGTATAATTTTGGTAGTTAATTATTTCATTTTAAAAACACACTATTATTAGCATTACCACATTGTTTTGTTGGTTTCATTCACCAATTTTTTGTCTCTTCCTTTCCTCCTTCATGTATGTTGCCATCACATTTTGTTTAACTATTGGCAAACGGCTAATAGTTAAAATAAATAAGCTTGCTACTTGTGAGATAAGGTAGAAAAGTAGCAACACACACCAAGAGATAACAAGGGTGTGTCGTATACTTCTCACAAGCATTGATTAATGAAGAAAGACACGCTTCCGTGTATATATAATGTCAATGTGTTATTTTTGTTTATCGTGTTATCAGTATTAATTAATATTAATTATAATGGACACGATGTATGCTCTCTCTCTCTCTCTCTCTCTCTCCCTCTCCCTCTCTCTCTCTCTCTCTCTCTCTCTCTCTCTCTCTCTCTCCAGGGTTGCCAGATTATTTTTCAACAAAATGCCAGGGGAAGACTCAAACAATGCCAAAACGCTCAAAAAAATGCCAAAGTCTGTTGACTCCCACCCCCACTAAGAAAACTACTCACTTTTGATAGACAATTTACTATCATATCCTGGTGGCTTGCGTGTTTTCTTTTCTTTTCTTTTTTTATTTTTTTATTTTTTGAATTATACTAAATTTCCGGTTGGGGTAATTTTTTACCTACTGACTACTAAGTGGAGTGCTAAACCACTACACCACGGTTGGATTTTAAGAATGAAAAAGAAATACATTAACATGAAAGTGAAAGGTAAATACGTAAACAGTTAAATAATTATTGACAATTAAGAAAACTTACTGTTTCGTGTTTCTTATGAAACTTAATTAAGAAAAGGTGTCATTTGAAGTATAATATACAAGAAAAGAAAATGCCAAATGAAAATGCCAAATGCCAAATGATTTTTCTAATGCCAAACGGTTTTCAAAAATGCCAGATTTTTGGAATCTGGCATTTAAAATGCCAAACTGGCAACCCTGTCTCTCTCTCTCTCTCTCTCTATATATATATATATATATATATATATATATATATATATATATATATATATCTATATTCTTTCGTGTTGGATACAAATATGGTACGAATAGTGCTCGACATGTAGCGAATTATTAGCAACAACACACAACAAACCAAACTCATGTAACACACAGTCCTGACGATGGCTGAAAGGCCTGAAGTGGTAAATATTACAATAATATATATATATATATATATATATATATATATATATATATATATATATATCCTTTGTTTAAAACATATATCTAGCCTTGTGGAGAACATTGTGCTTATTTGAGTCAATGAAAAAAATATACGGCGCACGACTCTACTGAAAGATTTGAAAAATAGAAATGTAAAGATAGATAAACAGATAACTTGATTTCCTATTATAATCTAAAGTCAGTTTGAAAGTTCGTTGAGTCACACAGATATCATAAAATACCTACCGACGACACTAACACTCTCAAAAACAACCAATAGTCTTCAAAAGTCGTGACGTCATCCTGCGCAGCAACGCATAGTAACGAACCTGCTGGCTCTAAACAGTCGAGAAAGATGGCGGGCACTAACTTTATTTCCATCACCGCCCTTATGAAATACTTCTCCAATGAGCATAAAAGTGTCTCGCGAGGTGAAAATCATCATCAGTCAGGTCATGTTTTGACTTTCACTTACTCAGATGGCTTGATCTTCGGCAAAGTTCAAGCCAGCACGAAGAATAAAGAGTATTCTGTGAAGGTAGATCATTTCGTCTTCTCATTCTCACTCTCAACATCTCACATCCCCGTAAAACTGCTGTTGGACAATAATCAGTTTACTTTGAGTTTCGGCAGATTTAGTTTATCCAATGGAAAGATTTTACTGTTTACGTTCGATTTTAGGTAGGGAGAGAGAGAGGGAGTCATTGAATTATTGTGTTTTTATCTTATGGACCACGGACTTTGAGTCTTTGAGGTCTTAGTCTTGCTTCGCTAATTTTCGTTGCTATTGACTATAGTCTACTACATACTATTTAGTATCGTATTGTAACC
The DNA here is from genome assembly GCF_034508935.2 of Berghia stephanieae. Lineage (NCBI taxonomy): Eukaryota > Metazoa > Mollusca > Gastropoda > Nudibranchia > Aeolidiidae > Berghia > Berghia stephanieae. Next base: position 9,349,873 of record NC_088370.1, read on the forward strand.
TTTATTATAATACTCATATGAGCATCACAATCACCAATCACGCTAGACATTTTATCATAATTCATGTGGGGCAGCGTGGATCAGCGGTACGGTTTTTGCTTCGTACCCGAAAGGTACCGAGTTCGTTCACCCGCCGCTGCGCTGTGTGGCCTTGAGCAAGTCACCTCGCCCTAGCTCAATATGCGGCGCTGCACCGCGGTTATTCCAGTCTTCCCTGGGAATAGACCCTAGAGATTAATTTCCTCTATGGGATGAATAAAGGATTTATTTAGACCAGTGTTAGTCACGGTAAACTAAACTTCCTATTGGGTTAATGTAAATGTTGCTGCTTGAAACTCGACGAAATCAATAACATTGTGAAATTGAATGTGAACTTCAATTTAATATACGAAAACAGATAAAATGGACGTTTCGGGTTTCCCCCTTATCAACAAAGCAAGATGAATGAAAGAACCACTTAATTCCTTGTGTCACTTTTCTTTTCTTTCTTTCTGGCTCTGATGGAAACAATTTATTTTTATTTTTGTCAAACAATTCAGGGAGGTTAGCTTTGTCACCATCTCTGAAGTGACAAGAATACACCCTTTTATATAGCGTAATATCCACTAAATGTGCTCAAAGTGCTTTACAAGGGGTCCCTGGCCAATAGCAACATTTACCATGTAAGACAGGACATGATGCCTGTTAGGCGATATTACAATTTTTTCGGGCAGAGACAACGCTGTTAACGGCCAGGTACTCATTTGACAACTGAGTATGATGAGAGATTGTGAGTAAAGAGCCTTCTCCAAGGACTCAACTATGCGCCGAGCGAGGCCCAAACCCAGGATCTTCTGATCTGAAAGCGAGTGTCATACCACAAGACCACAATAGACGTTTTATTAGTTTGTTTGTTTTTTGCCTATTGAGCATGGTCGCAGCTCTAAATTTGAATCTTTTTTTACTTCCACAGATCTATCTTGATGATGCCTTGGGTTGATTCAGTCCAAAACTACTTTGTGTAGTTTTATTTAACAATGTTAATGACATTGAACATACATTGATACAACATTGCCATAATTTATCATGTTTATCGTGTAAAATCATGTATGGGTGACCTACAAAACCATTATTTTGAATGGTGATTTGATGATGATGAACAAAATATGTGTGTTGTACAAAATAAATGACAAAACTAACAAAATGCAGTCTCCTTAATAAGAGGAGACTGGAGATTGACAAGTGCTGTAACTAATTGAAAAATAATATCAGATGTTTCTCTTAACATGGCTGGAATATATGAGAGGATGTTAACATTTTTCAGTCTTTCATTGGCCCTCTCAACATGAATTCTACATGAAGCAATTTCTTTTGTTAATAAAATCTCATTTTCAGTAAATTTATTATGTAAAAAAGGGGGGGGGGGGGGATATTTACAGTTACTCCTTGAGGTAAAATATCTTGAATCAGGAAACCTTTATCTGCTAAAATTAAATCTCCAGGGCTTAAAATTAAAAGTTTTAGTAATCCACAATTTTGTACAATGACCTTATCCGAGACAGACCCTGGATACAGTTTAGAAATAAAATTTATCACACCATTTGGACTCAGACCAACAAGAGCTTTAACAGACTTCATGGACCTATAACAAAAATAAGTTAACCGTTGTTTATCCATTTCTTTAGGAATAGCAATTTGTCATCTGTACAATCAATGATCATTCTGCAATTTGGAAATCTTAAAAATGATGATGGAGCTGATAGTTTATTTTTATGTCTAGAAGGGCATGTAACCTCCATAACATTTTCAAAGAGAAGCTTATGGCTTATGTAAAACATGAATAAAAGTTTGTATAATATTTGTTATAGTACTTTCACTAACGCTAAACAATTGTGAAATATGAAGGTTAGTGTAGTTCTGTCTAAGTTTCATAAGTGTAATGAAAATTTGGTCTTTTAATGCAACTGTCTCTTCCTGAACTTCCCATCCACTATAATAAATAATGTTACCTCTAAAGCACTCAACATATTGAACAATAATATTGAATATTTTAAAACAATGTACACCTGTCTCCATTCGAAGAACTTTTTCTGTAAGGCTTGAAACAGTGTAAGTGCGTTGAATCTAACTAAGTTGTTTTTTTTTTAAGCTAGCTATTTCCTTATTTTTGTCTGTAATTTCTTGTTTTTGAACTAAATTTGTTGTTCTATTTAAAATATCCTCACTTGTTCTACAATCTGTTTTTTTTTAAAGCTGGAATCCTGTGATTATGGTGACGAGAGTTGAGATGATAATAAGGGAGAAGATAATGAGGATGATGATGAGGAGGAAAATAATGATGATGAGGAATCAGGTTTTTCTAAAGGTGGGACTTTGTGATGATGATGAAGAGAGTTGAGAGTTATTTTTATTTCTGTCAAACAATTCAGGGAGGTTGGCTTTGTCACCATCTCTGAAGTGACAAGAACACACTCTTGATGATGATATTGGATCTTTTGTCCTTTCTCCTGAAAAGAAAAGATTAAAAAAAAAAACAATAATTCTGTTGGGCATATTGATATTATTTAATTTGATAAGTACTTTGTTTTAGACTATCTTGTTTGACACCAGCTCAATGCATGATAAATCAAAGGTGTGCAAGAGACTAGGTTACTGGTGGGTCTCTCGTCTGTCTTTTATGAAATCGCACATTCAGCAAAATGTCGCACTTCCTCATTACTTCTTTTGATGATTTTGACAAAGTATATAAAAATATGAATTCTTAAATTTACACAGTTAAAGTTGATCTTGGGGTTGAGTGTGGCAAGACTGGCGTTTTCTCTTTATTTCAGTCAGTACTGTACTGGACAGTGCGGTGATGGAAACTTTGGAGAGTCAACAATCGGGCAAAGGTAAAGTAGAGAGGGCCTTGCCGCCATCTTGCTTTGTTCACACAGAGTTGCCATCTCGGCTGTCGGGGAGGGGAGGCATGGCAGAGAATCAGAGAAACTTTCCAAAAAAGAGGAAAGTATGTGTGTTTGTGTGTGTGTGTGTGTGTGAGAGAGAGAGAGAGAGAGAGAGAGAGAGAGAGAGAGAGAGAGAGAGAGAGAGAGAGAGAGGGGATATCTGCGTGAGGGGGGGGGGAAGGGAGAGGTTCCGTTATTTTATTTATTTATTTTCATTTTGCCATAAAGGTATCGAGTTTAAAGTAAGATTTTAACAAATATTTCCTTCTCTTTCTTATATTTTTCTCCTTTTAAAAAAATTATCACTTATCAGTAGATCTGAACTCTCATTCGGTTTATCTATCAGCCTTAACATCAAAACGTGTAGATTGAGATATCATTTATGCTTCAACTTCAATAAAAACCTAGTTTGGAATGTATTTCTATTTATAATTTCGTGCAACTGTACACTTTAATTATAAAATATAGGTCTACGTAAGCTAGAAAGAGACCTAGATCTGGACTACTAACTCTATCAAATGTTCG
>NC_088370.1:9363321-9383321 GCF_034508935.2 Berghia stephanieae
TTAGTCTAAGTCAGTTCAGTTCCTTCGCAGGATTTACAACTGGGTTTAGAGGTGAATACGTAATTATCTAAATATATTAAATCAGACTCACTTTAAAGCTAATTAATTGTGTTAACTTATAATTAATAATCACCTTGATTACTTTACTTTGACTATTTTGATGATACTTTGTTGAAGGGCGACTCATCGTAAGTTTTGTTTTCTTTTTATAATAATTTGAAATAGACACCTGACTATTATTATTATTATTATTATTATTATTATTATTATTATTATATTATTATTATTATTATTATTATTATTATTATTATTATTATTATTATTATTATTATTATTATGTATTATTATTATGTTATTATTATTATTATTATTATCATTATTATTATTATCATATTATTATTATTATTATTATTATTATTATTATTATTATTATTATTATTATTATTATTATTATTATTATTATTATTATATTAGTATTATTATTATTATTATTTATTATTATTATTATTATTATTATTATTATATTATTATTATTATATTATTATTATTATTATTATTATTATTATTATTATTATTATTATTATTATTATTATTATTATTTATTATTATTATTATTATTATTAGTAGTATAGTATAGTTAGTATAGTAGTAGTAGTAGTAGTAGTAGTAGTAGTAGTAGTAGTAGTATTTAAATATTATTATTATTATTATTATCATCATCATCATTATAATTACTGTTATTAATATTATCATTATTACATTCTAATAATCACAATAATAATGATGATAAATAAAACAATAACAAAGACCCGAGTGACGTCAACTTCGATCTATCTATAGAAACTAGAGTCCAATCCGCGTGGAAAACTATTTATCTGATCAGAAGGTCCAGGGCTCGAGTCCCGCTCTAGGCGGGGGCAAAGTTGAGTCCTCAGAGAAGGCTCTTTACTCACATTCTCTCAACGTACTCAGGTGTAAAAAATGAGTACTTGGGCGTTAACAGCGTTGTTTGTGTCCGAAATGTTGTATTTATCGCCCAGCAGACGCCGTGTGTCGTACTATGTTCCGTGTTCCTGTTGGCTTGAGACCCCGATAAAGTAATTTGAACACGTTGAGTGGATATTGGGCTATAATCATTTTTCTGTGCGGCTATGTGGTCTAGTGGTATGACACTCGCTTTCGGATCGGAAGGTCCTGGGTTCGAGTCTCGCGCTCGGCGCATAGTTGAGTCCTTGGAAAGGGCTCATTACTCACATTCTCTCACCGTACTCATGTGTAAAATGAGTACCTGACGTTAACAGCGTTGTCTTTGTCCGAAAAATTGTAATATCGCCTAACAGGCGTTCCGTCCCGTCCCATCCCGTCCTACATGTCAAATGTTGTTGTTGACCAGGGACCCCTTGTAAAGCGCTTGAACCCTTTTAGTGGATATTGCGCTATATAAAGCTCAATTTTTTATTGGGCTATAATTTAATAGAGCTCAAGATTTTTTTTAGTTAAAAAAATAGAATCTACTACATTTAGGCTCCGACTCTTCATTTTATTCTTTGTCATGACCTCTCAACCTCTTAAACATTATTTTAGAGAAAATAATTTAACCTTCTCTTTACCAACTACACGAAAATCGTCATATTTCTTACGATACAATGAACATTAAGTATCCAGATTTTTAATTTGTACATCGAAAAATTGGAAGATGTTTTTTTGTTTTGTTTTTTTAAAAGGGTTTTACGGCGCTTGCAACACATTTAGGTTATATCAGGGCCAGTAAAAAGGAAGAAAATTGGATAGTAAAAAAGTTCTAAAATTCCAATTAAAGATCCCAAGAAGAAGTAACAGAGTGTGTTTATAAAAAAATAATGTTGTTTTGTAGAACAAATTATGTTTGGCATGCTTTTAGGTTAGCTTTTAAAAATCAATTTTAGTGTTGGGTTTGTATGAGATTTTGGGTGAAATACTGACAAGGTCTGGTAAAAAGGGAGTTAAAAGATTTTTAGATCACGTCATCAGCAAAATTAAACGCATAAAAATGAAGAAATTAAAATTTTAAAATATTGGCATAAAAAGGCAAGAGGGGGAGTGGGTGGTTGGCATATAACAAATAAAGGTTGAATTGATATACATTTAAGCCTGGCCTGACCTTGTTGTCAGCATAATCTTCTGTGTAAATAAAACTTGATTTCTTAACACACGTAGTTTATTTCTTCTTGTATTGTAATTCTGACACTCACACACACACACACACACACACACACACACACACACACACACACTTTTAATTTGACAACACGAGTTGAATTCAACACATTTTGTTTACAAATTAATTATGGCAACACTTTCATTTTAAACCTATCTGTGATATCTTTTTATGGATCTGTTTTGTCCCAATATTTCAGCACACCTCATTTCGTTAGTAAACACACCGACATAAACAGCATTCATTCATTGTTTTCACGACACATACAGTTGAATGTCTGCATTCGTCAAACCAGATTGAACAGTAAATTAAAATTATATTTTATTCCTTTAAAAAATAGACTGATTTTCTCACTTCAAGGTAAATTTTGTGACTATTTCGAAACACTCAAAAAGACCAGACAAGGTAAGGGCTAACACACACCGGAGACAGACTCCGACGCCCGGCACTGCCGTCTTCTACTGCCGTCTTCCGGATAAAGACGTCGGGCACGGACAAAATACTAAGAATAAAGAGAAGAGCCGTGAAGCCTACCCATACCAAGCCTCACCCGACGTCCTCTGCCGTTTTTTTTTTTTTTGTTTCGAGCATGGTATGGGTAGGTTTTGCGGCTCTTCTCTTTATTCTTAGTATTTTGTCCGTGCCTGACGTCTTTATCCGGAAGACGGCAGAGGACGGCAGTGCAGGGTCGTCGGAGTCAGTCCCAAGGCTCCCAATAGTATCGATTTTTGTGAACAAAATTTGGGTCACATTATATCCATGTGGTTTTACTTGAAGTATCATCTGCAAAATAAAAGTTAGAAAATTGAGTGGAGCAGGCACTTATGTTGATATTAACAAGAAATGAAGCGAGTAGGAAAGTTCAAGAATACATCAGAGAATGAAAACTTTGCGGCGGCGATTGGGGGCTCGAACCTGCGTACTTACTGGTACGACAACTCCGCCTGGCCAGGGAGATCATGACTCTACCGTTCGGGGTCGTGGATGGCTCATACGGTAGATTCACGATCTCCCCGGTTAGGCGGAGTTGTTGTACCATTAAGATCGCGGGTTCGATCATAGCCATCGTTATGTTATAGCCTCACACTGAAACCCCAAAAGGCATTTTGACGTCATTATTTGGTTTTTGCACCGCCTAGTGAGTTGTCTTTAGTAGAGCTCATGGAAACAATTGGTCCCATTGGTTGAACTATTGAATACAACTCACGAATTGTTTTCTTTTGTGGCCAAAGACTGGTATTTTGACGTCATTTTTTGGTCAGTTTCAGGCTATAAGTTAACGATGGCTACGGTTCGAACCCCTATCACGGCCGCGAAAATCTTATTCTCTGTTGCCTTCCGGCACTTTCCTACTCACTTCATTTCTTATCATCTGCGAAAAAGCAATTTATTTAGGAAACAACTTTTAAAAAAAAAAGATCACGACGTAAAATACCTGCTCAGTGTCTCCTTTTGTTTTAACCCTCTCCTTACCAATTATAATTAGAGGAAAATCGTCACATTCGTTAAGATACAACCAAAAATGTTTTCATTCTGATTTCTTACTTACTTACTTACAGTAGGTTTCCGATAAAGGTCCTTTTCAGGCTCCTCTTCACCGGACTCAATCATCTTTGGCTTATTTTCTGCCTCATTTTGGCTTTGAAGTTATATAACATTTTTTGATCTGACCAGAACTTATCAAGACGGATTTTAAACTGATCTATGGAATTCGCAGTTACAACAGATGTTGGCAACTCTTAGGGTAAATGAATTTCTCTTGTGCAACACAGAATGTAAAGAAATGCTTTGATTACAGCTATAAATACTAAACAATGTGTTGGAGAGATCGTTACTCGTTTGTTTCAGTAAGAAAAGTCTATTTTTGTGTTGGGTGGGAGTGAATTTTCGGGGGAAATTCTAAAGATAGTTGGTAAGAAGAGAGATAACCCCGATCATCATTTAAAATGCAAATTAAATGCTAAAAGTAAATTGAATATATCGTCGAAAAAATAAAGTCGTATGTGATGTATCTGTTGATGTTATGCGATTCGGTAAATTTCTCACAACATCTGTCAGCCGGATAAGCGTACCAACCCACAAATCTTGAATAGTCTGAATGAGGAGTCTTTCTACAAGTTCCTAGCAGTGAAGGTCAAAAGTCTCATTGGAAAAATATAAAAAAGCCCCCCCCCCCCCCTCCCAAAACACCATCCCCCATCCTTAATATTGATAAAAATAATCTAAAAATGCATAGATAATAAAAATACTAATAATAGATACAATCAAATAACAAATGGAAGCCAATGCTAGGAGCTTGCGGAAAATCAGCCTCTGAGGGATATAATTTAACGAGAAGTAATCGGTTTGTTTTGTTTTTTTTTTGTTTTTTTTTGAGGGTTTACGGCGCTTGCAACACATTAAAGTCATATCAGCGCCGCAAGTAAAAAGTAAGAAAATGGGATAGTAAAAAGTTCTAGAATAACAAGTAAAGCTATCAAAAAATAGTAAGACAAAGGGGAATTGGTTCAAATATGAAACAGATTCCAAGAGCACAGTATTAGTGTACTTAGTTTGAGATCACCTAAAAGTCTCATCCAGACACAACAACAGGTCCCCATTAAGAGGAATACACTCAAATGTTTTACAAACTATTATATCTATATAGATAGAATGCGCTTGGCCAAGGAGTTCACAACATTGCCATCCGGAAGTATAACGGACCAACACACAAACTCTGTGTAACCATGAACTTTTTTAGTCTGGTTAATACAGTTTAGTTAGAACAACTCACAAACGCGGATGGCAAAAACAATAACAAAGGCCTGAGTGACGTCATCTAGGCTAATGATTTTCCACTGAGTTGTTTACCATTAGCCTTTCTGTGTACCGATAGTCGATGTTTTTGTTTTTGACCTGAAATTCGCTCACCACGTCTCGCACGTGCTAAAATGACCTTTTAACCCCTTACTCTGGACAGGAAGTGTGTAGATTCATTTTTTTGCCATCCGTGTCTTCTTCAATTATTTTCAAGGCAGGAAAACACAATACAAAATAACATCCATTAATCTACGCGATGTCACGACTTAAATAAGAACAACATGCACGTGCGATTGGTCATCTTCAAGCTGGACAGTCTGTGACCAATGTCGCAAGAATGCTTAATGTCACAAGGAGAACTGTATATTCGTTAGTGGATCGATTTGAAATGGCAAAAACGGTAGGGAGTAACGAATATACAGTTCTCCTTGTGGTTTTAAGCATTCTTGCGATATTGGTTACAGACTATCCAGCTGGAAGATGACCAATGGCACATGCATGCTGTTCTTAACTAAGTCGTGACATCGAGTAGATAAATGGATGGTATTTTGCATTGTGTTTTCCTGCCTTGAAAATAATTGAAGAAGACACGGATGGCAAAAAAAATGAATCTACACACTTCCTGTCCACAGTAAGGGGTTAAAAGGTCATTTTAGCACTTGACTAACGTGGTGAGAGAATTTCAGGTCAAAACAAAAACATCAACTCTTGGTACACAGAAAGGCTAATGGTAAACAACTCAGTGGAAAATCGTTAGCCTACGTCATCGGATAAAAAAAGTAACGACGATTTTAAATGTGTATACTTTCTTTTGATCGCAAGTATATAAGTATAACATTTTTAAAAAATACAATGCGTGAGAGTGAGAGAGAGAGAGAGAGAGAAGAGAGGAGAGAAGAGAGATGAAGAGAGTATGTGTGTGTTTGTGTGTGTGTGTGTGTGTGTGTGTGGAAGAGAGAGAGAAGAGAGAGAGTGAGAGAAAGTGCATGTGTGTATGTGTGTGTGTGTGAGAGAGACAGAGAGAGAGAGAGCGAGAGAGAGAGAGAGAGAGAGAGAGAGAGAGAGAGAGAGAGAGAGAGAGAGAGAGTATGATATTACCGCCAATAATATTATGTCAGTTACTTTTAATTGTTAATTTGGCTGCTTTTGCGTCACCCCGCCCCTTTTTCATCAAGTAATAGTGCGGCTATGTGGTCTAGTGGTATGACACTCGCTTTCGGATCGGAAGGTCCTGGGTTGGACCGCCTCGCTCGGCGCATAGATGAGTCATTGGAAAAGGCTCTTTACTCACATTCTCTCACCGTACTCAGGTGTAAAATGAGTACCTGACTGTTAACAGCGTTGTCTCTGTCCCAAAAAATTGTAATATCGCCTAACAGGCGTTATGTCTCGTTCTACATGTTAAGTGTTGCTGTTGGTCGGGACCCCCTTGTGAAGCGCTTTGAGCACGTTTAGTGGATATTGCTCTATATTAAGGCTCAAGTTAAAAAATATAAATTTGAGTAGCAGGGTCTGTTAGATGTCGTAAAGAGAACTTTTTTATTTCTTATTATATTCTTATTTTTTACAACCATTGGCGTTTGGGGCTAGAAAAGAAAGCAACAAACATTCTCGGACTCAGAGGATTTGAGTTTCCTCTGCATTCTTGCTTAATGATTGTCATTTTGAAAAATTAATTAAAAGGAATAAACAAAACAAAAAACAACTTATTTTTCCTAATCAAAAGGGGAGAATCCCTCCCTCCCCCATCCTCCCAAAAAAAGAAAAACAAGTTAAAAAAAAAAACACACAAAAAAAAAAAAAAACAAAGAAAGAAGAAGAACAACAATAAAACGAGCAAAATAAAATTTAAAACCAAACAAAACAAGAAACAAAAACAGAACAAAACAAAACAATTACCTTCCTCAAACCCCCCTCAGCCCCCCCCCCCCCAAAAAAAACAAACAAAAAAAAAAACAAAACAAAAAACAAACAAAAAAAAAAACAAAAAAAAAACAAAAAAAAACAAACAAAAAAACAAAAACAAAAACAAAACATACAAAACAAACAAACCCAATAAAAGACCGACTAACAAACAAAAGATAGAAATAAAAATAAAACTGTAAAAGGTTCTTAATCAATGGATTGTCTTCCCTATTTTCCCACCATGTGGAAAGAGCAAGCATTTCAGTGGAGTGATTAAAGTTTATCAATTCCTTAACCCCTGTAACGGGAGAGTTCCCAATTTCAGGCAGTAGCTTTTGTATACCAAAATGTCACTTCCTATCAGTGACTCCTTGGGTCTTAACCAGATTGCTACTGGTGTTTTGGAAGGAAGGGATTGGAAGAGACAGAGCAGATCAGAGCTGCCAACTTCCAAGTTTAACCCTCTCCTTACGTGGCCTTCGTAAAGTTATGGCCGGACACTGACCAAAAAATGACGTCAAAATGCCAGTCTTTCGCCACAAAAGAAAACAAATCGTGAGTTGTATTCAATAGTTCAACCAATACGACCACTTGTTTCCATGAGCACTACTAACGACATCTCACTAGTCGATTCAAAAACCATATAATGACGTTAAAATGCCAGTCTTTTTGGGTTTCCGTGTCAGTCTATAACTACGCTCCTTACAGACCATTTTCAGTATTTTCCCAAAATGGCAGGCCTACCCAGCAGAAAAATTGTTTTGTTAAAAACTCAAACAATCTTTCTACAAAACAATTTTATGTTCTTATTAATCAAACAATGACTATTTTTTAAAATTTTGTGATGTACAAAATAAATCTGAACAAGAAAAATGTACATTGTGTCGTAACAAATGTGACGATTTTGCTGTAGGTGGTAAGGAGAGGGTTTTAAAAAATGCGTAGTTTTCATGAGTGAAAAAAGAGTATTCAATATTGATGGTACGCATTTAGAAAGCACCCCCCCCCCCCACCCCCCGCCCAAAAAAAAACAAAAAAACAAAAAAAAAAAACAAAAAAAAAACAAACAACAAAACAAACAAACAAAAAACCCAACAAATTCTTAACATCCGCGAACCGGATTTTATGTCTACCATAAAAAAACTAAATTGTGTGTAACTTGAACGTTTATAGTCTGATTTATAGAATTTAGTGAAAACTGCTCATAAAAATGTCTGGCTATAGATAGTATGCAGATGACGTCACTCAGGCCTTTGTTATTGTTTTTGCCATCCGCGTTTGTGAGTTGTTCTCATTAAACTGTATTAACAAGACTATAAAAGTTCATGGTTACACAGATTTTGTGTGTTGGTCCGTTATACTTCCGGATGGCAATGTTGTGAACTCCTTGGCCAAGCGCATTCTATCTATAAGCAAAAGAAGAAAAAAAAGGGAGAGGGAAATCCCGGAAAGGGAAACCAGCAAACTTCATTCACAATAGAGGGATTGCGTTTGCTGTTCATTTCATCTTTATGTCCCTGCTATAGATAGTATGCACTTGGCTAAGAAGCTCATTGCATTGCCATCCGGAAGTATAACGGACGAACACACAAAACTGTGTGTATCCATGAACTTTTATAGTCTGGTTAATACAGTTCACTGAGAATAACTCATAAACGCGGATGGCAAAAAACAATAACAAAGATCTGAGTGACGTCATCTTCGAACTATCTATAGATAGTTCGTAGATGACGTCACTCAGGTCTTTGTTGTTATATTTTGCCATCCGCGTTTGTGAGTTATTCTCACTGAACTGTATTAACCAGACTATAAAATATATATATCCAAGCTATATCCAAGCGCATACTATCTATAATAAGGCAGTTAACGAGTTAATCATGAATTTCATTATTCTCCCACGCTACGGGTAAACAAGGAGTCTAAGGTATTTTAAGTGGCTGGTGGTTGCTTTTACTTTACTTTGCGTTTCTTTGTTTTTGTTGTCTCCCCCCCCCCCCCCCCCCCCCCCCCCTTACCCAAACAATGTAACAACTACAACACAATTATTTATAAATGACCCTCCGATACGCTCTGTGTGCGTGTGTGTGTGTGTGTGTGTGTGTGTGTGTGTATTTGTATGTGTGTGTTTGTATGTGTGTCTGTGTGTGTGTGTGTGTGTTTGTGTGTTTGTGTGTGTTTGATAAGATTAACCCCTATTGTGTTGTTTTGACTACCTGGTTTAATGAGCAGAGGCAAGTTGCCAGGTAAGTATACTTATGAAATTCCATACCACAATCAATGTGGAAGCTGGTATTATAATGTGCATTGCCTCTGTCAGGAATTGGATTCAGTAGTCTGATGTCACGCCGCACGGCAACGGCGGCCATCTTGGTTCTAAACAAAGAAAATCATTACTTTTTATTCTTCATGCTGGCTAGAACTTTTCATATGCCTTGTGATCAGAATGTGTAAAAGTCAAAACACGATTAAATTTATGTTTCTTTTCCTCTGGAAACGCTTTTATGCTCGCCGGAGAAATATTTCATACGGGCGTCGGTCATTGTTCCGATAGTTTAGAGCCAGTGTTACTAAGTTACCATGCGTCATTAGGAAGGAAGTGACGTTATGACTGTAGAAGAGTATTAGGGGAACTCGATAGCTCAATTGGTAGAGCACTCGCTTCACAATCAAAGGGACCAAGATCGATCCCTGGTGCAGTCGATGAGATTTTTTTAATGACCCCTACCCCTTGTTCACCCAGCAGTGATTGTGTAGCTGGCTGGGGCTCCGTTAGATCTAGCTGAAAATATTTTGCTTTTTCTTGGGTGCTCTAATTGTAATTTTAGAACTTTTTACTAACCCAATTTTTTTTCCTTTTTACTGGCGCTGATATGACCTTAATATATGACCTACAAGCGCCGTAATACCCTTAGAAATAAACAAAGCGCGTACGTCACATTAAGTGGCTTTCTAAAAATCTCATACTATTTTGTATGTGCGGCTACCGTGCGGCTATGTGGTCTTGTGGTATGACACTCTCTTTCGGATCGAAAGGTCCTGGGTTAGGAGCCTCGCTCGGCGCATAGTTGAGTCCTTGGAGAAGGCTCTTTACTCGCATTCTCTCACCGTACTCAGGTGTAAAACGAGTACCCGTACGCTAACAGCGTTGTCTCTGTCCGAAAAAAATGTAACATCTAACAGTCGTCATGTCTCGTCCTATATGTTGCATGTTGCTATAGGCCAGGGACCATTTGTAAAGCGCTTTGAGCGCGTTTAGTGGATATTGCTTTATAAAAAAGCTCTTTTTAAAAAATCTATTCCAGCTTGACATGAACGACTCCGACCGTAGCCATCGTTATGTTATAGCATGGCACTGAAATCCAAAAGGACTGGCAGTTTGACGTCATTATTTGGTTTTTGCATCGCCTAGTGAGTTGTCGTTAGTAGAGCTCATGGAAACAAGTTATTTCATTGGTTGAACTATTGAACACAACTCACGATTTTTTAAATTTTGTGACCAAAGACTGGCATTTAGACGCCATTTTTTGGTCAGTATCAGCCTTCCCCCCGAGTCGGATAAACTGCCACACCGTAGCCACCGTAAAGTTATAGTCTGACACTGACCAAAAAATGACGTCAAAATGCCAGTCTTTTGCCACAAAAGAAAACAAATCATGAGTTCAACCAATGAAATAACTTGTTTCCTTGAGCTCTACTAACTCACTAGACGCTAAACAAACCTAAAAAATGACGTCAAACTGCCAGTCCAAGAGGGTTCTTGTGTCAGGCTATATGTTAACGGTGGCTACGCCCTCACTCACCGTTTCCTTCTAGAGAGGGATGAAATGCACAACTTCTGCAGAAGTTGTAACTGTGACCTCACAGTTCGACATACTATTTTGATGGAGTGTACACAGAACAGAAAAGATGACAACATTATCTTACGAGGGACTTGAAGTCTCTGTTCCGGTCAATCGATCAGCAGACAATTTTATAGTATCTGCAGGAATATGAACTCCCACAGAAATTGAAAATAAATATTTTTAAAAATAACAAACATGTGACTATTGTGGTTTTATTAATTTTATTACAACAGTATTAACATGATAGAACAGTCATGGCCTATCCCGACCGATAAAAAATCTGATAAAAGCTAAAATCGGGCGCTTAAATTACTTAAATAGTCTTGACGTCGCCGTTAAACACCTTAAAAACAAACAAACAAACAAAAATAAAAGAAAATGGAGATTGACAAAGTAAGACTATTTCAAAAAAGCAACTACCGTATACTAGGAAGTATATTTATTAATTGACTGGATTAAGTTATTCGGCTATGAAATTGCCAAACAGGCAACCTTTTGGGCGGAGCTGGAAATTGTAGAGGAATGCGGTCCTTATTACTTGCTGCTTTTTGTTATATCATCGTCATGATGATGATGTTGATGATTGGCCTTGCTGCTTCTACTGAATATTGTGTTGTTTGTTTTGGAATAGGTGGGAAGAATATATTATAACAAAGGAATGTATGGTAATAACAATGATAATAATAATAATAATAATAATAATAATAATAATAATAATAATAATAATAATAATAATAATAATAATAATAATTTATATAATAATAATAATAATAATAATAATAATAATAATAATAATAATAATAATAATAATATAATAATAATAATAATAATAATTTATAATAATAATAATAATAATAATGATAATAATAATAATGATAATAATAATAATAATAATTTATAATAATAATAATAATAATAATAATAATAATAATAATAATAATAATAATAATTTATAATAATAATAATAATAATAAAATAATAATAATAATAATAATAATAATAATAATAATAATAATAATAATAATAATAATAATATTTATATAATAATAATAATAATAATAATAATAATAATAATAATAATAATATAATATAATAATAATAATAATAATAATAATAATAATAATAATAATAATAATAATAATAATAATAATAAATAATAATAATAATAATATAATAATAATAATAATAATAATAATAATAATAATAATAATAATAATAATAATAATAATAATAATAATACTAATAATAATAATAATAATAATAACAATAATAATAATAATAATGGTTTAAATGTTCCAAGTTGAATATATGGTGGGGGTCTTCTGTTTAACATACCAATACACACGCACATAATTTCATACACACAAATCCTGATTTGGAAGTCAAAGCCTCAAACGCCGTCGCGCGATACAAGCTCTGTTGAAATGTAAGAGGAGTCAAGATCGACTTTTTTTTCCACTAATAGAATATAGATAGTTCGAAGATGACGTCACTCAGGCCTTTGTTATTGTTTTTGCCATCCGCGTTTGTGAGTTGTTCTCACCAAACTGTATTAACCAGACTATAAAAGTTCATGGTTACACAGAGTTTGTGTGTTGGTCCGTTATACTTCCGGATGGCAATGTTGTGAACTCCTTGGCCAAGCGCATTCTATCTATACCTTTATGGAATCATTGAATCATTATATAAATTTTCATACTCTTTTTTTCTTTCCAGGCAGTTGAAAGTTTTAAAAACTCCATTGTAATTAGAAGCCGGCTGGAAGTTTACAAAACGAAATAAAATGATGATGTTATAATGTGCATGTACTGAATAAATCTAGCCATCACTAACAGTGAACTGAACATTTTGGTAATGTCCCAGGTGAACAATATTTCATCGATCGAGTATTTGAAAACGAAATGATTAGGCAAAGTGTTGATTTTCCTTTCATTCATCGCCATATTGGTTTTCTATATTTTGGATACCAAGGTTGAACCCCCCCCCCCCCCCCAAAAAAAAAAAAAAAACAAACAAAAAAACAAAAAAAACAAAAAACCCCAACAAAATGGTTGATGTGCCAGCGATGCGTCCTCTCCTCACTTCCTTCCAATGTCCGTCATTGGAAGGAAATAGCTTGAGACGTCCCTTCAACTATCAACTATCAATCCCAATTCCCAGTGCCACAACGGTTTCACCATTGCAGTTATCTCCCCAAAGTCTATTCCCATTCCAACAAACGCACCATGTCCAGCAAGATAAGCTCTGCATCCAGCACGAACGGTCTCATTTACATTTAATACATCGTCATCAGTATTATCTTCAAAATCATAATCATCAACCTCTTCATTATCATCGAGACACTAACCAAATGCAAGACGTCAGCGTTCCAATATTCAACCATCTTCAGTGCTCCGAGCACACCAAACAAAATATTCAATACAACAAAAGGCAGAATAATATTATAGTTAAACCAGTTTCGTATTCAAACCACCCACAACTCACAAATTCTGATGTGGGACTAGATTTCAACAATTCAAAACGTGTCCAAACCGATTTTAATCAAAGCAAAGATACACCTCTTGTATTCTGCGATCATGAAAAACGGTCACATGCAGACTTCAGCATTAATTTGAGGAAAGAATCTCTGGAAAACTCCGTTCCTTTATTCAGCAAAGTCCACTTTAAAGAAGACCACTGCGTCTCCTCTAAGCAATATGTTGTTGACTCGTCAATTTGTAACCAAACGAGATTCCTTTACAACAACCTCCATTCCTTTACCACAGACAACAATGGCGGCTATAACATTGATAAGATTAACAAATACAACGAACAGAACATTAACAATCTTAATTTTAGTTGTAGCAAAAAAGACGGCAGCAGTAGTGAATTGCATTGTAGACTTAGCAATTCAGAAAATAACGAAAATTCTCAGCCCATAAATCAAACAATTGAATTGAAGAATGAACTCAATTCACAATACCCTGGCATTTTAACTTTCCTAAACAATAAAGAATCACTGACTCCACCAACAGGTAATGTAAAGGAATCATTACGTCACGAATACCACGTGATTCCAAATTCTTCACCTCCATCGTCACCAGCAAACCTACAAGTCTTTACTCAAGGACAAATACCATCAAATAATCGCACGTTGAATTCAAACACATTCTCCAATAAGTACTTCGATCAAAATACAACATCTGAATATGCACTGGAAAAACGTAACAGAGTTCCAGTAATTCCATCATCACCAGAGGAGATTTCATCTTTCTTGCCACCAAATATTATATCTTTACGTCAAACTTCACCTACTTCAGCGGTCACCAAAAATAATGACGATGTTGAAAAAAATTTGCCATTGAAAAAAAGAAGCGCTAAACACAACAACGAGGATACCAACATTACAAAGTCATCATCTGTTTGTGCCAATTTGTCTCACATTTTCAACCAAACTACCGAGACAAAAGTCAACATCTTTAGTCAAGATCCAGTCGAAACGTCGAAAAAGCCACGCTTTGATTTTGCCAACCTTCCACGTTCAGTCAGCAGAGAGAACGAGACCAAAGGTCAAAGTAAAAAAGGTCATTACGCCAGGATTACTAGTCATGTGACACAATACGTACTTCCTCCAATAAGGTAATAACAGGCTAATAATATTTTAAAACTAACGATTTGTAAATTGTGAGTCGGGAATGTACATCTGGAATAATGTCAAAATGGCTTAGATCTATCTAGATAAAGTTTAAAGTAAAAATTATCATAGTTATCTTCTTCTTCTTCTTCTTCTTCTTCTTCTTCTTCTTCTTCTTCTTCTTCTTCTTCTTCTTCTTCTTCTTCTTCTTCTTCTTCTTCTCTTCTCTTCTTCTTCTTCTTTTTCTTTCTTCTTTCTTCTTCTTCTTCTTCTTCTTCTTCTTCTTCTTCTTCTTCTTCTTCTCTTCTTCTTTCTTCTTCTTCTTTCTTCTTTCTTCTTCTTCATCTTCTTCTCTTCTCTTCTTCTTCTTCTTCTTCTTCTTCTTCTTCTTCTTCTTCTTCCTTCTTTTCTTTCTTCTTTCTTCTTCTCTTCTTCTTCTTCTTCTTCTTCTTCTCTTCTTCTTCTTCTTCTTCTTCTTTCTTCTTCTTCTTCTTTCTCTTCTTCTTTCTTCTCTCTTCTTCTTCTTCTTCTTCTTCTTCTTCTCTTCTTCTTCTTCTTTTCTTTTCTTCTTCTTCTTCTTCTTTTTCTTCTTCTTCTTTCTTTCTTCTTCTTCTTCTTCTTCTTCTTCTTCTTCTTCTTCTTCTTTCTTCTTCTTCTTCTCTTCTTCTTTTCTTCTTCTCTTCTTCTTCTTCTTCTTCTTCTTCTTCTTCTTCTTCTCTTTTCTTCTTCTTCTCTTCTTCTTCTTTCTTTTCTCTTCTTCTTCTTTCTTCTTTTCTTCTTCTTCTTTCTTCTTCTTCTTCTTCTTTCTTCCTTTTCTTCTTCTTCTTTCTTCTTCTTCTTCTTTCTTCTTCTTCTTCTTCTTTCTTCTTCTTTCTTCTTCTTCTTCTTCTTCTTCTTCTTCTTCTTCTTCTTTCTTCTTCTTCTTCTTCTTCTTTCTTCTTCTTCTTCTTCTTCTTCTTTCTTCTTCTTCTTCTTCTTCTTCTTTCTTCTTCTTCTTCTTCTTCTTCTTCTTCTTCTTCTTCTTCTTCTTCTTCTTCTTTCTTCTTCTTCTTCTTCTTCTTCTTCTTCTTCTTCTTCTTCTTCTTCTTCTTCTTCTTCTTCTTCTTCTTCTTCTTTCTTCTTCTCTTCTTTCTTCTTCTTCTTTCTTCTTCTTCTTCTTCTTCTTTCTTCTTCTTCTTCTTCTTTCTTCTTCTTCTTCTTCTTCTTCTTCTTCTTCTTCTTCTTCTTCTTCTTCTTCTTCTTCTTCTTCTTCTTCTTCTTCTTCTTCTTCTTCTTCTTCTTCTTCTTCTTTCTTTTCTTCTTCTTCTCTTCTTCTTCTTCTTCTTCTTCTTCTTCTTCTTCTTCTTCTTTCTTCTTCTTCTTCTTCTTCTTCTTTCTTCTTCTTCTTCTTCTTCTTCTTCTTCTTCTTCTTCTTCTTCTTCTTCTTTTCTTCTTCTTCTTCTTCTTCTTCTTCTTCTCTTCTTCTTCTTCTTCTTCTTCTTCTTCTTCTTCTTCTTCTTCTTCTTCTTCTTCTTCTTCTTCTTCTTCTTCTTCTTCTTCTTCTTCTTCTTCTTCTTGTATGCCTTTATATCTTGAGTCCTGTTTCGCATTTTTGAGTTCTTATAGGGGGGGGGGGGGGGGGAATTATTTTTTTTTTATTGCGCTATATAAAAGCTCAAGTATTTATTACCATATTTCTTTTTGATGAATCGATATTAACATTGAAGGCTTAGATGAGTTTTGTCTGTTTCCATAGCAGTAACAACAAACCGATTCCTGTGACAGTTGCTGTGTTGCCAAGGGGAAGACCCAAGAGAAATGGAAAACATTCTAATTCAAGGTAAGCTGCTTGGTTTCGAATCATCATAATCATCATCATCATCATCGTCCTCGTCATCTTCATTGTCATCATCATCGTCATCGTCATCGTCATCTTTATTGTCACATCATCGTTGTCGTCGTCATCATCATCATCATCATCATCATCATCATCATCATCATCATCATCATCATCATCATCATCATCATCATCTTCATCATCATCGTCGTCATCATTATCATCATCAGAATCATCAGAATCATCATCATCATCGTCATCATCATCGTCATCATCATCATCGTCGTCATTATCGTCGTCATCGTAATCATCACTATCACCATCATCATCGTCGTCATCGTAATCATCACTATCACCATCATCATCGTCGTCGTCATCATCATCATTCGATCATGTTTTTTTCCACACAGGAGTGTGTGTGTAGCTTGTATGCTTATAAACGTGCTCCAAGGGCAAAATAGCTATAAGTGACTGGCTTCTATCTCTATTTCTTCTCTCTGTCTCATGCTTTTTGTTTTTAGGACAAAGAAACAGTTTATCTGTAGCTTCTGTGCCCGTGAGTTCACCAAATCCTACAACTTGTTGATCCACGAACGTACTCACACGGACGAACGACCCTTTAGATGCGATGCTTGTGGAAAAGCCTTCAGGAGACAGGACCATCTACGCGACCACAAGTAGGTCTTTGACTGTCTTATCCCAATTTTGTATGGTCAATCGTCTCAAAACACTAGGTAATGTTAAATGTTGCTGCTCGAAGCTCGAAGAATTAATTTTTAATCTGTGCTTCCTTACAAAGGAGCATACTATTTCCTGCCAACCAATGTTTTATCTATTCATCGGAACAACGCCACTACGATACTATCTCATTCATCTGTAGTGTTTCATTCATTCATCCTGTTTTGTTGATAAAGGGGAAACCCGAAACGTTCATTTGATCTGTTCTTGTAATAAAATTGAAGCTTACATTCAATTTCATGTTATTTACAAAACACTGGGTGGGGGGTCTTTGACCTCCCATGGTGGATAGCAGGTCAAGCTGTGTCTTTTACCCCCGTATATTTATTGTTTTCTGAGTTGTTTTCAATCTTATCTCTGTCTTGGAATGAGATTACTTGGTTTTGTCCTAGCAGACAAGATAATCAATTTAAAAAATATGAATGAAACGTTATCAATACACCATAAAATAACCATATTATTGCATCTAAAAATGTCAAACAAATAAGTCAAAAATAGGGACAGCGTGGCTCAGCGGTACGGTCTTTGCTTCCTACCCGAAAGGTATTGAGTTCGATCACCCGCCGCTGCGCTGTGTGGCCTTGAGCAAGTCACCTCGCCTTAGATCAATTTGCGGCGCTGCACTGCGGCTGACGCCTGGGTTACTCCAGTCTTCCTTTGGAATAGACCCTAGAGACAAATTTCCCCTATGGGATGAATAAAGGGAATTTTGTTATATTTATTTTATTTATTTAAATAGATAAATAAATGGATAGATAAGTCAATAAATAAAATAACCCTCACCTTATCACCCACAGGAAAATCGTCACATTTGTTACAATGCAGCCAATATTTTTTTATTATTATGATTTCATTTTGTTATAGTTATAGCTATAAAAACTCGACACTGTGTTGCAGGGATAATTTTTCTGAACAAAATATAGCATATAATAGTTACTATTCTGTTTGAAAACTCTACTTTTGTTTTGGATGAGTAGTATGAAGTTTCGGGTAAATTCTGAAACAATAGCTGGGAAGGAGAGAGGGAGTTAATTCTCATTCTGTCTTTACTTTCACGTCTGTTATTAGTCTGTGTTCTTGTGTCTTCAGGTACATCCACAGCAAGGAGAAGCCGTTCAAATGCCAGGATTGTGGAAAGGGCTTTTGTCAGGCTCGGACTTTGACGGTACACAAAGCCATGCATCAACACCAGGTATAGATAGTTCGAAGATGACGTCACTCAAGCCTTTGTTGTTGTATTTTGCCATCCGCGTTTGTGAGTTATTCTCACTGAACTGTGTTAACCAGACTATAAAAGTTCATGGTTAGACATAGTTTTGTGTGTTCGTCCATTATACTTCCGGATGGCAATGTTATGAGCTTCTTAGCCAAGCGCATACTATCTATAGGGTGGTTGAAGCGTTGTTACTATGGTAATCAACAAAAAGAAAGAATATTTAACAGCTTCAAAAAAGAAACAAAATACCAAACACGGAACGTTTCGGGCTCAAAACCCTTCTTCAGCTAACAACAAAAATATAAACAATAAAGACGTAACTACATTACTAAATTCCAGATAGACGACAGAGATAATTTAATAGTCTTTTCTGTAGAAAAATCTTGGAAAGTAAACAAAAAAAAAAAGCGTTTGATATGTAAATAATGAGTTCCAAATTGAGCGGAATTAAAACAACGCATAAAATTATGGTGCAAAAAAGAAAAAAAAAAGAAAAAAGGTAAGTCGCCGGTAGACGTCTAGCATAGAAATAGGTGTAAATTGTATTCGTGCCAGGAAGGAACACACTGTGTCTTCTATCCCCTTTTATCTTTTTTCCAACATGCTTTCTGTCCTTTTCTCGGAATGAGATTACTTGGTTTTGTCCTGGCACCGGCCTGAGTCCTAGCTGGGAGGGAAACAGTCAAATGCATAGTTATTGTTTTGGGAGATGATATTTTTTTCCTTGTAAATCATCTCTCTGTTATGTATTATTATTTTTATTATGAATGTATAATGTAGGCATTTGAGAGTGTTCCTCTTTGTTGGGATTTGTGCTTGTGTCTGGATGAGACGTGCAGGTGATTTCAAACTAAGTACATTGGTGGTATGCTCTTGAAATCTACATCTGATCCCTATTTGTTCTCAGTTCCCCTTTGTCTTACTTTTTCTTGGGTGCTTTAATTGTAATTCTATAACTTTTTACTATCCCATTTTCTTCCTTTTTACTGGCGCTGATATAACCTAAATGTGTTGCAAGCGCCGTAAAACCCTTAAAAACAAAAACACATTCGTGCCATAAATTCAAAATGGCGGTGAAAATAATCATCCACAAGCATGACTAATGCAGGGTTAATCTTAAGAAATGGAGTGATCATGAATGTGAACTAATCTTGACAATATCTACTCCAACGATGAATGAAACAACACAAACCTGAGAAATATTGAAGTCAGAAATTATGGTCATGTTGTTTGTGGTGCTTTTGGTGGTGATGATAATATAATGGCAGTGGTAGGTTTGGTGGGTGGTGATGATGATAACGATGGTAGTGGTGTTTGTGGTGGTTTTGGTGGCGATGATGGTGGTGGTGGTATTGTTGTTGGTGACAACAAGATATGAAGTGAGTAGAAAAGTGCCAGAAGACAATAGAGAATAAAATTTTTTTTCGCGGCGGTGGTGGGGTTTGAACCTGCGACCTTATTGGTACGACAACTCCGCCTGGCAGGTGAGAGCGTGGCTCTACCGTGTGAGCTATCCACGAACACAAAAATATTCGTTTCAAACCCAAAGTCATTTCTAGATCCCTCTCTCACCCACTTCTTGAGATCGCCGATTCGTTCACCACCATCGCGAAGTAATTTTGACCAGCAGTTAAGCTTAATAGCCAATATTCTCATCACAAACATATAACATAGAAACGATTGAGACATTGAGTATGCTCCGGTGTATGGGGTGAATTTTTAATTCAGAAAAGTGAGTGGAGCAGGCACTTATGTTGGTAACAACAAGATATGAAGTGAGTAGAAAAGTGCCAGAAGACAATAGAGAATAAAATTTTTTTTTTCGCGGCGGTGGTGGGGTTTGAACCTGCGACCTTATTGGTACTACAACTCCG
>NC_088370.1:9390821-9415821 GCF_034508935.2 Berghia stephanieae
ACTCTTTTTCTATGACGCCCTCTTACAAACTGAGTGATTGGGTTTGTTATCATTTTTGAAATCGAAAGTACGAAAGATTTCAATACCTTTTAATAACTATGGCTAATTTATCGAACCAGAATCTTTGAAAAGTGGTAACTACCAATAATAATTGCGTAATAATTATTTAAGACATGTTTAGAATTATCAACTATAGTTCCTGCAGACGATAGTTGGGCCCATTGTCGTGCTTGTTCTGTCGAGTCGCACAGATAATCAGAATCAGACTCCGCCTGATTCGGAATCCGAATCGGATTAAATTACTGTTCCTTATTTTATTATGAATTATGGCCTGCGGCTTTATATTTATATATTTTTTCTATATGGTTAACTGACAAATATTGACTTTATTGTTTTAGTCTAGAGGGCCCCTTTGCTCGTCACGTCAACTTCACAACTTTATCTTGAACAGTCCTTTCTATTTCTACTATCTAGAAGTTGCTAGTTAGTGGGTCTGATATAATATTACCATATCATATTCATATATGATGGAACTTGGACTCTGACTCTGAATATATAGTTATGCCCATTACATGGATCTGTGTTGCTGATATGACTGTCAATCGTATGGGACTAGTAACTAAGACTCTTAATATATAGTTTTGCCTCAGTGATCTGAGATGTTACTGTTGTTACAGTTACACTCGACTCACTCACTCTATTACTATTATCTCTGTGACTATGGAAAGGAATTATGGATCTGATCTACTCCATTGACTGAAAGGAATGAACTCGTAGTTTGAATTAATATATAGTTTTGTCATTGATCTAAGATGAGACTCTATTAAACAACTCTATGACTATGGAAGGGAACTATGGATCTGATTCTGATGCTACTCATTGACTGTACTGTAAGGAATGAACTATAGTAGTCAGATGTTTTATGAAAGGCGCATGTTTTTCTAGTTTTTCTAAGATGTCCCTCTATCAAAAGTAGCAAAACTTTGTGTCAACTTCCGAATCAATTTCTCTTAACTGAATAAAGATTTTGGCCCATATTGAATTGTGATGCCATATCACAAAAAAAGATTTCTTCTTCACAACCTATAAAAAGCCACTTTAAAACAGCTCTCATACAATTAAAGATTTTACACTGCTAAATATTTAAACAGTTTCGCACCACAAAGTAAGAGATGACTTCATCGTTTTTCAAAAAAATCGTGTGACACAGTAGTTCCGGCTAGTGGTTATGAGTTCACATCATACTATTACAAAAATTACTATTTTCTGAATAAAAGCAAAACACATTAACATAAAGTAACAACTTATGTAGTTTGCATCCAATTTTGACTTTATAATTTATTGCTTTTTATTTACATCACGTCGCAATTACCAAAGACCGATATGAATCTCTAGTTTTAACTTATTTGAACTAGTGATTAAATACTCAAAATTGTCAAATTAACATTGAATGTTTATATTTTACTTTGAAAAATTGTATCTATGCATGACCGATTCACACAGCATTTAAAGTTTTCTTTTAAACCTATAAGCTCTTAAACAATACGATATGATACGGAATCTCTATCGGTTCCTTTCTCGTAAAGCTGCGAAAAGAAGTCTACTTGTATCTATCGATAAGCCATTAAAGAGGACATCTATGGAATTGGAATTTCACAATCAACTCTGAGTTTTGCATGTTATTGTTGTTATGTTGTTTTTGAACACAAGCACATTTTGTGGACTCACTGTATCAGAAATTGATGAATTTCTACTTTTGACTGGTCTACATTAAATTCATGTAATCCTCTTTGGCATAAATACCAAGCTATTTCTCAAAACTTTGAACTCAAAATAATGTTGGAAGTGCGTAATGTTCACTTTTATTTGTATTCATCAAACACGTATATTGATTGTTATAAAATGTAAACTTGTCTGTCGTTCCTTCATATTCAGATTCTGTACGAACATCATATAAGTTTCAATTAACTGAACATTCCATTTTAACAAATTCTTTCAAAATGGATAAGCGGAAAATCATAATTTCGACACTATAAATATAAATCATTTTTGAGTTCAGATCCTCACCCGTTATCGATTTTAATATAGCTGTAATAAGCGAAATACTTTCCTATTGTTTTTTTTTTTAAGTCGTGATAAAACATTTTTATTAAGACAAAATGATCCAGAGTTTCATACAAATTTTTGCAGCTGTACATCGTGAACAGCTAGCTGAGAAAAAGAAGAAAAAAGACGCGCCCCTTATTAAAAATCCGACTATTATTGTACTCTGAATACATATTGATCTGATATGTTACTTTATTAATTAACTCTATGAATATGGAATGGAATGGAACTATGAATTTGATGCTACTCCATTGACTATAGTGAATGAACCAGTACTCTGAATGTTTTTCCTCACATGAACTTTTGCCTCTTGTAGGTCTGATGTTCATGGACATGATTAGTTAGCAAATTCAAGATGGGGAAAATTGTGGTGTTGCGAATTACAATGGTAACTACAATAAAGCCAACAAATGTTGTGTGTTCAGATTGCCTATAAAGAGGAACCAGACCGGTAAACATGGTTAAACAAATCCCTCCTCGTGATGATATTGAGCCACATCCGACAAAATTTGTTATTTGTGAAAGACATTGGTCTGCAGGTGTTCCAATGAAAATTCTACCTCGCAGACCGATCGTCCCTTATAAGGATGAAATAGTGTTCAAAAAATTAATAAATTCGAGAGATCCTAATTACAACTACTATGTAGTGCATCCCTTAGTAGATATTTCGGTATTCATATTTTTCTTGGGATCATCCTCCGCAGATTACCTCCCTTTGTTGATATTGTACATCTCCTTTCCCCTTCATCTAATTGTTCATCCTCTTCCTCATAATCACATTACATGTACATTCATTAATCAAGCTTCTAAAGAAATCATCCTGAATTAATCACTACAAGGTCAGTTTTTAGAATATCTAACTACTCATCCTTTCCGTTTCTTGGATACTCCTATTCACTGCTGATAATAATAATTAGTAATTATTTTTTTGGACCCAGAATTCACAATCACTCTCTAAAAAGGTAGATCTTGCCATATAATGCCCCTGCTGTTATTTTGGTGTAAATTTTCTATATTTTTTGTTGGCCCCCACTAGCGTTGCCTGAAGATTCCATATGATTGTCCTTTCAGTATAGTTGTCCTTGGCCTATACATACATCCTGCTACGGATATGGTTTTCATGCCACCTTATGATTCAATATGTAACTATAATTCATTATTAGTCCTCCAAAGGACTATTTAAATTACATACACACTTCAAAGGAATTTGGAACCGGAAGAGTATAAGCTGTGACGTCACGAAGTCTCTACCCTATTGTGGACCCTTCAGAATCGGAACGAACACTTTTCGCAATGTCTTTTGCGAGTTAAAATGCTTGGTAATAACAAGAAATGAAGTGAATGGAAAGTGCCTCAAGACTCAAGAAGAATTAAACTGCATGATTACGGTAATTAAGCGCATAAAGTGCATACAAGCTCCTTCGTCTTCTTCTTCCTCCTCCTTTCTCCTCCACCTCCTCCTCCTCCTCTTCTTCTTCTTCTTCTTCTTCTTCTTCTTCTACTACTACTACTACTACTACTACTACTACTACTACTACTAGTAGTAGTAGTAGTAGTAGTAGTAGTAGTAGTAGTACTACTACTACTACTGCCACTTTCTATTCACTTCATTTCTTGTTATTACCAAGCATTTTAACTCGCAAAAGACATTGCGAAAAGTGTTCGTTCCGATTCTGAAGGGTCCACAATGGGGTAGAGAATTCGTCACGTCACAACTTATACTCTTCCGGTTCCAAATTCCTTTGAAGTGTGTATGCAATTTAAATAGTAGTAGTAGTACTAGTAGTAGTACTACCACCACCACCACCCCCTCTAACTCCACGACAACCTCTACCATCGTCACCACCACAACCACAATAACATACGTTTTCTTTTGAAGAATGATTTCAAAATAAAATTGTTTTTGTTTCTCTTCATTTCCTTTGTTTATGTGTTTAAATTTACGAAAATAACTTAAACCCTCGAATCTTCTTATCAAAACGAAAGCTAACGAATTGTGGACGGTCACGAAACAATTAGCGAAACGTTGACGATTTAATTTATGTTGCTCCAAAATATTATCTTTTACAATTCGTTTTTCCTTTGGTGAAAGGCGACGATGAAAAGATTATTCCGTTACATTATTAATCAATCAAATCCTTTCATCTGCTTGGTCTTTTGATATGGTATTCGTTTTTGGACCACTAAGTCGTGGGTTCAAGTCTCGTCCTGTCTGTCCCTGTCGATAAAAAAACAAACAACTTGTAATACGCTTCAACAGTCATGACGTCACTTCCTTCGTAATGACGCATGGTAACTTAGTAACTGGCTCTAAACTATCGGAACAATGGCGGACGCCCTTATGAAATATTTCTCAGACGAGCATAAAAGCGTATCCAGATGAAAAAAAACACCATAAATTTGATCATGTTTTGACTTTTACACATTCTGATCGCAAGACATATTCATATGAAAAGTTCTAGCCAGCATGAAGACTAAAAAGTACCAATTTTCTTTGTCTAGAACCACGATGGCCGCCGTTGCTGGGTGACGTGACATCAGACTATTGAATCCAATTAGCGAAACATTGACGACTTAATTTATGCTGCTCCAAAATGTATTTTTAAAAATGTTTTTCCTTTGGTGAAAGTCGACGATCAAAAGAATATTTCTCTGCATTACTATTCAATCAAATCTTTTGATCCGTTTGGTCTTTTGATGGGGTATTCGTTTTCGGACCGGTAGATCGTGGGTTCCAGTCTCGTCCTCTCTGAGTTCCTGTCGAAAAAAAAAAATAATTGAGCTTTGAGCTTTCATATAGCGCAATATCCACTAAATGTGTTCTATAGCGCTTTACAAGGGGTCCCTGACCAACAGCAACACGTAACACGTAAAACGGGACATGACGCATGTCAGGCGATATTACAAGTTTTCCCCCGGACAGAGACAACGCTGTTAACGGCCAGGTACACATTTTGCACATGAGTAAGGTGATATAATGCGAGTAAAGAGCCTTTTCCAAGGACTCAACTATGCGTCGAGCGAGGCTCGAACTCAGGACCTTCCGATCCGAACGCGAGTGTCATACCACTTGACCACAGAGACAGAGAGAGAGAGAGAGAGAGAGAGAGAGAGAGAGAGAGAGAGTTTTATACTATTCGTGCGGCTATGTGGTTGTGGTATGACACTCCCTTTCTGACCGGAAGGTCCTGGGTTCGAGCCTCGCTCAGCGCATAGTTGAGTCCTTTGAAAAGGCTCTTTCCTCACATTTTCTCACAGTACTCAGGTGTAAAATGAGTACCTAGCCGTTTACAGAGTAGTCTCTGTCCGAAAAAATTGTAACATCGCCTTACAGGCGTCATGTCACGTACTACATGTTAAGTGTTGCTATTAGCCAGGGACTCCTTGTAAAGCACTTTGAGCACGTTTAGTGGATATTGCGCTATATAAACGCTCTATTTTATTTATTTTTTAAATTTTGGCGCACAAAATTGGTGAACACTTTATATAACATACATAACGCCATCAAAACAAATGGAAATCTCAGGACCTGGATCAAAATAATTTGGAATGTCTACAAGTCGGGGTTTTTCCACCTCCCCTTCATCATCTCTTGCGGAAATGTCTTTCGTCTTCTTTCATTTACCAAAAAATCTAATTGATGTTCGCTAATTTACGTGACCTTACAAATGTTTGGACAACAAACCAGGCCCTTACCAACAAAAAGACGGGAAAGAGCAGCGTGGCGAAACATTGATATATCCCCGAATAAATTAATTACTTTTGTTATCGTCGTTGCTTGCTGCTGATCAAAAAGAAAACAAAGGGAATTTTGATACGAAAGAAGGAGGAGCGAGCGGCGAGCCGGCATAACTTTTACAACTCTGAGTAACCACAAATATGTTACCCATCGCGTCAAACCGGTATCATATCGGGATGGTTTTGATGCTCAAAATGGATTTCTAGTCACAAAAAAAACAAAAAACAACAAAAAAACAACAACAAAAAAACAACAAAAAAAAAACAACAAAAAAAAACAAAACAAACAAAAATACCAACAACAAAAAGAAAAAAAAAACAATGACTTAAAAAGTTGAAAAAAAAGTTGTGCATTTATATAGAGCAATATCCACTAAACGTGCTGAAAGCGCTTTACAAGGGGTCGCTGACCAACAGCAACACGTATCATGTTAGATGAGATATGACGGGCACTTGTGTCACAAGAAAGGAAGTAAATAGAAAAATTGTCAGAAGACGATAGAGAATAGAAACATTTACGGCGATGAGAGTTGAACCCGGGACCCCGCTTTTGCGACACCCTTCACCTGGCCGCTATCTATTGCCTTTTGGTACTTTCATACTCACTTGATTTCTGATTTTATTTTTTTTATTTTTGTTTCTTTTGTTTATTGCTACTTTTTTTCTTTGCTTTTGTTTTTTTTTTCTCTAATTTATTATTATTATTATTATTATTATTATTATTATTATTATTATTATTATTATTATTATTATTATTATTATTATTATTATTATTATTATTATTATTATTATTATTATTATTATTATTATTATTTGGTTTGGTTTTGTTTTTTAAAATGATTTTTACTTGTATTATTATTGTATCTTTCTCTCCCCTTTGCCTGATACTTACTGTCTCATACACATGCATTCATCGGGATTTTGTATATCATACATTCTACCGCTTTCTTTGTAACAAGGGTAGGAAGGATAGGATGAATTTTAATTCAGAAAAGTGAGTGAGAGCAGACACTTTTGTTGATAAAAACAAGAAATGAAGTGAGTAGAGAGAGGAAAGTGCCAGAAGACAATAGAAGAAAAAAAGATCTCGCCGCGGCGGTGGGGTGGCTCGAACCCGCGACCTTACTGGTAAGACAAATTCGCCTGACCAGGGAGAGCATGACTCTACCGTATGAGCTATCAACCAATACTAACGAAAGAGTGAAAATGGAAAGGCTTCGTATGGGAACAAAACAGACAATGGGCGTTTCGGGTATAAACCCTTCGTCAGCACAACAGTTGCTTTCCAAGTTTATTTGTGTACTGTTGTGCTGACGAAGGGTTTGTACCCGAAACGTCCATTGTCTGTTTTGTTCCCATACGAAGCCTTTCCGTTTTCACTCTTTCGTTAGTATTTTACGATCACCGGCTTCAGGCAGCCCTTACCAAGCTATCCACCAGCACTCCTAGGACAGAATTATGGGCATCTGCTTGGCTCGCTATGCACTCGTCAGGTAGGGAGAGTAGACACAGAAGAAACTGGATCCAGGGACTCTGCGTGATGGATCTCTGGTTCATCATAGTCTGTGAGTGGTTGCAAGCAGACAGTGGGTGGTGTGTATCGGTGGTCTTGTCTCGTAAAACACCTTGCGTTATCCGAACAAATTAACAGTCATTGATAACAACTACAGGGGTTTATGGCTAGTACGCCACTGAATTGACTCTGCTGCCGATAACCCCCCCCCCCCCCCCCCCCCCAACCAATAAACTGGCACCTTCGACGCTGTCGTCATGTATGAACAAGGAGGTCCCAGCAGATCCAGAGGGCGCGTTCGTTTCGCAAGAGAGTCGAAGTTTGTTTTGTTGCTCTTTTTTAAAATAATTTTTTTATTGGTCTTTGTGTGTGTGTGTGTGTGTGTGTGTGTGTGTGTGTGTGCGCGCGCGCGTGCGTGTGTGTGTGGGTGTGTGTGTGTGTTTTGTTTTTCTAGTTTTTATTCTTTTTTTTTTTTAGTTTTTGCTTTAACTTTTGAGTTTTTTTGGGTTTGTTTTAGTAATTTATTGATTTATTTATTATTATTTATTTACTTACGTACATATTTATTTATCTATTTATTCATGTATTTGTGGGTTTTTTTTATTACCCATAATTTGTCGGTGTGCCATTATTTTATGCGCACCAAGCCCTTTGTCAATCCAGCACTTGTTTTGCAATAGACTGACGTCCTATCCATCAGGTAGTTAGAAATCGCTACAGTCTATTTACATATCATGTAATAACGATGGCTTAGGTTGAAGTCGAGCCCTATGGACTTGTGATTCTGTAGTTTTTTTTTTTTCTCTCAGTTTTTGTTGTTGTTAAATTATTTATATATATTTTTTTTTAATTTTGTTCATTGTTGTTGTTTTTGTTTTTGTTTTTGTCTTGTTTTTTGTTTTTGTCTTGTCGTTTGATGTTTTTTTTTGTGGGGGGGGGGGGGGGTTGTTTATGAGTAATTCTCATTAAACTGTGTTAATCAGACAATAAACGTTCATTGTTACACAGAGTTTTGTGTGTTGGTCCGTTATACTTCCGGATGGCAATGTTGTGAGCTTCATAGACAAGCGCATACTATCTATACGTTTATAACATGACGGAGAAAATCATGTGATAACTAGTCACCCATTTGGCGGTGTTAAAACAGTAACAATGATCAGAGAGAGTTATATAGATAGAATGCGCTTGGCCAAGGAGTTCACAACATTGCCATCCGGAAGTATAACGGACCAACACACAAACTCTGTGTGACCCTGAACTTTTATAGTCTGGTTAATACAGTTTAGTGAGAACAACTCACAAACGCGGATGGCAAAAACAATAACAAATGCCTGAGTGACGTCATCTGCATACTATCTATAGAGTATGCGCTTGGCTAAGAAGCTCATAACATTGCCATCCGGAAGTATAAAGGACCAACACACAAAACTGTGTGTATCCAACGTTTATAGTCAGGTTAATACAGTTCAGTGAGCATTACTCATCAACGCGGATGGCAAAAATCAATAACAAAGACCTAAGTGACCTCATCTTTGAACTATCGATAGATAGAATGCGCTTGGCCAAGGAGTTCACAACATTGCCATCCGGAAGTATAACGGACCAACACACAAACTCTGTGTAACCATGAACTTTTATAGTCTGGTTAATACAGTTTACTGAGAACAACTCACAAACGCGGATGGCAAAAACAATAACAAAGGCCTGAGTGACATCATCTTCGAACTATCCTTAGACATTTCGAAGTTGACGTCACACGGGTTGTTGTTATTGTAGTTTGCCATCCTCGTTTATGAGTACTTCTCACTAAACTGTATTAACCAGACTATAAACGATCATGGTTACAAATAGTTTTGTGTGTTGGCCAGTTATACTTCCGGAAGTATAACGGACCAACCCACAAAACTGTGTGTACCATTAACGGTTTATAGCGAGTTCATACACTTTAGTGAGAATTACTCATAAATGCGGATGGCAAAAAACAAAACAAACAATAACTGAGACCCGAGTGACGTCAATTTCGACCTATCTATATTTCATTCACATGAATGTTTATTCATCTTAACAACGCCACTACCGCATTATCTCATTCGTCTGTAGTGTTTCATTCATCTTGTTTTATTGATAAAGGGGCAACCTGAAACGTCCATTTTATTTGTATTCTTATATTAAATTGAAGCTTACAATCAATTTCACACGGGTCTATTTCTAGGAAAAGATACGTCATACCACCAGATCATAAAGTCTTACATACTGATTCACAAGGATAAGTGGATACCGTTTTGTATTTCATTATTATATCGTTTATTTAAAAAAAAAGACAGCAACAAAATATCCACTAAATATGCTCAAAGCGCTTAACAAAGGGTCCCTGACCAACAGCAAGACGTGGCATGTAGAACGAGACATGACGCCTGTTAGGCGATATTACAATTTTTCCGACAGAGACAACACTGTTAACGGCCAGGTACTCATGTTACACCTGAGTATGGTGAGAGAATGTGAGTAAATTGTCTTTTCCAAGGATCAACTATGTGCCGAGCGAGGCTCGAACCCAGGATCTTCCGATCCGAAAGCGATTGTCATACCACATAGCCATCTTTCATTTCTTCTCATGATCGAAAGGGTTAAATATAAAGCGGTGTCATTGTGTGCTGAAACGAAACTTGACTTGGACATCGGTAAATAAAAGAAAACAAAATGAGCGGTAGGGAAAGATGTACACTTGTTTGCAGGTCTGATAACACAATTCCGTATGGGCTCATTGTTGTAATGGGAATCTAAAAAAAAATTACGCAAAGATAGATAGATAGATTATAGATGGATAGATAGATAGATAGATAGATAGATAGATAGATAGAGAGAGAGAGATAGATAGATAGATAGAGAGAGAGATAGATAGATAGAGAGAGAGAGAGAGAGAGAGAGAGAGAGGGGGGGGGGAGAGGGGTAAAGAGAGGAAGATAGATAGATAGTGAGAGAGAGAAAGATGGATCAAGAGAGAGAGTGAGAGATCAAGAGAGAGAGAGAGAGAGAGAGAGAGAGAGAGAGAGAGAGATAGAGAGAGGTTGGATGGAGTGTGTATATAAAATAAATAAATAAATAAATTAGCAAAAAAGATTAAAAATTAATATCAATCAACCAAAAAAAGAGAAAGAACAATAAGAATTAATTTATTGTCTCCAAACAAACACCTCACAGGACGCTTGACGGATGTCAGTTGTGGTTAAGTTACTACCGGCGCAGTAGACGCGAACACGGACGTGAATGTTTTCATTTCTCCGCGACCTCTCACCCTTGGCGTGCCATTGAGATAAGGGGCGAGAACAATGTATTCCTAGTCACGATTGGTGGTAATTACTAATTACTTCCCCTGTTTCGCCTGAATTCCTTTTTGGCTGGAAACGAAACGGTCTGACTGGTTGGTTGTCCATGAATCACTTACTTGGAGCGACCTGGAGGCTCGTAATTAATCTGTAATCTGAAATTGGTCTCCGGGGGACCCCAGCCACTGGCATGGCAGCGGGGGCTGTACACTATCTAGTCGGGTGATTTGCTGGGAATAGCTCTCACAGTTCCGCCATTTTAATTTCTTGTGCCTGTTTCCACTCCCCCCCCCCCCCCCTTCCCTTTTCTGTTCATGTATGTAGTTAAAGAGTTTTTAACTCACTCAACCCTAACACCGACTATATCCGTGGTTTATCCGGGTTACTTTTACCCATCAACATCTCATATATGATAATGCTTTTACCTCATGCCTATTATTATTATAATTTTCTGAGACAAATTAAAGGCGTAGTATCAAAGCTAATGTTTTTTAGTTTTTACATGTTAATGGTAGTTGAATAAAACTATCTATGTACATGCTCATATTTAATACATTTTCACCAATTTTGAAAAGTAGCAAAAATCTCTAGGATTGAGTGAGTTATCTCTGTTTATTTATTTGTCGATTTTTCTATATCAGAGCTGCCTAGTAATCAAAAAAATCTTAGAAATACGAATTTGTGGCTCCAGCTAAAGAACGGCATTCGCTTCTTTGACTCAATAAATATTGTTGAAAAGTGAAGTTTAGTTCAGTAGAAACTATATTCAGGCATTTGAAGCATTTTTTTTGGCCATGCTGAGGGCAAATTATTTCTAAAGCTAGTTAATGGGACTCTTTTCTTTTTTTTTCCCTTGAAAATACGAATTTTTGAAATTTCAAGAAGGCAGCTCTGCTATGGTAATGAAATTACTTAATTGATGACTAAATTTCTTATCCATTTATTTGTCTATTCATCTAGATAGTTAATGAGTTATCTAATTAAAAAAAAAAACTATTACCGACGTATTCTTTGATATATCTATTTACCATTTATTCCTTTTTATTTATTTATCTATTTATCCATATACCGTATTTATTCGTTTATTTAATATTTTGTTTGTGATATTAGTTTTTTTAATAACTTACATTTTAGACGATTTGCCCAAAACTTTTACCTTTTGATATATTATGCATTCATTTATTTACTCATTTATTTTCTTTCTCAATCACTTTCTCTCTCTCTCTCTCTCTCTCTCTCTCTCCCTCTCTCTCCCTCTCTCCCTCTCTCTCCCTCTCTCTCTCTCTCTCTCTCTATCTATCTATCTACATCATTTATTTGTTTCTCTCTCTCTCACTCTCACTCTTCCTTTCGTTATTTCTCTATCTCTCTTTCTCTCTCTCTCTCTCTTCTCTCTCTCTCCCTCTCTCTCTCTCTATCTATCTATCTACATCATTTATTTGTTTCTCTCTCTCTCACTCTCACTCTTCCTTTCGTTATTTCTCTATCTCTCTTTCTCTCTCTCTCTCTCTTCTCTCTCTCTCTCTCTCTCTCTCTCTCTCTCTCTCTTCCTCTCTCGCTCTATCCCTCTCTATCTTTCTTTCATTCTTTCTCAATCTCTTTCTTTCTCTATCTCTCTTTCTCTCACACTCTCTCCGTCTCTCGCTCTCTCTCTCTCTCTCTTTCTCTCTTCTCTCTTCTCTCTTCTCTCTTTCTTTTTCCTTTCTCTTTCTCTCTATCTATCTCTTTCACTCTTTCTTTCTTTCTTTCTTTCTCTCTCTCTCTCTCTCTCTCTCTCTCTTTATATCTCTCTCTTTCTGTCTTTATTACTTTCGTTCTCTCTCTCTCTCTCTCTCTCTCTCTCTCTCTCTCTCTCTCCGTCTCTCTCTCTCTCTTTCTTTATTTCTCTCTTTCTCTCTTTCTTTTTTACCCTCTGCCATTCTTACTACATTCTTTCTTTCTCTATCTCCTTCTCGTCCCCTCTCTCTTTCTTTCTTTTCTATCACCCTCCCTCTCTTCTCTCTTTTTATTCCTTTGTTTCTCCCCATCACTCCATATTTTTTTTTTAAATCTTAAAATTAATGATATTAAATGAAGGATTGCACGAGATAAATAAAACATGGGATAAACGAACGTAAAAAAAACAAAAAAACAAAAAAAAAACAAAACAAAAACACCTAAAGAAATACGGTAAGCGGCAATGACGAACAAGGGGAATTCCCGAAAGTGGGGGTCTTATCGTCGATGGCGGACACGCGAAGTGAAGTTACGGGATTTGGTAAGTGGTAGAATGGGATGGGCCTATCTTTCTATTTATGCACCGATGGAACCATTTATCAACAGTCAGAGACATACAGATATAACAGCTCAGTAGAATACTGCCGAAAAGTGAGTGGAGCAGGCACTTATGTTGGTAACAACAAGATATGAAGTGAGTAGAAAAGTGCCAGAAGACAATAGAGAATAAAATTTTTTTTTTTTTTTTTTTTTGCGGCGGTGGTGGGGTTTGAACCTGCGACCTTATTGGTACGACAACTCCGCCTGGCAGGTGAGAGCGTGGCTCTACCGTGTGAGCTATCCACGAACACAAAAATATTCGTTTCAAACCCAAAGTCATTTCTAGATCCCTCTCTCACCCACTTCTTGAGATCGCCGATTCGTTCACCACCATCGCGAAGTAATTTTGACCAGCAGTTAAGCTTAATAGCCAATATTCTCATCACAAACATATAACATAGAAACGATTGAGACATTGAGTATGCTCCGGTGTATGGGGTGAATTTTTAATTCAGAAAAGTGAGTGGAGCAGGCACTTATGTTGGTAACAACAAGATATGAAGTGAGTAGAAAAGTGCCAGAAGACAATAGAGAATAAAAAAAAAAAAAAAAAAAAAATTATTCTCTATTGTCTTCTGGCACTTTTCTACTCACTTCATATCTAGAATAATGCCGTACTCTGGACAAACCCATAGGTCATATTTTAAAATTTGGCCAGAAAACTCATCCTTCAAATATCGATAGATTTAAATGACCCTCATCTTAGCAAATACTCTCAAACCTGGGACTTCGCGAAAACCCAGGTTTGAGTGTTTTTGCTAAAATGAAGATCATTTAACTCAATCGATATTCGAAGGACGAGTTTTCTGGCCAAATTTTTAGATATGGACTTTTCCAGAGTACGACAGAACCACTGACACTTTGACCTTTTCACGACCAGTAACTTTGACTGGCATGCTAATTCCCATTAGAGCTATTATCCTCATCAATAAATTAGGATTATCGCCCTTTGTTTGAACGCTCTCCGCTACAACGATTGCTCGGCTAATTTGATCGTGTTTGTTTGTTTGATGATCCTGGCATGTAGCGTGTGTATGAATACATTGAATAAAACGAAATAATGAAATAATATAAATAAAATAAACATGGAATTTACAAGGTGCATTTCTACGAATTTACCAATACGCTTAACGTTGTTTCGTATGAATTCACCATGGAATCATATTTCCGTTTCATGCAATGCCAGTAGCCTGTTAGGCGGTCTCTTTGTATATACTGCACTTCTTATAACTTCCGACACAGTCTATCACCACTTACTAATTTACACCTGAATCGAGAGGGGTAACGAGTGTAAAGTGTCTTACCCAAGGACAAGTAGAAAACGGTAGAGGCTGCCTGAAGCCGGTAATCGTGGAAATACTAACGTAAGAGTGAAAATGGAGAGGCTATGTGGTCTAGTGGTATGACACTCGCTTTCGGATCGGAAGGTCCTGGGTTCGAGCCTCGCGCTCGGCGCATAGTTGAGTCCTTGGAAAAGGCTCTTAACTCACATTCTCTCACCGTACTCGGTGTAAAATGAGTACCTGACGTTAACAGCGTCGTCTTTGTCCGAAAAATTATAATATCGCCTAACAGGCGTCATGTCCCGTCTTACATGTTAAATGTTGCTGTTGACCAGGGACCCCTTGTAAAGCGCTTTGAGCACATTTAGTGGATATTGCGCTATATAAAAGCTCAATATAAAGAGAGGCTTCCTATGAGAACAAATGAGACAATGGGCGTTTCGGGTACACACCCTTCATCAGCACAACACTCAAGGACACAATATCAGGATCTCACGTGTTACCTACCGCCTAAAATCGGTATTATGACTTGCTCTAATTCGAATCATTAGAGGAAAATAAATAGCGATGTGAAATTGAATGTAAGCTTCAATTTAATTACAAAAACAGATCAAATGAACGTTTCGGGTTTCCCTTTATCAAGAGAACTGGATGAATGAAATACTACAGATGAATGAGATAATATTGTAGTGGCTTTGTTAAGATGAAACTTGTGCGTCTCAACAACGCCACTACAACATAATCTCATTCATCTGTATTGTTTCATTCATCCTGTTTTGTTGATAAAGGGGAAACACGAAACGTTCATTTGATCTGTATTTGTAATAAAATTGAAGCTTACATTCAATTTCACATTGTTATGTATTTCTTTGAGCTTCGAATAGCAACATTTGCATTAGTGGAAAATAAGAAAATAGAGTTGAGTTGATGTGTTTGTATGTAATGCAATAAATATTGCTGCTTGAAGCTAAGAGAGACAAATTACAATAGTAAAAATGAAATGATCTTGTGGACCTTTCTAGTGGTATGGCACTCGCCTTTAGACCGGACGGTCCTGGTTCGGGTCTCGCTCTGAGTGGCGCAAGGTTGAACCATTTAGAAAGGTTCTTTATTTACTCACGTTCCCTCATCCTACTCAGGGGTAAAATGAGGACCTGATCATCAACAGCGTTATCTATGTCGGAATAAAATTGTAACATCGCCTGAGATGCGTCATGTCTCGAACTATATGTTAAGTGTTGTTGTTGGCTAAGGAACCTTTGTAAAGCGCTTTGAGCACGTTTTGTGGATTTTGGGTTTATGTAAAAAAAAAAAAAAGAAAAAAAGGGCACAAGTTTCCCCTTCGTCAACAAAAGCAAATACAAATCTTTGGAAAATGACTGGCCAAGTAAGAAGACATAGAAGTAGAAATTATGAGGAGGAGGAGATGGAAATGGCTTGGCCACGCCATGAGAAGGTCTGCAAAAAAACACATTTCCAGACACACTCTTACAGGGAACCCGCAAGGGTACATAATACTCGTATGATCAATTAAATAGAAATACGATCGATAACCTATGTACACATGAGTTAAACCGTATCCATCGTTATCTTATAGCCTGAAAACAAAGACGCTTCATCAGTCGTAATGTCACTTCCCTCGAAATGACGCATGGTAACTTAGTAACTGGCTCTAAACTATCGGAACAATGAAATATTTCTCCGACGAGCATAATAAAAGCATATCCACAGGGAAGAGAGGGCGGCCTAGACATAACTGGAGAAGGGCATTGATGGAGAAACCTAAAAACTGAAGGCTTAACATGGAGAGAAGCTGAGAAGATGACATAAAGTCTGACAAGGTGGAAGGGATTCGTCGGCGATGGCCTATGCCAAGGCCGTCTATATAGAACAGGCCAGGAAGCGTGGGAGAGGGACGAAAACTAACAGGCCGACTTCGCCGCTGTCCACTTTATCGTTTACCTGTACGCCGGCGTGCAGCTCTTCGCGCCCAAAACAATTTAAAGTCGTGTTAAGTGTTAGAGGATCTTATTTCTAAATAATATTAACGCTTATATGTTCGTTCATTTCAATATCAATAACGACTTAGCTATATAGAAGGCCTTGCCTATGCTCAAGCCGGAGTGAAGGACATTAGTTATAGGGGAGGTTATTGGCCCTCTTTTGCAGCAATTTGCAGCAATCTAGAACATTTTTAAATCGGTTATTTCCCTTTTATTGTTTTAACGTGTGAGAAATGGGTCGCTTGTTATGATTATTTCCCTTGCATTCTTTTCAACATTTGAGGACGGGTGTCCAGGGTTGCCAGTTTGGCATTTTTAGTGCCAAATTGTCCAAATTTGGCACTTTTTGATTGTGGTTGGCAGCAAAGCAAATCGGTTTGCAAGTTGGCATTTTTTTGGCATTTTTTGGGACAGAGAAAATTAATAAGATATTTATATATTTTTATTATACATAATTAGAAAGAAAGAGAGTGTCAAATCTTACCTTTCAATTCCCAGTATTTGCATGTTCGTTTTGTGATTTCGTTCTCACATAAATTTTATCATTTGGCTACAACAAACACAAATCTGGCTTTAGCCTTTCCGGTTCCAGTCTTAATTCGTTGACAGGTTTTGAAACTGAAAGTGAAACTGTTAGGCCTAGTTAATGTGGCTTCGAGTTTGATATTTCTTTGGTGTTTTATAAGTCATAGTGGTCAACACCAAATAAGCCAGCATTTTGTTTATTCTTGAATTTACACGTGTAATATTTCACTATTATGAGTACATGTAACGAAAATCCCTATTTTGAAAGGTTTGGCAAGTTTTCGAAGCATTTGGCAAGTTTTTGTCACATATTTGGCAAGTTGTCCTGAAAAAAACTGGCAACCCTGCGGGTGTCCTGAGAGTTATTTGTTTTATTCTTTGACTTTTTAAAACCAGCGGTGAGAACGAATCAAACCGATATATACATGCTCATGAGAAACCTTTATTAAATTGTAAAATAAAAGTAATATTATCACCAGCTTATTACAGTAAGGTGTACGTGTGTTATAGTATTAGATATGTGTAATACTTGAACATTTTTCTTCCTGTGAAAAAAATTCATGTCCATGATACAAACATGAAACCCGCCAAATGTTGAGAATGACGGGCACCAGTATAATATCAGACGAGAATATTTTTGTTAAAATGCAGTCACAATTAGATAAGTTAGTTTTTTAAAATCTGTGGTTTAAAAAAAGATTTTGTCAACAAGAAACTTTAAATTTGTGATTCAGATATAGATGTGTCAATAGATCGATCAAATTGTTTCGAAATTGATATTGGGTAAAAATAATATGACTGTAAAACATGATGCTGGGTTTAACCGTAGCCATCGTTAACTTATAGCCTGTCACTGACCTAAAATGACGTCAAAAGGAAAGTCTTTGGTCGCCAAAGAAAACACATCCTGAGTTGTATTCAGTGGGTCAACCAATGGAATCACTTGTTTCCATGAACTCTACTAACGACAATTCACTGGACGCTGCAAAAAACTAAAATAATGACGGCAAACTATAGATAGAATGCGCTTGTCCAAGGAGTTCACAACATTGCCATCCGGAAGTATAACGGACCAACACACAAACTCTGTGTAACCATGAACTTTTATAGTCTTGTTAATACAGTTTAGTGAGAACAACTCACAAACGCGGATGGCAAAAACAATAACAAAGGCCTGAGTGACGTCATCTGCATACTAACTATAAGTCCTAGTAGGTTCTTGTTTTCAGGCAATAAGATAACGATGGCTACGATTTAACTCATGTGGACATTGGTTATTGATCGTATTTCTATTTAATGGGAGCGATCCATATTCAAGTTTTCGTCCAACCGAGTCATCAATCACGTGATTTGTTGCTGTCCAACGATTGGACATTTCTGAACAAATGTAAACACGCCGCTTTTTTTATGAAAGTTGTAAACATAACCATGTGTTAAGCTGAACACAATGACCAATCGTAATGTTAGATAGTTTAAAATCTATGAACACTTTTCACTAAGTAGGTCACTTTGAGCACACTTTGCAATGTGACCAATGACCTCGAGCACATGGAAAGTTAATATAGATCATGCCCATTGACCATATTTGACATTTCAATGAAAACATTCACCTCTCGGGTATTATTGCTATTGCACCCCTCTGCTGGTATTCACAGAGTGACGGGGCTCTCACTGACCGATGGATAGATGGTCTAACTTTCATATGAAAACGTCTCGTATTCGAATACATGTTCTAATCTCTATAGATAGTTCGAAGATGACGTCACTCAGGCCTTTGTTATTGTTTTTGCCATCCGCGTTTGTGAGTTGTTCTCACTAAACTGTATTAACCAGACTATAAAAGTTCAGGGTCACACAGAGTTTGTGTGTTGGTCAGTTATACTTCCGGATGGCAATGTGAACTCCTTGGCCAAGCGCATTCTATCTATACTGGTCTGAAATAAAATGTGACCTATTTTTTTTCTCTACAATATATTAATATCGTCTACAGGGGATTGTATTAAAGTACATGACGTCATCTCATTTATTTTACCAGACCTAGACCCGACTTAACCAACTTTAATAGGATTAAATGAAATACTCCGTCGTATCAGATCCATATTTAATATCTT
Source organism: Berghia stephanieae (assembly GCF_034508935.2). Classification (NCBI taxonomy): domain Eukaryota; kingdom Metazoa; phylum Mollusca; class Gastropoda; order Nudibranchia; family Aeolidiidae; genus Berghia; species Berghia stephanieae. The sequence continues at coordinate 9,409,743 of NC_088370.1, forward strand.
AAATCAATAAAATAAAACAAATTGCCTTTAAGACTGAAATAATGAGTTACAAGGCCGACCTAAGAAAAACTAAGTATGTGTCTGTGTTTGTGAGTTTGTGTGTTTGTGTGTTTGTATGTGTGTTTGTCTATGTGTCTGTGTTTGGGTATGTGTGTTTGTGTTTGTGTGTGTGTGTGTGTTTGGGTAATGTGTGTGTGTTTGTGTGTATTTGTGTGTGTTTGTGTTTGTGTGTGTGTGTTACTATGTGTCTGTATATATATATATATATATATATATATATATATATATATATATATATATATATTGAATAAATAAACGCTTGACAAAAGATCAACGGTGAAAATACAAATTGAAAGAATACTGTGGATGTAGGAGCTTTCGGAATGTCTCCGCTTTTTAAAACTTATTTGAGGTCAAATGAAAATCTGAAACAGACGTGAAAAATATCAAGTCCCCGAATCTGTCTACTTTTGGTTTGTTCGGGCTAGAAGCTAGACAGAACCAATTGGCAGTTTGCCAAAACGTTTAACTAAATATTTCCCAGGGCAATAATTATCACATCGATGGCATAAAAACGACAACAATATCAGCAGTAATATTAGTTGATGTTGTCAATCGGTGAAACTTGTTTAAAATTTCTGTAAATCCGAATACCTTCATGTGATCAAGTGAACAGTATCAGTATGAATGCCACGATTTGCTGAAAAATGCCAATCTGACAGTTCCTAGCAAACACAGCAACCCCCCCCCCCCCACCACTTTCTCCTCGCTCAGGAATTTCTTTGATTTTCAGACAAAGGTGATAACAAAAAGCCAACTTGTTGATTTGTGTTCACCCTTGGCCGTGTGTCGCATTTCACATGACACTCGCCCCTTTCCTTGATTTGTCGTAAGGCGTCTAACTATTGAACAAAACCACTCGAGTTCAAATCCGCATGGAGATGTAAGATCTATTTTGAGTAAATTTGAACCTATAATTAATATTTATAAATTATATATCAAAATTGATTAACGTGAGTGCTATTAAGTCCATGACGTCATGTTATTACGGGCATTTTCGTATCTATTCACAGACATCACTTTAGGATAATGCCATTAAAAGATGGACTTTTTTGTTATCTATTTTTATATATTATCAGTTGATCTATCAGCAATCTAAGACGGAAATAACTACACAGTGTGTAAAACACACAACAGTAATACAATTGACACAAGTATTACAAATATTATCTAATATTATAACACACTTACACCCAACTATAGATAGTATGCGCTTGGCTGAGAAGCTCATAACATTGCCATCCGAAAGTATAACGGACCAACACACAAAACTGTGTGGATCCATGAACGTTCATAGTCCGGTTAATGCAGTTCAGTGAGCATTACTCATAAACGCGGATGGCATAAAACAACAACAAAGACATGAGTGACGTCATCTTCGAACTATCTATATTTAACTGATTATAATACTACTTTTATTTAACAATTTAACAAAGGTTTCTCATACCCATGTATAGATAGTATGCAGATGACGTCACTCAGGCCTTTGTTATTGTTTTTACCATCCGCGTTTGTGAGTTGTTCTCACTAAACTGTATTAACCAGACTATAAAAGTTCATGGTTACACAGAGTTTGTGTGTTGGTCCGTTATACTTCCAGATGGCACTGTTGTGAGCTTCTTAGCCAAGCGCATACTATCTATATATCGGTTTGATTAGTTCTCACCACTGGTTTTAAAAAGTCAGAGAATAAAAACCAAATAACTCCTCAGGACACCTGTCCTCAAAATGTTGAAAACAATGCAAGGGAAATAATCAAAACAAACGACCCATTTCTCACTTGTTAAAAACAATAAAAGGGAATTAACCGATTCAAAAATGTTCTAGATTGCGGCAAATTGCGGCAACAACCAATAACCTCCCCTGACAGCTACTTCGAGCCTAATGTAGACCTGCCTAGCACTACGAAATATTCGTAGAAATACGAATTTTTTGTCCCCAGCTACAGAACTTCATTCGCCTCTTTAACTCAATAAATCTTGTTGAAACGGAAAGCTTTATTCCTTTGATCTTTTTAAACAAGAGATAATAAATAAATAAATAAATAATATAATAAATGAGCTTTATACAGCGCAATATCCACTTGCTTTACAAGGAGTCCCTGGTAAAAAGCAACATTTGACATGTAGTACGGGACATGACGCCTGTTAGGCGATATGATAATTTTCGGACAAAGACAACGCTGTTAACGGCCAGGTACTCATTTTACACCTGAGTACGGTGAGAGAATTAATAATAATAATAATAATAATAATAATAATAATAATAATAATAATAATAATAATAATAATAATAATAATAGATAATAATAATAATAATAAAAAATTTCCGCGGCGGTGATGGAGGTTTGAACCCGCGACCTTACTGGTACGACAACTCCGCCTGGCCGGTTAGAGCGTGACTCTACCGTATGAGCTATCCCGATCTTTTTAAATGGACTTTGGAGCATTTTTGGATCATGATGGGGGCAAATTATTTATAGTCAAAGCTATTTTGGGTGACTTTTACTTTTTCCCTTGGATACTACGAATTTGTGACATTTCATGTAGGCATCTCTGGTCTAAGGTAAGTAAAAAAAAAAAAAACACAATGAATGAAAGACTAAAGACGAATGCGTGTGTCTGTGAGTGTGTTTGTGTGTCTCTGTGTGTGTATTTGTGTGTGTCTATGTGTGTATTGTTGTGTGTATTTGTGTGTGTTTGTGAGTGTGTGTTTGTGTTTGTATGTATGTGTGTGTGGGTGTGAGTGTATTTGTTTGTGTGTGTTTGTGTGTGTGCGTGTTTGTGTTTGTTTGTGTATTGTTTGTTTGTGTATATGTGTGTTTTGTGTTTGTGTGTGTGTGTGTTTGTTTGTCTTTGTGTGTATGTGTTTGTGAGTATGTGTTTGTGTGTGTGTGTTGATGTGTATGTCTGTATTTGTGTGTGTTTGTGTGTGTGTATTTGTGTTTGTTTGTGTATTGTTCGTTTGTGTGTGTGTGTGTGTGTATGTTTGTATGTGTGTGTGGTTGTGTTGTGTCTGTATTTTTGTGTGTGTTTGTGTGTATGTGTGTGTTTGTGTGTGTGTGTGTTTTTATCTGTGTGTCTGTGTGTAAGCTTGTTTGGTGTGTGCTTTTGTGTGTGTGTTTGTGTGTATGTCTGTGTTTGTGTGCGTGGTTGTGTTGAGTGTGTTTTGTGTCGGTTTTTGTGTGTGAGAATGTGTGTGTGTGTTTGTGTCTGTGTCTGTGTGTGTTTGATTGGGGCGTGTCTATGTGTGTGTGATTGTATGTATGTCTGTGTTTGTGTGTGTTTGTGTGTGTGTGCGTGTGTTTAGTGTCTGTGTGTGTGTGTTTGTGTGTTTGTATGTGTCTGTGTTTCTATCTATCTATCTATCTATCTATCTATCTATCTATCTATCTATCTATCTATCTATCAATTCATATTTCTAACTTTTTATCTATCTACCTATCCACCCAACCATCTGTCTGTCTGTCTATCTTTCTATCTTTCTTTCTATCTATCTATCTATCTATCTATCTATCTGTCTATCTAAGAATTCATATTTCTATCTTTTTATCTATCTACCTCTCTATTCCCGAAACTAATCTCTGTATTTTTATATCATTTCTTACTCTGGCTTACCCTCCCCCCCCCCCCTCTCGCTTTCTCTCTCTCTCTCCCTTTCTCTCCCTCTCTCTCTCTCTCTTTCTCTCTCTCTCTCTCTCTCTCTCTCTCTCTCTCTCTCTCTCCCCATCCTCTCTCCCTATCTCTCTCTATTTCTTTCTTTCTCTATATTTCTCTCTCTTATTCTCTTCTCTCTTTACCTCTCTCTCTCTTCTCTCTCTCCCTCTCTCTCTCTTCTCTCTCTCCCTCTCTCTCTCTCTCTCTCTCTCTCTCTCCCTCCCTCCCTCTCTCTCTCTCTCTTCTCTCTCTCTCTCCATCTCTTTTTCTCTGCTCAAGATTACATCATCTCTCTACAATCATTATCAACAAGATATGAAGTGAGTAGAAAAGTGCCAGAAGACAATAGAGAATAATTTTTTTTTTTTCGCGGCGGTGGTGGGTTTGAACCAGCGAGCTTATTGGTACGACAACTCCGCCTGGCAGGTGAGAGCGTGGCTCTACCGTGTGAGCTATCCACGAATACAAAAATATTCGTATCAAACCCAAGTCATTTCTAGAACTCTCTCTCACCCACTTCTGGAGATCGCCGGGTCGCTCAATTATTATCCCCGTTTATCTACCACTTTCAACCCATCAGCCCATCTCTCTGTCACCTTCACTATCTCTGCTATTAGGGGGTTGTTGGATGGGAGCATCACCCTTGTATCATATACCTATGATGTTCGCATGGGTGTACGATCCGATAGTGATGTCGTTTCTTCTTCTCTTTACTAGCCTATCCTGCTTCTTTGGTTTGTGATTGTATTTTTGACAGGGGATATTTTTTTTTCTGTAAATCTTCTGCCTGTTTGTTCTTGGTTATTTATAATTTAGCTTATGATATCTTTAGGTTATGATTTTGATTGACATTTGTACTATTTTTGTTAGATTTCTTGTTTTTTTTTTTTTGTTTCAGCGGTCTCTCATATAACCTCAATTGTGTTGGAAGAGACCTAAAGCAACAAACAAACAAACAAATATCTCTGCTATTCCAAGATGGCACTAAAATTGCCAGAATTCTTTTTGCAAAGAACGCCGAATTAGTTGGGGAAAAAAACCATATTTACATTCTTCTTCTTCTTCTTCTTCTTCTTCTTCTTCTTCTTCTTCTTCTTCTTCTTCTTCTTCTTCTTCTTCTTCTTCTTCTTCTTCTTCTTCTTCTTCTTCTTCTTCTTCTTCTTCTTCTTCTTCTTCTTCTTCTTCTTCTTCTTCTTCTCTCTCCTCCTTCTTCTTCTTCTTCTTCTTCTTCTTCTTCTCTTCTTCTTCTTCTTCTTCTTCTTCTTCTTCTTCTTTCTTCTTCTTCTTCTTCTTCTTCTTCTTCTTCTTCTTCTTCTTCTTCTTCTTCTTCTTCTTCTTCTTCTTCTTCTTCTTCTTCTTCTTCTTCTTTCTTTTCTTCTTCTTATTCTTCTTTCTTCTTTTTTTCATCGTCGTCGTCGTTGTTATTATTATTATTATTATTATTATTATTATTATTATTATTATTATTATTATTATTATTATTATCATCATCATCATCATCATTATTGTTGTTGTTTATTATTGTTGTTCTTTGTCTCTTGTATAAATTACTAATCTTTAAAAAAATGACATGAAGCAGTGACAGTTGAAACAGGGAGAAAACTGTAACAACATAGATATTTAAATTATTTTCGATTTGTGTCAGTATCTAAAAAAAACTTTTGTTGAAAACAAAAAAAACACAAAAAACTGTTGAGGACAACACATGGGCACAAAGGTTTTTTCCCTAGATTGTAGAACATTTATCTATTAGACAGTGAAAATTATCAAAACTCATATACATAGGATTCCGGCAGGCAATCGCAAATCGACACCGAAAAGTAATTTAATTTGGCATCTAAATGCCCCATCTGGCAACTGTATCTCATCACCGCCGATAAAATCTTCTTGTCCACCCAGCCCACCCCGTCTGCTAACTACCCACCCCACCTTTCCCTGATCACCGTTCGTTCAAACCGATTCCACGGGTGGTATCGCGTACCGCTCTTCGCATCGATACCAACAACATTGATGGAAGAGCATCATGGATGAATCGCACGCACACTAATCCAGATGGAGCATTGCTTTTAAAGTCTTTTGGAATCGTCTATTATATACCAGGTCAATTCAATCGTTCTAATCCTTTGAATTCCGTTCATTGACTGTCGTAGTGGAAAGTATAACTTGTTTGCTTTGCGGTTGGAGACTGCCAGCTTCAATAGTCTTCCTTGGTGTTTGTTTACTTTATTCAATGACGTAAATAGGAATATATTCCTTAGAAAGGAGTGTTTAAAGAGATAAATTCTTTTAGTGAAGGATTCAATGAGTAAGTATTATTTGTATTTTTAAAAGAATCAATATCATATATATATATTTTCAATCCA
>NC_088370.1:9421510-9429010 GCF_034508935.2 Berghia stephanieae
CCCAATAAGGTCGCGGTTAAAACCCCCATCACCGCCGCGAAAATGTTTTTATTCTCTATTGTCTTCTGGCACTTTTCTACTCACTTCATCGCTTGTTGTTATCGCTACAATCGTGGCATCACTCCTGGCCAAGCTTTGTCGTTTCATAATAATATTTCATTATAATAGGATTCAACAGTCGTAACGTCACTTCCTTTCTAATGAGCAGGGTTTAAACTTAGAAAACACTGGCTCTAAATTTATCGGAATCAATGGCGGACGCCCTTTATGAAATATTTCTTCGGCGAGCTTTAAAAGCTTTATCCAGGGGAAAAAAATAAATTTGATATGATTTGACTTTTTACATTCGATCACAAGACATATAAAAGGTTTAGCCAGCTTGAAGAATAAAAAGTAATGATTTTCTTTTTTTAAAAACCAAGATGGCTGCCGTTGCCGGGCGGCCGTGACATCAGACTACTGAATCCAATTGTTTCCTTACTGCATCAAATAGGGTGTATATAGATAGTTCGAAGATGACGTCACTCGGTCTTTGTTATTGTTTTTTGCCATCCGCTTTTTAGGGAGAAATTTGCTCACTGAACTGTATTAACCTGGTTAACGTTCATGGATACACACAGTTTTGTGTGTTGGTCCGTTATACTCCGGATGGCAATGTTATGAGCTTCTTAGCCAAGCGCATACTATCTATAGTATGCGCTTGGCTAAGAAGTGCATAACATTGTCATCCGGATGCATAAATGACCAACACACAAAACTGTGTGTATCCATGAACGTTTATAGTCGGGTTAATACAGTTCAGTGGCATTACTCATAAACGCGGATGGCAAAAAAAAAAAACAACAATAACAAAGGACCTGAGTGCTGTATCTTCGAACTATTTATATAGATAGTATGCAGATGACGTCTTCAGGCCTTTGTTATTGTTTTTGCCATCCGCGTTTGTGAGTTGTTCTCACTAAACTGTTTTTCACCGGGACTATAAACGTTCATGGTTACACAGAGTTTGTGTGTTGGTCCTTTATACTTCCGGATGGCAATGTTGTGAACTCCTTGGCCAAGCGCATTCTATCTATATCTATTGTTTACGTTGAGATGATTTCAGCTTGTGTTTGGGGCTTATGTGGGGATGGACCGGATTCTGGAAAAAAAAAATGAATTTAAGATGTTAAAGGTCAGGATTCCAAAATTTGAGATTCAACAGGTAGAGAAACTTCTTTCATTATTCTCGACGTAGTCAAAAAACTTCTATGCAAATTGAATTATTTGGTGCTGTCACTATTTCTTTTGTTATTAAATTGATGCTATGCTCTAGCTAAAAATACTCACAACATCTGCCAGTCGGATGGAAGGTACCAAAATACAAAACTATGTTTAACCTTAAACGTCTAAAACCTGATTGAAAGAATTTAGTGAGTACTAATCATTAAAACGACTCTGTAAAATCAATAAGAAAGAGCTATGTGACGTCAATTTCATTTCATCTACTTTTCTATTCCTTTGTGGTTCATGACAACAACAAAAAATCTGTTGCCTCAATATTATTATGTTGCGTTTGATCGCCTGGTTGCGTAGTCTAAGCTCAAAATAAAAGGTGTTCGTGATAGCATGAAGTTCACTTCATCATAGGGGCAGCGTGGCTCAGGGGTACGGTCTTTGCTTCGCACCCAAAAGGTACCGAGTTCGACTACCATGGGCCGCGTTGTGTGACCTTGAGCGAGTCACCTCGTTCTGTCTAGCTCACTTTGCGGCCCTGTACTACGGCTGACGCCTGGGTTATTCCAGTCTTCCCTTGGGGTAGACCCTAAAGACGCAATAATAATAATAATAATAATAATAATAATAATAATGATAATAATAATAATAATAATAATAATCATAATTATAATAATAATAATGATAATAATAATAATAATAATAATATATACTTTATTAATCAAAAAAAAATGGAAATTCGTTTATGTGTCTATTGTATAGATAGTATGCGCTTGGCTAAGAAGCTCATACATTGCCATCCGGAAGTATAAGGGACCAACACACAAAACTGTGTGTAACCAAGAACGTTTATAGTCATTAGTGAGAAGTACTCACAAACGCGGATGGCAAAAAACAATAACAAAGACCTGAGTGACGTGAACTTCGAACTATCTATTAAACCGGGATGAACTCTGGCTTCATGGGCCTCAAAGATATGAAAAGCTATTATTTTTGTCTTGTGATGTTTCATTGTCCTACAGTGTCAGATATTTATCTTAGTCAACAGGAAAAAGAAAATTGTTTTGTTCTTTTTAATGGAATGTAAAAGGTGTGGCATCAATGAATGGACGTCGTAAATGCACCACCTCCCGCTACCTCCAGTAGTCGGTGAGAGAAGGCTCTAGTAATGAATGACCTGAGTTTGATACGAATTTTTATGGATTCGTGGATAGCTCATACGATAGAGTCACGTTCTCACCGGCCACGCGGAGTTGTCGTAACAATAAGGTCGCGGGTTCAAACCCCACCACCGCCGCGAACATTTTTTATTCTCTATTGTCTTCTGGCACTTTTCTACTCACTTCATCTCTTAATGCACCACCTACACTGTTTCTTCCTTCACGTCGTGTCCCCTAGGGAGATACCGGCTGTTGTTGTTGTTGTTGTTGATCTTTGCTGAAGCCTTTTACTGGCTCCAGCTTGACTCCGTCTTTGATATTGATTCTAGATTGTGTCTGTTATCTGGTACGTTATTTACGACCCCGGTGAGACTTTTTGTTGACAGTAAAATAGGCAACTGTTTGGGGATGAATAATAAAATATGAACATTTAATTTCAGCATTTCCTCAGAGTTACCATGCGCATGCTTATTGGGCGTCATGATATTTTATTTATTGCCCCATCAGGCCATGAGGCAGCATAATTCTATTTCATACAGTGCTTTTCGCCCCTTTGGCTTCCTTTTTATACTAACAAACTTACAATATCGTTCACTACTTATAATAGTCAGTTACTCATCAAAGTGCCTTACCCAGAGACCCAAAGTTTGAACCAGAATTTTTCTACGTGCACTGTCACCCATCCAGACACTTATCACGCTTAGCATCGCTTGACTTTTGTGATAAGAGGAGACACCGTGCTATTGAGACACAGAGCCACCACTCCATCAGAAAAGTGACAGACAGAGAATGTGGGTATTTTACTTAGACACATACCATCAATAGTAAAAAACTGTGTAGTTTCCTATGTTAACTAATCACTACCATTGTTTACATTATGACGACTGTCCGAGAGGCGTGGTTATCAATATGTCTATAGATAGTATGCACTTGGCGAAGAAGCTCATAACATTGCCATCCGGAAGTATAACGGACCAACACACTAAACTGTGTGTATCCATGAAAGTTTATAGTCAGGTTATTACAGTTCAGTTAGCATTACTCATAAACGCGGATGGCAAAAAAAACAATAACGAAGACCCGAGTGGCGCCATCTTCGAACTATCTATTGTACTAAACACACAAAGCTATGTGTAACCTTACAAGTTTACAGTCTGACTAAAACAAAAATAGTCATAACTAATCCCTCAACCTGGCGGATTTAATAAAACAATCACAGATATCAGACTTTCAAAAAACAACAAGAACAACTTGAGCTGTTATATTGCGCAATATCCACTAAATCTAAATGTGCTCAGCGCTGTACAAAGAGTCCCCGACCAACAGCAACACTTAACATGTAGATGACTTCAGGCCATATTACAATTTTTTTTCTTCTGTCAGAGACAAAGCTGTTAACGACCAGGTATTCACATTACACCTTGAGTACGGTGAGAAAATTTGAGCTTTTCTTCTTTTAAATTGAGCTTTTTATATAGCGCAATGTCCACTAGATGTGCTCAGCGCATTGCAAAGGGTCCCTATCCGTATGCCCAGTATCTAATTATCTTAGAAAAGTCCTCCCGATTTGACATGAATAGAAATATAGGTATATATAGATGAATAGTGTGTACGGTACATGTTTTCACCTTGTACTTTTTATTTAAAGTGATTGAATGCATGTCGTAACGTAAGCAGTTCAATCTCCTATTTAAGAATTTTAAAAGAGGTAAGCTTATTTTTTTTCTCATTTAAAAGACATACTTTGACTTACTTGACTTAGATGCCTTTCGCGTCTCGACCGAAAGATCGGGTCGCCTTGGCTGTTTCCAGTATTTCCTGTGTGAGGTGTCTCCAATATTGCCGGTCCTCTGCTAGGGTTCTCAGATTTTCAAGGTCCCCTGCCGTTATGAGACTAATGCTTTGTCCAAATGTTGTGGGGTTTTTGTTTAGGATCACAGGGAGTGTTGTGATCGGTCTTCCTCTGAAAAGGTTCCCGTGTTTTTGGAAGTATCCCGACATGGCTTGGTTAGCTGGTATGTTTTTGTCCCTGCGTAGTATGTGATCGAAAAGTTGCCATCGTTGTTGTAAAATGTCAAAAGACATACAGTAATTTAAAAATCTCTCTTTTTGATGAGACGAATGGCTTTCCACACATCAGTTTCGTTGGATTGTCACGGAGTTTTCGTGCCGGAAACGACAAAAGAATCAACGACTGACCTGTTTGTTTTTTTGGGGTTTTTTTTGGCGGTGGGGTGGGGGGGGGGGAGGGGGGGAATCGATCGTTTAAATTCAGTGTTGATTCGAGGATTCAGACAAGGTAAGAATTGACTATTTTTTATAGTCTCCAATGTTAAGGAAAGCTTTAGTGTTGTGTAAAAGTGTGTACTGTATGCTGAAATTCAGAAGAAGCAGCTTGTAGACACTCTTTGTGCGGCTATGTGGTCCTGAGGTATGACACTCGCTTTCGGATCGGAAGGTCCTGGGTTCGAGCCTCGTTCGGCGCATAGTTTAGTCCTTGGAGAAGGCTCTGTACTCACCTTCTCTCATCGTACTCGGGTGTAATATGCGTCCCTGGCCGTTAACAGCATTGTCTCTGTCCCAAAAAAAATTGTAACATCGCCTAACAGGCGTCATGTCCCGTCCTAAATGTTAAATTTTGCTGTTGGCCAGGGACCTCTTGTAAAGCGCTTTGAGCACATTTAGTGGATATTGCGCTATATAGAAGCTCACTTCCAAGCTCAATTTATAACCTAGGCTTGTAAATTTCTTAAGACAGAGTTATGAGTATTTCAACTGATGTTGGCAATACAATCTGCAAAAAGTTTGAGACAGAAGACGTGGTTGTTCCTCCTGGACTGGTACCAATGGGGCGTCCTTGAGATAATCAGTCGCATAGTGAAAAGCTTCGAACGGAGATATTGACAATTTTAGTCAAGACGTCAATTTTTATGGAAAATGAGTTTTCATCAAAAATCGTTAATTCAAACAATATTTCTACATATTGATGAAATATTTTATTTCAATTTTTTTTTTATGACGGTAATTATTATACTTAATTTTAACTCTTGTCAACTTTGGAAGCGATTTTCTCAAAATTAAGGTTTCACACCCTAGCCCTTGCATATGACCATAACTTCATAAAAAAATCACCCGATTTGCTTCAAATAAAGATTGAAATGCTCAGGAGACATTGGGCTATCAAAATCTGCAAAGGAAAAAAGTGTAAAAATAGAGATAGAAATGAGAACATCTGATGGTAACATGAAAAAAAAGAGCTTTTATATAGCGCAATATCCACTAAATGTGCTCAAAGCGCTTTACAAGGGGCCCCTGACCAACAGCAACATTTAATATTTAGGACGGGACATGGCGCCTGTTAGGCAATGTTATAATTTTTTTGGACAGAGACAACGCTGTTAACGGCCAGTACTCATTTAACACCTGAGTAAGGTGAGAGAATGTGAGTAAAGAGCCTTCTCCAAGGACTCAACTATGCGCCGAGCGAGTCTCGAACCCAGGACCTTCCGACCCGAATTCGAGTGTCATACCACTAGACCACATAGGCGCACACGAGATGTGTAATGCCTCTTCCACGCCATCACACACCTGTCACTCAGGTTGAAAGAAAGAAAAAACGTTCGATCCCAGCTGCCAAGTCTCATTGTAAGTTAGAAGTGAGAACATCAGAATCTGATGGTAACATCACACAACGGAAATGACTAGAACACGTTCATTCTATAGTTTCCCCAGAATCGCCATCGTCAAATTTAGCCCAAAGTTAGTAGTAGCTTTTCTTCGCCTGCCAGACTCGTAAATGTGATCTTGAAAACTTTTTTCTTGAAAACTTTTTTCGACATGAAAACCCATCTCTTCCATCGCCGAGCAAAGGGGACAGCGTGGCTCAGCGGTACGGTCTTTGCTTCCTACGCGAAGGGTATCGAGTTCGATTACCCGCCGCTGCGCTGTGTGGCCTTGAGCAAATGACAAATTGCCTCTTTTTTTTTAGGACAATAAAGATTTATTATTATTATTATTATTATTATTATTATTATTATTATTATTATTATTATTATTATTATTATTATTATTATTATTATTATTATTATTATTATTATTATCATCATCATTAAGTCACCTCGCCTTAGCTCAATTTGCGGCGCTGCACTGCGGCTGATGCCTGGGTTATTCCAGTCCTCCCTTGGACTAGACCCTAGAGACAAATTTCCTCTAACAAATGAATAAAGGGAATTTTATTTATTTATTTTTATTTTTATTTAAGATGGCGATATAAGATCAGGAAGGAAATCAGACTTACTTCAGCGTCTTGAGCGGTTGATCATGTCTAATCCAGTAGATGTCGAGGATAATGACCTGGAGCACATCGGTGACAGTAATGAGCTTTTACTGGAAGATGAACAAAGTTTTGATGTAGAGCAAATCTCTAGTTATTCGGATGGTGACGATCCGATTATTGACAAATCATTAGTAGCTCCATCTGACATTGAGCATATAGAAAACAACTCCGCACAGTCATTTACCACTTCGCCTAAAGAGGCAAAACTGCATTTATTGTCCATCTGCTCTCCACAAATGCATCGCGCACTTTTCTGGACTCTGCCGATTAAGTTTTCATTCCGTATATCATCAATCAACTGGACTCAGTGCAAAGATTAGATGTAGTATGGGATTAATATGTTTGTTTTTGTTTTTAAGGGTTTTACGGCGCTTGCAACACATTTAGGTTATATCAGCGCCAGTAAAAAGGAAGAAAATGGGATAGTAAAAAGTTATAGAATTACAATTAAAACATCCAAGAAAAAGTAAGACATGCATAGGGGAACTGGGAACAAATAGGGATCAGATGTAGATTCCAAGAACATCAGCGCCAGTAAACAGATATAGGGAGATAGAAGACACAGTAAGTACCTCCCTGCCCACTATGGGAGGTCATGAACCCCACCCAGGATCAATATGTTCCTGGCAGTTTAAAATCATCCACGCGACTAAAACGAGGACAAGGACAAAGCCGTAAAGTGACACCAAGAGCTCCAATTCCATCAAATCGGGCAGGGTTCCCGCGAAACGATGCAAATAAAGAAGACCTGTTCAAATTTCCGATTTGATTACATTTAGGTGCTTCTGA
>NC_088370.1:9434010-9439010 GCF_034508935.2 Berghia stephanieae
TAAATACCAAATAGTGATAAATAAACATTTTAAGAATTACGCCCTTTCGCAACGGCACCATAAGATACCGTGGCCGAGGCATTCCACGAAGGAATGTAGATAATCCATCAAACAGGATGTCTGATGTCAACAGGAATCACCCATGTTGTCCAAGCGAGAAAATTGGCGGTTAATAATCTTGCCAAACGAAAAAAGAAAAAGAAAGCGTCTGAAGCGGAGTTCGAATCCGGGACCTTCCGGATGACAGTGCAATACCTTAACCACTCGGCCACTTCGATGAATTAAGTGATAACTTAAAGAACCAGAAATGTGAGATTTTTTTTTCTCGTATAGATAGTTCGAAGTTGACGTCACTCGGGTCTTTTTGCCATCCGCGTTTATGAGCAATTCTCACTAAACTGTATTAACATGACTATAAACGATCATGGTTACACTCAGTTTTGTGTGTTGGTCCGTTATACTTCCGGAGGGCAATGTTGTGAACTCCTTAGCTAAGCGCATACTATCTATAGAATCTCTACTATCCTCAACAACAAATAACAGAGTTAAGTAAAGCTACATACGTTTGACAAAGTGATACTAAGCTGCTAAATGCTGTGGACTGTAAACATTAATAAACAAAAATGAATATTATAAGTGTTTCAAAACAGAATAAAATACCAAACACGGAACGTTTCGGGCTCAAAACCCTTCTTCATCATACAACAAAGAACAATAAAGACATTAATATATAACTAAATTTCAGAATAACGACAATCTGGAATTTAGTAATGTATCTATTATGTCTTTATTTGACTTTGAGTTATTTTGTTATTACTATCTAAGTCAGAGAAGAGACGGAATAGAAAAGTTGGTAACATCTGGGATGATCGAAGGAAAGAGAGCTAGAGGAAGACAAAAAGCAACACAGATTTCATGCGCACCGCAGAGGATCGTGATTCGTGGAGACAGCTGACCAGCAACGTGCTCAAGAGTACAAGCCACAATATATGATGATGATCCAAGTCAAATCGACACAATACCAACTTGTGGCTGTAGGTAACAAATTGTGAAAAAAAAAGCATTATATTTACAGAAATATTTCGAGGCCCATGATAGCTCAGTTGATAGGGTTTTCGCTTTAACCCTCTCCTTACCACCTACAATAAAATCGTCACATTTGTTACGACACAATATACATTTTTCTTAGTCAGATATATTTTATACATCACAAACATTTGTTTAATTACTAAGAACAAAAAATTGTTTTGTAGAGCTGGTTTGAGCTTAAAAAATCAATACTTCTGCTGGGTAAGCCGGCCATTTTGGGAAATACTGAAATTGATCGGTAAAGAAAGAGTTAAAATCAAGGTCACAGGTCGATCTGTACTTTTGAAAAAATATTTTGACTCCTATGTCACCAAGTGATTATTCGTTAACCGGATGTGTTTGATCTGGGAGAAGAATCTTTACAAGAGACTAAAATTCTGTCCAAAGGGCAGAAAGTAATTGTTACTACTGTTTATTTAATGTCACAGAAACCGGGAACATTTCCAATCTTATGGACCTTAAGACATCAAGTCCAACTGTAAACATTGACGACGGGTTGGCTGAGCATTAAAGTGCCTTTTCTAACAAAAAGTTCAAGCAATTCATCTCCTTCTTCTTATCCATCATCATCATCATCATCATCATCATCATCATCATCATCATCATCATCATCTTCTTCTTCTTCTTCTTCTTCTTCTTTTTCTTCTTCTCCTTCCAATCTTATGGACCTTAAGACATCAAGTCCAACTGCAAACATAGACGACGGGTTGGCTGATCATTAAAGTTCATTTTCTAACAAAACGTTCAAGCAATTCATCTTCTTCTTCTTCTTCTTCTTCTTCTTCTTCTTCTTCTTCTTCTTCTTCTTCTTCTTCTTCTTCTTCTTCTTCTTCTTCTTCTTCTTCTTCTTCTTCTTCTTCTTCTTCTTCTTCTTCTTCATCTTCTTCATCATCTTCTTCATCATCATCTTCATCTTCATCATCTTCTCTTCTTCTTCTTCTTCTTCTTCTTCTTCTTCTTCTTCTTCTTCTTCTTCTTCTTCTTCTTCTTCTTCTTCTTCTCTTCTTCTTCTCTTCTTCTTCATCTTCGTCTTCTTCTCCTTCTCCTCCTCCTCCTCCTCCTCCTCTTCTCTTCTTCTTCTTTTCTTCTTCTTCTTTCTTCTTCTTCTTTCTTCTTCTTCTTCTTCTTCTCTCTTCTCTCTCCTCCCCTCCTCCTCCTCCTCCTCCTCCTCTCTCTCCTTCTTCTTCTTCTTCTTCTTCTTCTTCTTCTTCTTCTTCTTCTTCTTCTTCTTCTTCTTCTTCTTCTTCTTTTTCTTCGTTTCTCTTCATGTTGTCTTCGGGGTTGAATGTCGATTTGGTGAAGGAATACCGTGTCGTCCTCAGCTCTTTCAGGGCCGCATTCAATTTAGAAGCGATTCAAGTCACTATGACTAAGCTTGTCATGAATTCCTGTGTAGCTTTGTGGTCTTGTGGTCTGGTGCTTGGCTCTTGTCCTATAGGTCCCTGGTTCGATTCCCGCTATTCACGGCGCAATATTGAGTCCTTGGAGAAGGCTTTTAAAAATTATTAGCTTTTATATAGTGCAATCTCCACTAACTGTTCTCAAAGCGCTTCACAAGGGGTTCCTGATCAAAAGCAACACGCAATATGTAGAACAAGACATGACGCCTGTTAGGCGATATTACATTTTTTCCGACTGTGACAATGATTTTAACGGATTGGTACTTATTTTACATCTGAGTACGGTGAGAAAATGTGAAGAAAGAGCCTTTTCAAGGGACTAAACTATTCGCCGAGCGAGGTTCGAACCCAGAACTTTCCAATCAGAAAGCGAGTGTCATAACACAAGACCACTTAAAACCGTTAATTCCTTATTCCTTTGATATTAACTTATTTTGATTAGAAAATACGGAAGGATTTAGATTTCCTCGTTCGTTTTCCTGGGATGTTTAGAAATCAGCCATCTTGTTGCTAGGCGGGTGTGACGTCACAATACCATTGTCTCTCGTCTGACCATAGCAACCTTATTTGGTCATAGTATTAAGATGGCAATGATTAATTGACACCCCTTCCCGCCCTCAGGGCTGTGAGAATTGAGAACAGCTCTGGTTACAATCTACGTATGGTGACAATAACAACGGATTGTTCTGTCTGTGTGTTTGGTTCTATAATTTGGTTATAAAAACGTGACTATCTGTCTGTCTGTTTCATGTTTTGTCGGTGTCGTTATTTTTTTTTTAACTCTCTCCAATCAATCTCTCTATCTATCTATCTATCTATCGATCTATCTTTCTATCTATCTATTTATATATGTATTATACATAGTTTGCAGATGACGTCACTCAGGCCTTTGTTATTGTTTTTTGCCATCCGCGTTTGTGAGTTGTTCTCACTAAACTGTATTAACCAGACTATAAAAGTTCATGGTTACACAGAGTTTGTGTGTTGGTCCGTTATACTTCCGGATGGCAATGTTGTGAACTCCTTGGCCAAGCGCATTCTATATATATACATAGTTTTGCGTGTTGGTCCGTTGTATTTTCGGATTGCAATGTTGTGAGCTTCTTAGTCAAGCGCACCATAGTCATCGTTAACTTACAGCCTGACACTGACCAAAAATGACGGGAAAAGACAAGTCTTTGGCCACAAAAGAAAACAAATCGTGAGTTGTATTCAATAGTTCAACCAATGAGATCACTTGTTTCATTGAGCACTACTAATGACAACTCATTTGGCGCTGTACAAACCTAAAAAAAAATGACCTCAAACGATAAGTCCTTGTGGGGCTGAATGTCAGGCTACAGATAGAATGCGCTTGGCCAAGGAGTTCACAACATTGCCACCCGGAAGTATAACGGACCAACACACAAACTCTGTGTAACCATGAACTTTTATAGTCTGGTTAATACAGTTTAGTGAGAACAACTCACAAACGCGGATGGCAAAAACAATAACAAAGGCCTGAGTGACGTCATCTGCTTACTATCTATAAGTTTACGATGGCCACAAGCGCACACTATCTATAGATAGTTCGACGATGACGTCGCTCGGGCCTTTGTTATTGTTTTTTTTTTCCATCCACATTTATGAGTATTTCTCACTAAATTGTATTCACCAGACTATAAACAATCATGGATACACACAATTTTGTGTGTTGGTCCGTTATACTTCCGGAAGGCAATGTTATGAACTTCTTAGCCAAGTGCATAGTATCTATAGATAGTTCGAAGATGACGTCACTCAGGTCTTTGTTATTGTTTTTTGCCATCCGCGTTTATGAGCAATGCTCACTGAACTGTATTAACCTGACTATAAACGTTCATGGATACACACAGTTTTGTGTTTTGATCCGTTATACTTCCGGATGGCAATGTTATGAGCTTCTTAGCCAAGCGCATACTATCTATTAACCCGACTATAAACGTTCATGGATACACACAGTTTTGTGTGTTGGTCCATTAAAATTCCGGATGGCAATGTTATGAGCTTCTTAGCCAATCGCATACAATCTATAGATAGAATGAAGTTGACGTCAAGCAGGTCTTTATTATTTTTTTTTTTTTTGTCATCCCGGGTTATGAGTAATTCTCACTAAACGGTATTGACCAGACTATAAACGACCAAGATTACACATTGTTTTGTGTGTTGGTCCGTTATACTTCCGGATGGCAACCCTGTGAGTTTATTTGCCAAACACAAACTAGCTACAGGCGTTATAAGGTTATTGATGCGAGTATAACGGACCAACACACAAAACTATGTGTAACCATGCACGTTTATAGTCTAGTTAATACAGTTTAGTGAGAATTACTCATGAACGCGGATGGCAAAAAACAATAACAAAGACTTGAGTGACGTCATCTTCGAACTTTCGATAGATAGTAAGCAGATGACGTCACTCAGGCCTTTGTTATTGTTTTTGCCATCCGCGTTTGTGAGTTGTTCTCACTAAACTGTATTAACCAGACTATA
>NC_088370.1:9444010-9446510 GCF_034508935.2 Berghia stephanieae
AAGAAAGAGAAAAGAAAGGCGGAGAAGAAATGGAAAATAATTTGGTCTGACAAATGATAAGGAAATTTACCTATCATTCAAACAAATACTGAAAAGAGGTCACGTTTAAGGCAAAGCGTGTCTACTATCTGATAACGTTGATAACATTAACTCCCTCCTTACCAGTTATTTTCAGAATTTCATCCGATACTTCATACTCGTCCAACACAAAAATACATTTTTCAAACAGATTGTAACCAGTATATTTTATATTTTGTTCAGAGAAATGAGCTCTGCAACACAGTGTCGAGTTTTTATAGATAGTATGCAGATGACGTCACTCAGTCCTTTGTTATTGTTTTTGCCATCCGCGTTTGTGAGTTGTTCTCACTAAAGTGTATTAACCAGACTATAAAAGTTCATGGTTACACAGAGTTTGTGTGTTGGTCCGTTATACTTCCGGATGGCAATGTTGTGAACTCCTTGGCCAAGCGCATTCTATCTATAGCTATAACAATAACAAAATGAAATCAGAATGAGAAAATACAATGTTAGCGGCATCGTAACGAATGTGACGATTTTCCTTTGGTTGGTAAGGAGAGGGTTAAAGATCCAAAAGCGTTTTATAAATTCTCAAATAAGCCTCTGGGCAAAGAGATCAAAACACGCCTGCCACACCACACTGACGACAAGCAACTCGCGGACGCTTTGTAGAGTATTTCATGAATAAAATAACAACGATACGGAGTGAACTTGACACAGACGAAACAGAAGCAGAGTATATCTCTTTTGATAGGGATCCCTTAATGTCTTTCAATAAAGGACACAAAGAAAACGAGTCTCTCTAGTCCGAGTAAATCATGTAGGCACGACCCTTTACCAACATCGCTTATGAAGGAGTGTTTTGATGAACTTGTATCGTACATCAATGAATTGATTAATCAATTGGGAGTTGATCCAGAAAGCTTCAGGAAGCTTTGGTGTAGCCATTGTTGAAGACAACGGGACTTGACAGTGATAATTGAAAAAACAACTTAAGGCTTGTTTCGAATCAGCCATTCATCTCACGACAAAATCGCTTCATCACTGGGGATTTTCCACCTGTCCAACATGTACAGTGGATGGATGGAACCCGAAACAGCAGAGCATCTAGTTGAACGGTGTGTTGTGACGAAGCTTCCGTGTGGGTTCGCGACGATGCACGAGTGCGGTACGGACTTTGCTGATTGGGTCGATCGTCATAACATAGTAGTGTGTGCACCATTAGAAGCTGCTGAATCTCCAAAATTTTAGAACTTTCATGTCACTATCAATATGCCGACCGGCAGAATCATAGCACAGAAACTGCGTTTATGAGAGTCACAAATGACTTGCTGCAAGTTATTGATCAAGGAAAAATCGCAAGCCTTTGCCTTCTCGATCTGACGGCGGATTTGCCACCATCGACCATGCCATATTACTTCGAAGACTACAAGTTACATTCTTCATATCGAGGACTGCTCTGAACTGGTTTGCATCATGCCTTACTCAAAGAACTCGATTAGTTTTAATTAGGGAAGCAACTTCGTCAAAGCGTAACATTCATTTTGGTGTTCCTCGGGGATTAGTTTTAGGTCCATACCTAATCGTACTGTACTTTCCCCCTGTTGTGAGAATATTAGAGCAGCATTATCTCGCTTAGCATAAATACGCCGACGATATCCAGATATAAACCATGGGTTTGCAATCTGATGTTACAAAGATAACTGGTTACGAACAATACATAAAAATGGAATGATATGGATGTGTGCAAAAAAAGTTAAAACTAAATGGCGATAAGACCGAAACCTTATTCATAGCTAGTTCCAATAATAAGACATATCCATTTACACTTAGACTGGCACTGACAATCAATGATAATGATATAATACAACTCACACCATCAACAAAAAGTCTTGGCATCACCTTTGGGAGTGATCTGTCTATGAAAAAAACATATCAACAACATGAGAACAAGTGCTATCTACATTCTAGAAACATCAGAACAATCAGACCATTTATTAATAGGGAAATCTGCAAAAAAAATTGGAAACATCTTTGATATTTCCAAAAATGGATTACTGCAATACACTGTTGTTGGTCTCACAAGGGTCAAAATAAACAAACTTCAGAAAGTACAGAACATGACAGCCCGCGTTGTACTGCAGAAAGACAGAAAAACTGCTACTCACGAATTACTATGACAACTGCATTGGCTCCAATGGACCAGCGCATTAAATATAAATCTTCAACTATTGTATTCAAATCATTGCAATCTAGAGTATATAGAGAGCATTGATTCAAATGCTTGGAATGCTCGTCACCAACATATCTCACTAGCCTCACTGAATGCTATATCTATATCCCACAGCTATCGCTTCGACCGACGAACGACCTCAAATTGAAAACACCCCGCAGTCGAGAGAAAGCTGGTGAACGCGCCTTTCAGCATTCTGGTCCAAGGTTGTGGAATTTGCTCCCACTTGAGATACGCTCTTCGTTT
>NC_088370.1:9454010-9461540 GCF_034508935.2 Berghia stephanieae
CTCTAGTTTAATTTCTAGTTTTATGATGTAAATCACCATTAAAGTGCGAGTACATTGTCCTGTTGTGTGACAGTCGCCCTAGGATCGGAAAGTCCTGGGTTCGGGTCCCGCTCTAAAGCGACGCATAGTTGATTCCCTGGAAATAAAAGGCTCTTTACTCTCATTCCCTCACTGTACCCAGGTGAGTACCTGGTCGTTCATAGCGTTATCTCTGTCCGAAAACACTGAATTATCGCCTGATAGTCGTCATGTCTCGTTCATATTAAATGTTACTGTTGACCAGAGACCCCATTGTAAAGGGCTTTGAGCACGTTTAGTGAAAATTGCGCTATATAAAAAAAGCTCAAGTTTTAAATGTTAAATTCTAGATTTTATTTATTTGAGAAATTTTTTTTATTTTTATTTTGTTCAATGGAAAATGAATTCAAAACCTTAACTTGAGTGTCAAGTGTTTGACATGATGAAAATGGGGCTGCTTGAAACTCGAAGGAAAAAAACAACTAATTGTTATTTTAAAAAAATATTTGACAAGTTAAACTTTAATTGATTACCCGACTGGCTGTCTTACAAAAATAACAAAGAGCTGTGTCAAGCTAAATTCATTTGTTTTATAGAAGGAACGGTATTAACGTGACTCAACTCTTTGTTATTTTTGTTTGTTTGTTTGTTTTTAGACAGCCATTTTGGTGATAAGTTCTTATTAAATTCTCTCAATCAGACTATGAACGTTCAATGTGATACGTTGTTTTGTGTGTTAGTACGATACATCCCGCTGGAGGATGTTGTGAGTATTTTATCTTAACGCATAGCATCAACCGAATGAATGAAGATGCGGTCGCTCAGTTTTCTGTGATTATTTTAGACAGCCAATTAGGGCTAACCCACACCGGAGACTGACTCCGACAACCCGGCACTGCCGTCCTCTGCCGTCTTCCGGATAAAGACGTCGAGTACCGGCAAAATACTAAGAATAAAGAGAAGAGCCGCTAGACCTACTCATACCAAGCACCCGACGTCCTCTGCCGTTTTTATACGAGCTTGGTATGGGTAGGTCTGGCGGCGCTTCTCTTTATTCTTTGTATTTTGTCCGTGCCCAACGTCTCTATCCGGAAGACGACAGAGGACTGTCGTTTTGTGAATTGGTACGATTCATCTAGAGTGCAGTTGTTGTGAGTATTTTACTTAAATGCATGTAGCAGACGTAGGCGGTTATTTCTCTCTTAGTGTTGGCGACAAGAGTTTGCTGATAGCAGATCAGATCGACCCCCGCCTGTGTAGGGTTAACACGGATGTGGTCGAACCATTTCGGAATATTTATTAGATCGGTGATCTCAGGATATGATTCGCGTGGTCATAAACACTCTGTGTGTGTGTGTGTGTGTTTTTTTGAGTGTGTGTTTTTGTGTATGTGTGGGGGGGGGAGGGGGAGGGGGAGGTGTGTGTATGTGTGTGTATGTTTGTGTGTGTGGGGGGGGGGGTGGGAGGGGAGGTGTGTGTATGTGTGTGTATGTTTGTGTGTGGGGGGGGGGGGAGGGGGAGGTGTGTGTATGTGTGTGTATGTTTGTGTGTGGGGAGGGGAGGGGGAGGTGGGTGTATGTGTGTGTATGTTTGTGGTGTGTGGGGAGGGGGAGGTGTGTGTATGTGTGTGTATGTTTGTGTGTGGGGGAGGGGGAGGGGGAGTGTGTGTATGTGTGTGTATGTTTGTGTGTGGTGGGGGGAGGGGGAGGTGTGTGTATGTGTGTGTATGTTTGTGTGTGTGGGGGGGGAGGTGTGTGTATGTGTGTGTATGTTTTGTGTGTGTGGGGGGGGGGAGGTGTGTGTATGTGTGTGTATGTTTGTGTGTGGGGGGGAGGGGGTAGGTATGTGTATGTTTTGTGTGTGGGGGGGGGGTGTGGAGAGATAAGGTAGGATGTAAGAGAGTAGTGTGATAGATAGAGGAGAGGAGGAAGAGGGAGAGGGGGGATTGTGTTTGCATGTTGATGAGTGTGTGTGTGGAGAGTGACGTGTGTGTGTGTATGAGATAAGAGAAAGAGAGAGATAGTGTTTGGAAGAGAGATAGAGAGAGAGATAGAGATGAGAAGAGAGGAGAGGAGGGGATGGTGAGTGAGAAGAGCAGTGAAGAGAGATAACGTGTGGGTAGATTAAGAGAGAAAGAGAGAGAGAGAGAGAGTGGGAAGAGTGAGAATGAAAGAAGATAGAGAGAAGAAGATAGATAGTATATAGAGAAGATAAGAAGAAAGAAAGAGGGAGAGAGAGAGAGAGAGGGAGAGAGGGAGAGTAGAGAGAGAGAGAGAGAGAGATGAAGATAGAAAATAAAGAGATGAGATGAGAGAGAGGGAGAGAGAGAGAGAGAGAAGGATTGGTATTATGGTTAAATTTCGATAGCTGTAAATCCTCAAAATATTCTCACCTTGTTTGTTTTTCTGATACAACATTTTTGTTCAAGCACACTCGTCTATTGGTCCATTGAAGGAAATGAATGGAAATTTTATCCAGTTGGAATTTAATACTGTTGATGTGATTTACGCTAATCTCCATCACACACACACACACACACACACACACACACACACATATATATATATATATATATATATATATATATATATATATATAATACACAGACACACACATATGTATATATATATATAGACTGATAGATAAAGAAATAGCAAGATATATATATATATAGTATATATATATATATATATATATATATATATATATATATATATATATATATATATATATATATATATATATATAATACATAGAGATCTATGTAATAAAATCGTCCCTATTCAACAAATACATATTTAGACCAGTTCTCCCAGCCCCCCCCCCCCATATCACTGACGTCCCATCCACCGTATCCATCGTTAACATCATATAGCCTGACACTAAAACCCATTAGGACTTATGGTTTGACGTCATTTTAAAGGTTTGTGCTCCGTCTATTGAGTTTTCGTTGGTAGAGTTCAAGGAAACAAGTGATTTCATTGGTGAAGCTATTGATAGAATGCGCTTGGCCAAGGAGTTCACAACATTGCCATCCGGAAGTATAACGGACCAACACACAAACTCTGTGTAACCATAAACTTTTATAGATAGAATGCGCTTGGCCAAGGAGTTCACAACATTGCCATCCGGAAGTATAACGGACCAACACACAAACTCTGTGTAACCATGAACTTTTATAGTCTGGTTAATACAGTTTAATGAGAACAACTCACAAACGCGGATGGCAAAAACCATAACAAAGGCCTGAGTGACGTCATCCGCATACTATCTATAGATAGTCACTAAGTCGAGATCGAAGTTGACGTCACCCCGGCCTTTGTTATTGTGTTTTGACATCCGCATTTGTGAGTAATTCTCACTAAATTGTATTAACCATACTATAAACGTTTAAGGTTACACATAGTTTTGTGTGTTGGTCCGTTATAGATAGTTCGAAGATGACGTCACTCAGGCCTTTGTTATTGTTTTTGCCATCCGCGTTTGTGAGTTGTTCTCACTAAACTGTATTAACCAGACTATAAAAGTTCATGGTTACACAGAGTTTGTGTGTTGGTCCGTTATACTTCCGGATGGCAATGTTGTGAGCTTCTATCCCGTCCTACGTGTTAAATGTTGCTGTTGACCAGGGACCCATGGTAAAGCGCTTTGAGCACATTTGGTGGATATTGGTCTGTATAAATAGAATGCGCTTGGCCAAGGAGTTCACAACACTCAATACAGTTTAATGAGAACAACTCACAAACGCGGATGGCAAAAACAATAACAAAGGCATGAGTGACGTCATCTTCGAACTATCTATAAAACTCAATATTGATTCAATTTGTTTTTAGCCAAGCGCATACTGACTCCGACAACCCGGCACTGGCGTCTTCTGCCGTCTTCCGGATAAAGACGTTGGTTATGGACAAAATACAAAGAATAAAGAGAAGAGCCGCTATGTGGTCGAGTGAGTGATATGACACTCGCTTTCGGATCGGAAGGTCCTGGGTTTGAGCCTCGCGCTCGGCACATAGTTCAGTGCTTGGAAAAGGCTCTTAACTCACATTCTCTCACCGTACTCAGGTGTAAAATGAGAACCTGGCCGTTAACAGCGTCGTATTTGTCCGAAAAATTGTAATATCGTCTAACAGGCGTCATGTCCCGTCCTACATGTTAAATGTTGCTGTTGACCAGTAACCCATTGTAAAGCGCTTTGAGCACATTTAGTGGATATTGCGCTATATAAAAGCTCAATATATATATATATATATATATATATATATATATTATATATATATATATATATATATATATACTATCTATAGGACGTTTGACCCCGGAAACTATTGTCACGGATTCCAAACACCCGACATACACAAAGAGACGACTCACAGAAAGAAATAGAGAAATTGGATTCAGTAGTCTGATGTCATGCCGCCCGGCGACGGCGGCCATCTTGGTTCTAAACAAAGAAAATCATTACTCTTTATTCTTCATGCTGGCTAGAACTTTTCATATGCCTTGTGATCAGAATGTGTAAAAGTCAAAACATGATCAAATTTATGTGGGGTTTTTTTCCCCTCTGGATACGCTTTTATGCTCGCCGGAGAAATATTTCATACTGACGTCCGCCATTGTTCCGATAGTTTAGAGCCAGTGTTGCTAAGTTACCATGCGTCATTAGGAAGGAAGTGACGTTACTACTGTTGATGAGTATTAAGATAGCCCGAGATAGATGATTGGATAGATAAATAGACAGACAGATCGATAGATAGCTTGCTGGATAGATAGAAAGATGGATAGATAAAGTAATAGATAGATAGGTATATAGATAGATAGATAGATAGATAGATAGATAGATAGGTAGTTATATAAATAGACTAATTGATAGATAGATAGATAGATAGATAGATACATACATACATACATACATACATACATAATTAAATAGATAGATAGAAAGAGATACAGTTAGATAGGGTAATTAAAGTATAGATAAATAAATAAATAGCTGTATAAATAAATTTTAAAAAGTAGATACATAAATTAATTAATGACAAGATAGATAGATATGTAGAAAGATAGACAGATATATATGTGATAGCCACAGTAAATCTAGAACAGCTCCCTCCCTCTCTCTCTCTCTCTCTCCCTCTCCCGCCCTCTCTCTCTCTCCCCCCCCCCCCCCCTCCCCATCGCATCCAACGCCCCCTATCCAAACAGACTTATCACAACAACATTAATAACGTATAACCCAGAAACTCGACTCCTGTGTCTCCGGGGTAACGTTCAAACATCCATTTTGTTTATTGGGCCTTCGATCTCGGAAATCTATTATCACCAATTATAAACACTCCGTCTACACTAAGAAACGATTTAGGAACGCACGCTGTGCTTGCGTAAACATAATATATACACATTTGTTGTCGAGATTTAATGTAGATTGATAAGTTGATTGGTAGTTAGAAAGA
Organism: Berghia stephanieae; assembly: GCF_034508935.2. NCBI lineage: Eukaryota > Metazoa > Mollusca > Gastropoda > Nudibranchia > Aeolidiidae > Berghia > Berghia stephanieae. The sequence goes on from NC_088370.1 coordinate 9,459,482, forward strand.
TAGGTGGTTAACCCTCTCCTTTCCATCCATAGGAAAATCGTCACATTCGTTACGATGCAGCCAACACTTTTCTCATTCTGATTTCATTTTGTTATAGTTATAACCATAAAAACTCGACACTATGTTGCAGAGCTCATTTTTCCTAACAAACTATAGAATATTCTCGTTGCTATTCTGTTTGAAAAATCTATTTTTGTGTTGGGTGAGTGTGAAGTTTTGGGTAAAAATTCTGAAAATAGCTGGTAAGGAGAGAGTTAAGAAAGAAATATAAAAGGTAGAGAGATTTTTTTGGGTTAGCTTAATAGATAGACCGGTATGCAGAGAGAAATAGAGAGATTAGGATAGGCTGAGATAGATGCTTAGATAGATAAATAGACAGATATTAGACTGGCAGACAGGCAGATTGCTAGCTAGCTGGATAGATAGATAGATAGGCGGATAGTTAGATAGATAGATTGATTGACTGATTGTTAGGTAGATGGATAGACAAATATATATATATATTATATATATATATATATATATATATATATATATATATATATATAGAAGATAGAGAGGGAGAGAGAGAGAGAGAGAGAGAGAGAGAGAGAGAGAGAGAGAGAGAGAGAGCTATTGATAGATATATAGACATATAGTTGAAAAAAACCGGCAAATAGAAAGACAGATAGATCTATATCAACTTTCCCTATCCACAGAAGTTATGATTGTCCATGACCATAAGTGATTACTCCAAGTTATGATTGTCCATTACCATAAGTGATTACTCCAAGTTATGATTGTCCATGACCATAAGTGATTACTCCAAGTTATGATTGTCCATGACCATAAGTGATTACTCCAAGTTATGATTGTCCATTACCATAAGTGATTACTCCAAGTTATGATTGTCCATTACCATAAGTGATTGCTCCAAGTTATGATTGTCCATGACCATAAGTGATTGCTCCAAGTTATGATTGTCCATTACCATAAGTGATTGCTCCAAGTTATGATTGTCCATTACCATAAGTGATTGCTCCAAGTTATGATTGTCCATTACCATAAGTGATTGCTCCAAGTTATGATTGTCCATGACCATAAGTGATTGCTCCAAGTTATGATTGTCCATGACCATAAGTGATTGCTCCACACAGGTATCCAATCGGAATGTATACATAATAACGTCGTAATCCTATTATGGGTTTAAAATTTTGTCTTAACCCACTCAACCCTAACACCGACTATATCCGTAGTTTACCCGTGTTACTTTTTTTTATCCCATGCCTATTTATTACTTTTTTTTTTCTGAGGCAAATTATAGGCGTCGTATCAAAGCTAATGTTCTTCATGTTTACATGTTAATGGTAGTTGAATAAAGCTATCTATGAACATGATCATTTGCAATACATTTTTTTCCAATTTTGAAAAGTAGCAAAAATCTCTGGGATTGAGTGAGTTAACTAGATATTATGCCGAACTCTGGAAAAAAATCCATATTTGAAAATTTGGCCAGAAAACTCGTTCTTCACATATAGATCGATTTATGTGACTCTAATCTTGGCAAAAAAAAAACAAAAAAAAAAAAAAAACAAACCAAAACAGCATTTCAAACCACGGACTTCGCAAAGTCCCAGGTTTGAGATGGATTATTTTTGCCAAGATGAAGGTAATTTAAATCGATCTTTATTTGAAGAACCAGTTTTCTGGCCAAATTTTCAAATATGGATTTTTTTCCAGAGTAACGTTGTATTGACACAGGCATGTTTGTCTCTGATCAGCTGACGGCTGACGACAGAGAGAAGAAACACAGACGTAAATAATAATATTGAATCTAAATTATAACTGTTAAAATAGCAGCTCGACTTATTTGTCGACAACGCCATTTGTAAAAATAGCACCGCCTTGATCATTCATTGCGTCAGCTGTATAATTGATCAGCTTGTTGTTGTTGACGTTAGAGAGTAATACGAACGTAGCGACATCATCACAACAATTTACAAAACAGACCACATCTATGTATAGATAGAATGAAGTTGACGTCACTCCGGCCTTTGTTATTGTTTTCTGCTATCCGCGT
>NC_088370.1:9461640-9469140 GCF_034508935.2 Berghia stephanieae
TTGCGCTATATAAAGGCTCTAGTTTAATTTTAGTTTATGATGTAAATCACCTTTAAAGTGCGAGTACATTGTCCTGTTGTGTGACAGTGCCTAGGATCGGAAAGTCCTGGGTTCGGGTCCCGCTCTAAAGCGACGCATAGTTGATTCCCTGGAAATAAAGGCTCTTTACTCTCATTTCCCTCACTGTACCCAGGTGAGTACCTGGTCGTTCATAGCGTTAATCTCTGTCCGAAAACATGAATTATAGGCCTGATAGTCGTCATGTACTCGTTCATATTAAATGTTACTGTTGACCAGAGACCCCATTGTAAAGGGCTTTGAGCATTTTAGTGAAAATTGCGCTATATAAAAAAAGCTCAAGTTTTAAAATGTTAAATTCTAGATTTATTTATTTGAGAAATTTTTTTATTTTTATTTTGTTCAATGGAAAATGAATTCAAAACCTTTACTTGAGTGTCAAGTGTTTGACATGATGAAAATGGGGCTGCTTGAAACTCGAAGGAAAAAAACAACTAATTGTTATTTTAAAAAAAATTTGACAAGTTTAAACTTTAATTGATTACCGATGGCTGTCTTACAAAAATAACAAAGAGCTGTTGTCAAGCTAAATTCATTTGTTTTATAGAAGGAACGGTATTAAGTGACTCAACTCTTTGTTATTTTTGTTTGTTTGTTTTTTTTTAGACAGCCATTTTGGTGATAAGTTCTTATTAAATTCTCTCAATCAGGACTATGAAACGTTCAATGTGATACGTTGTTTTGTGTGTTAGTACGATACATCCGCTGGAGGATGTTGTGAGTATTTTATCTTAACGCATAGCATCAACCGAATGAATGAAGATGCGGTTCGCTCAGTTTTCTGTGATTATTTTAGACAGTCAATTAGGGCTAACCCACCGGAGACTGACTCCGACAACCCGGCACTGCCGTCCTCTGCCGCTTCCGGATAAAGACGTCGAGTTCCGGCAAAATACTAAGAATAAAGAGAAGAGCCGCTAGACCTACTGATACCAAGCACCCGACGTCCTCTGCCGTTTTTATACGAGCTTGGTATGGGTAGGTCTGGCGGCGCTTCTCTTTATTCTTTGTATTTTGTCCGTGCCCAACGTCTCTATCCGGAAGACGACAGAGGACTGTCGTTTTGTGAATTGGTACGTATTCATCTAGAGTGCAGTTGTTGTGAGTATTTTACTTAAATGCATGTAGCAGACGTAGGCGGTTATATCTCTCTTAGTGTAGGCGACAAGAGTTTGCTGATAGCAGATCAGATCGACCACCGCCTGTATAGGGTTAGCACGGATGTGATCGAACCGTTTCGGAATATTTATTAGATCGGTGATCTCAGGATACCATTCGCGTGATCAATAAACACTTTGTGTGTGTGTGTGTGTGTGTGTGTTTGTGTGTGGGGGGGGGGAGGGGAAGGGGGAGGGGGAGGTGTGTGTATGTGTGTGTTTGTTTGTGTGTGGGGGGGGGGGAGGGGGGAGGTGTGTGTATGTGGTGTGTATGTTTGTGGTGTGTGGGGGGGGGGGGGGGGGGGAGGTGTGTGTATGTGTGTGTATGTTTGTGTGTGGGGGGGGGGGGGGGGAGGTGTGTGTATGTGTGTGTATGTTTGTGTGTGGGGGGAGGGGGGAGGGGGAGGTGTGTGTATGTGTGTGTATGTTTGTGTGTGTGTGGGGGGAGGGGGAGGTTGTGTGTATGTGTGTGTATGTTTGTGTGTGGGGGAGGGGGAGGGGGAGGTGTGTGTGTATGTGTGTGTTATGTTTGTGTGTGTGTGGGGGGAGGGGGAGGTGTGTGTATGTGTGTGTATGTTTGTGTGTGGGGCGGGGGAGGTGTGAGTGTGTGTGTGTGTATGTTTGTGTGTGTGGGGCGGGGGAGGTGTGTGTATGTGTGTGTATGTTTTGTGTGTGGGGGGGAGGGGGAGGTATGTGTATGTTTGTGTGTGGGGGGGGGGGGGTGAGAGAGATAAAGGGAGAGAGAGGAGAAGAGATAGATAGATAGATAGATAGAGAGAGAGAGAGAGAAAGAGAGGGAGAGGGGGGGATTGTGTTTGCATGTTTGAGAGTGTGTGTGTGAGAGAGATAAACGTGTGTTGTGGTTTGTGAGTAAGAGAACGAGAGAGATTATGTGTTTGGGGAAGAGAGATAGAGAGAGAGAGAGAGAGAGAGATAGATAGAGAGAGAGAGAGAGAGAGAGAGAGAAAGCAAGAAAGAACGAGAGAGAAAGGGGGAGATAGATAGAGAGTGAAAGAGAGAGAGAGAGAGAGACGGAGAGTGAGAATGAAAGAACGATAGAGAAGTCGATAGACAGATATATAGATAGATAGATAGATAGATAGATAGAGAGAGAGAGGGAAGGAGAGAGAGGAGAGGAGAGAGAGAGAGAGAGAGAGAGAGAGAGAGAGAGAGGGAGAGAGAGAGAGAGAGAAGGATTGGTATTATGGTTAAATTTCGATAGCTGTAAATCCTCAAAATATTCTCACCTTGTTTGTTTTTCTGATACAACATTTTTGTTCAAGCACACTCGTTATCTTGGTTCATTGAGAGAAATGAATGGAAATTTTATCAGTTGGAATTGGATACTGTTGATGTGATTCACGTAATCTCCATCAAACACAACAACACACACACACACACACAACACATATATATATATTTATATATATATATATATTATATATATATATACCACAGACACACACATATGTATATATATATATAGACTGATAGATAAAGAAATAGCAAGATATATATATATATATGTATATATATATATATATATATATATATATATATTTATTTTATATATATATATATATATATATATATATATATATATACATAGAGATCTATGTAATAAAATCGTCCCTATTCAACAAATACATATTTAGACCAGTTCTCCCAGCCCCCCTCCCCAATATCACTGACGTCCCATCCACCGTATCCATCGTTAACATCATATAGCCTGACACTAAAAACCCATTAGGACTTATGGTTTGACGTCATTTTAAAGGTTTGTGCTCCGTCTATTGAGTTTTCGTTGGTAGAGGTTCAAGGAAACAAGTGATTTCATTGGTGAAGCTATAGATAGAATGCGCTTGGCCAAGGAGTTCACAACATTGCCATCCGGAAGTATAACGGACCAACACACAAACTCTGTGTAACCATAAACTTTTATAGATAGAATGCGCTTGGCCAAGGAGTTCACAACATTGCCATCCGGAAGTATAACGGACCAACACAACAAACTCTGTGTAACCATGAACTTTTATTTGTCTGGTTAATACAGTTTAATGAGAACAACTCACAAACGCGGATGGCAAAAACCATAACAAAGGCCTGAGTGACGTCATCCGCATACTATCTATAGATAGTCACTAAGTCGAGATCGAAGTTGACGTCACCCCGGCCTTTGTTATTGTGTTTTGACATCCGCATTTGTGAGTAATTCTCACTAAATTGTATTAACCATACTATAAACGTTTAAGGTTACACATAGTTTTGTGTGTTGGTCCGTTATAGATAGTTCGAAGATGACGTCACTCAGGTCTTTGTTATTGTTTTTGCCATCCGCGTTTGTGAGTTATTCTCACTAAACTGTATTAACAGACTATAAAAGTTCATGGTTACACAGAGTTTGTGTGTTGGTCCGTTATACTTCCGGATGGCAATGTTGTGAGCTTCTATCCGTCCTACGTGTTAAATGTTGCTGTTGACCAGGGACCCATGGTAAAGCGCTTTGAGCACATTTAGTGGATATTGGTCTGTATAAATAGAATGCGCTTGGCCAAGGAGTTCACAACACTCAATACAGTTTAATGAGAACAACTCACAAACGCGGATGGCAAAAACAATAACAAAGGCATGAGTGACGTCATCTTCGAACTATCTATAAAACTCAATATTGATTCAATTTGTTTTTAGCCAAGCGCATACTGACTCCGACAACCCGGCACTGGCGTCTTCTGCCGTCTTCCGGATAAAGACGTTGGTTATGGACAAAATACAAAGAATAAAGAGAAGAGCCGCTATGTGGTCGAGTGAGTGATATGACACTCGCTTTCGGATCGGAAGGTCCTGGGTTCGAGCCTCGCGCTCGGCGCATAGTTGAGTGCTTGGAAAAGGCTCTTTAACTCACATTCTCTCACACCGTACTCAGGTGTAAAATGAGTACCTGGCCGTTAACAGCGTCGTATTTGTCCGAAAAATTGTAATATCGTCTAACAGGCGTCATGTCCCGTCCTACATGTTAAATGTTGCTGTTGACCAGTAACCCATTGTAAAGCGCTTTGAGCACATTTAGTGGATATTGCGCTATATAAAAGCTCAATATATATATATCTATCTATATATATATATATATATATATATATATTATATATATATATATACTATCTATAGGACGTTTGACCCCGGAAACTATTGTCACGGATTCCAAACACCCGACATACACAAAGAGACGACTCACAGAAAGAAATAGAGAAATTGGATTCAGTAGTCTGATGTCATGCCGCCCGGCGACGGCGGCCATCTTGGTTCTAAACAAAGAAAATCATTACTCTTTATTCTTCATGCTGGCTAGAACTTTTCATATGCCTTGTGATCAGAATGTGTAAAAGTCAAAACATGATCAAATTTATGTGGGGTTTTTTTCCCCTCTGGATACGCTTTTATGCTCGCCGGAGAAATATTTCATACTGACGTCCGCCATTGTTCCGATAGTTTAGAGCCAGTGTTGCTAAGTTACCATGCGTCATTAGGAAGGAAGTGACGTTACTACTGTTGATGAGTATTAAGATAGCCCGAGATAGATGATTGGATAGATAAATAGACAGACAGATCGATAGATAGCTTGCTGGATAGATAGAAAGATGGATAGATAAAGTAATAGATAGATAGGTATATAGATAGATAGATAGATAGATAGATAGATAGATAGGTAGTTATATAAATAGACTAATTGATAGATAGATAGATAGATAGATAGATACATACATACATACATACATACATACATAATTAAATAGATAGATAGAAAGAGATACAGTTAGATAGGGTAATTAAAGTATAGATAAATAAATAAATAGCTGTATAAATAAATTTTAAAAAGTAGATACATAAATTAATTAATGACAAGATAGATAGATATGTAGAAAGATAGACAGATATATATGTGATAGCCACAGTAAATCTAGAACAGCTCCCTCCCTCTCTCTCTCTCTCTCTCTCTCTCTCTCTCTCTCTCTCTCTCCCCCCCCCCCCCCTCCCCCATCGCATCCTACGCCTCCCATCCAAACAGACTTATCACAACAACATTAATAACGTATAACCCAGAAACTCGACTCCTGTGTCTCCGGGGTAACGTTCAAACATCCATTTTGTTTATTGGGCCTTCGATCTCGGAAATCTATTATCACCAATTATAAACACTCCGTCTACACTAAGAAACGATTTAGGAACGCACGCTGTGCTTGCGTAAACATAATATATACACATTTGTTGTCGAGATTTAATGTAGATTGATAAGTTGATTGGTAGTTAGAAAGATAGGTGGTTAACCCTCTCCTTTCCATCCATAGGAAAATCGTCACATTCGTTACGATGCAGCCAACACTTTTCTCATTCTGATTTCATTTTGTTATAGTTATAACCATAAAAACTCGACACTATGTTGCAGAGCTCATTTTTCCTAACAAACTATAGAATATTCTCGTTGCTATTCTGTTTGAAAAATCTATTTTTGTGTTGGGTGAGTGTGAAGTTTTGGGTAAAATTCTGAAAATAGCTGGTAAGGAGAGAGTTAAGAAAGAAAATATAAAAGGTAGAGAGATTTTTTTGGGTTAGCTTAATAGATAGACCGGTATGCAGAGAGAAATAGAGAGATTAGGATAGGCTGAGATAGATGCTTAGATAGATAAATAGACAGATATTAGACTGGCAGACAGGCAGATTGCTAGCTAGCTGGATAGATAGATAGATAGGCGGATAGTTAGATAGATAGATTGATTGACTGATTGTTAGGTAGATGGATAGACAAATATATATATATATATATATATATATATATATATATATATATATATATATATATATAGAAGATAGAGAGGGAGAGAGAGAGAGAGAGAGAGAGAGAGAGAGAGAGAGAGAGAGAGAGAGAGAGAGCTATTGATAGATATATAGACATATAGTTGAAAAAAACCGGCAAATAGAAAGACAGATAGATCTATATCAACTTTCCCTATCCACAGAAGTTATGATTGTCCATGACCATAAGTGATTACTCCAAGTTATGATTGTCCATTACCATAAGTGATTACTCCAAGTTATGATTGTCCATGACCATAAGTGATTACTCCAAGTTATGATTGTCCATGACCATAAGTGATTACTCCAAGTTATGATTGTCCATTACCATAAGTGATTACTCCAAGTTATGATTGTCCATTACCATAAGTGATTGCTCCAAGTTATGATTGTCCATGACCATAAGTGATTGCTCCAAGTTATGATTGTCCATTACCATAAGTGATTGCTCCAAGTTATGATTGTCCATTACCATAAGTGATTGCTCCAAGTTATGATTGTCCATTACCATAAGTGATTGCTCCAAGTTATGATTGTCCATGACCATAAGTGATTGCTCCAAGTTATGATTGTCCATGACCATAAGTGATTGCTCCACACAGGTATCCAATCGGAATGTATACATAATAACGTCGTAATCCTATTATGGGTTTAAAATTTTGTCTTAACCCACTCAACCCTAACACCGACTATATCCGTAGTTTACCCGTGTTACTTTTTTTTATCCCATGCCTATTTATTACTTTTTTTTTTCTGAGGCAAATTATAGGCGTCGTATCAAAGCTAATGTTCTTCATGTTTACATGTTAATGGTAGTTGAATAAAGCTATCTATGAACATGATCATTTGCAATACATTTTTTTCCAATTTTGAAAAGTAGCAAAAATCTCTGGGATTGAGTGAGTTAACTAGATATTATGCCGAACTCTGGAAAAAAATCCATATTTGAAAATTTGGCCAGAAAACTCGTTCTTCACATATAGATCGATTTATGTGACTCTAATCTTGGCAAAAAAAAAAACAAAAAAAAAAAAAAACAAACCAAAACAGCATTTCAAACCACGGACTTCGCAAAGTCCCAGGTTTGAGATGGATTATTTTTGCCAAGATGAAGGTAATTTAAATCGATCTTTATTTGAAGAACCAGTTTTCTGGCCAAATTTTCAAATATGGATTTTTTTCCAGAGTAACGTTGTATTGACACAGGCATGTTTGTCTCTGATCAGCTGACGGCTGACGACAGAGAGAAGAAACACAGACGTAAATAATAATATTGAATCTAAATTATAACTGTTAAAATAGCAGCTCGACTTATTTGTCGACAACGCCATTTGTAAAAATAGCACCGCCTTGATCATTCATTGCGTCAGCTGTATAATTGATCAGCTTGTTGTTGTTGACGTTAGAGAGTAATACG
>NC_088370.1:9474140-9484140 GCF_034508935.2 Berghia stephanieae
TATGAACATCAGACAAGTCAATTAGAACTACACAGTGGAACTGTCAGTTATCTAGGCATGAGAACGTTAACCCTCTCCTTACCAGCCGTTTACAGGATTTTCCCCAAAACTTCACACCCAACTAACATAAAATAGATTTTTTATCACTCAGACATAATAGCAGTAACATTCTTGCGATAAATAATTTCTTTAGCAAAACATGCTTTACAACACACTGTTCATTTTCTTAAAATTTTATGAAGTACGAAATACATTTGAATAATAAAAAGGTTGGTTGTATCGTAACGATTGTGACGATTTTCCTATGGTTGGTATGGAGAGGGTTAACCCTAGATAGATAGATAAATAGGCAGAGAGAGAGAGAGAGAGAGGGTTAACCCTCTCCTTACCAGCCGTTTTCAGAGTTTCCCCCAAATTTTCACATCCCGGATACCCCCTTGGCTGAGAGGGAAACAGTCGAATGCATAGTTAGTTTTGGGAGATGATATTTTGTTCCTTGTAAATCATCTCTCTGTTATGCACTGTAGTATGTTTTGTATACATATTATATATGATTTTTAAACATTTGAGTGTATTCCTCTTAGTGGGGGCCTGTGCTTGTGTCTGGATGAGACTTTTAGGTGATCTCAAACTAAGTACTTTGACGGTGTGCTCTTGGAATCTACACCTGTTTCCTATTTGAACCAATTCCCATTTTCTCTTCCCTTTGGGTGCTTTAATTGTAATTCTAGAACTTTTTACTTTCCCATTTTCTTCCTTTTTACTGGCGCTGATATGACCTAAATGTGTTGCAAGCGCCGTAAAACCATTAAAAACAAACAAACAGACATTTTTTATTTACTCAAACAGAAAAGCAACAAAAAAATACATTCTATGCATAATATTGATCAGCAAAATGAACCCTACAACACAGTGTCACGTTTTTACACTTATAATAATGTAAATGGTGCTGCTCGGAGCTCGAAGAAATAAATAACAATGTGAAATTGAATGTAAGCTTCAATTTAATTACAAGAACAGATCAAATGAAAGTTTCGGGTTTCCCCTTTATCAACAAAACAGGATGAATGAAACACGACAGATGAATGAGATGATGTGGTAGTCATTCAACTGCGGTGTTTCATTCATCCTGTTTTGTTGATTAAGGGGAAACCCGAAACGTTCATTTGATCTGTTTTTGTAATTACATTGAAGCTTACATTCAATTTCACATTATTATTTATAGTTATAATAAAACATTTTTCTTTGAATTGTGTGATGTACAAAAGTGATCTGAATGATAAAAGTGTTGGTTGGATCGTAACGATCGGCTATGTGGTCTAGTGGTATGACACTCGCTTTCGGATCGGAAGGTCCTGGGTTCGAGCCTCGCGCTCGGCATCGGCGCATAGATGAGTCATTGGAAAAGGCTCTTTACTCACATTCTCTCACCGTACTCAGGTGTAAAATGAGTACCTGGTCGTTAACAGTGTTGTCTTTGTCCGAAAAATTGTAATATCGCCTAACAGGCGTCATGTCCCGTCCAACATGTTAAATGTTGCTGTTGACCAGGGACACCTTGTAAAGCGCTTTGAGCACATTTAGTGTGTTATTCGTTTATTTATTTTAATTTAAACCAAATACTTACAACTGATTTGTATGGTCAGCTTATTCAATTAGAATTCAAGGTAATGATTTCACTATCGAATTATAATTAAAAGTAATGATTTCACTATCAAATTATAATTAAAGGTAATGTTTTCACTATCAAATTATAATTAAAGGTAATGTTTTCACTATCAAATTATAATTAAAGGTAATGTTTTCACTATCGAATTATAATTAAAGGTAATGTTTTCATTATCGAATTATAATTAAAAGTAATGTTTTCACTATCGAATTATAATTAAAGGTAATGTTTTCACTATCAAATTATAATTAAAAGTAATGTTTTCACTATCATATTATAATTAAAGGTAATGATTTCACTATCAAATTATAATTAAAGGTAATGTTTTCACTATCGAATTATAATTAAAGGTAATGTTTTCACTATCGAATTATAATTAAAGGTAATGTTTTCATTATCGAATTATAATTAAAAGTAATGTTTTCACTATCGAATTATAATTAAAGGTAATGTTTTCACTATCAAATTATAATTAAAAGTAATGTTTTCACTATCAAATTATAATTAAAGGTAATGTCGTGTCTCGTTCTACATGTTCAGTTTGCTGTTGGTCAGGGACCCCTTTGTAAAGCGCTTTGAGCACGTTTAGTGGATATTGCCCTTTACGAATGCTCAATTTTTTTCCATTGACGTGTCAGTTTACAAATGGAATCGATTCCAAGCTGTAAAGGGTTAAGGTAATCGGAACAACGAAGGTCATGTCAAGCCTAGCATGAAATGACGTTGAGATTGAGTCGGCCATTTTGTCATTTTTCACTCTGTAAATTTATAGAGGTCTTTTCGGCGTATGACAAAGAAATAGGGGTGGAGACAAAAATAGAAAGAAAAAAGAACATAAATAGAGAGAGAGAGAGAGAGAGAGAGAGAGAGAGAGAGAGGGGGGAGACAGAGAGACAGAGAAAGAGGAGAGAGAGATAAAGAGAGAGAGAGAGGGAGACAGAGAAAGAGGAGAGAGAGAGAGAGAGAGAGAGAGAGAGAGAGATGGGGGGGGGGGTAAAGAAAGAGAGATTGATATAGATAGATAGATAAATAAATAGGCAGAGAGAGAGAGAGAGATAGAGAGAGAGAGAGAAAGTGAGAGAGATAGTTCGATAGATAGTTAGAGAGATAGATAGATAGCTAGATAGATAGAGAGAGCGGGAGAGAGAGAGGGAAAAAGAGAGAGAGAGAGAGAGAGAGACGGACAGAGAGACAAACATATAGATCAATAGAGAGATAGATAGATAGATAGATAGATAGATAGATAGATAGATAGATAGATAGATAGATAGATAATTAAATAGATAGATAGTTAAATAGATAGATAGATAGATAGATAGATAGATAGATAGATAGATAGATAGATAGATAGATAGGTAGATAGATTGAAACCTGTCATTTATTTTGTCATTTTTACAGTAAATTTAGAAGCGTTCATCGCATCCGTGTGTCATCATTGGAACAGGGGTGGCGAAGTAGAGAAAGATAGAGGACCTCATTTAAGCACTGAAAGACGGCTAGATACTTTTTAAGAATATGACCTGAAGGACGAATAAACACTCCTTTCTATTATTGTGGATTAATCGGCTATGTGGTCTAGTGGTATGACACTCGCTTTCGGATCGGAAGGTCCTGGGTTCGAGCCTCGCTCGATGCATAGTTGAGTCCTTGGAAAAGACTCTTTACTCACATTCTCTCACCGTACTCAGGTGTAAAATGAGTACCTGGCCGTTAACAGCGTTGTCTTTGTCCGAAAAATTGTAATGTCACCTAACAGGCGTCATGTCTCGTCCTACATGTTAAATGTTGCTGTTGACCAGGGACCCCTTGTAAAGCGCTTTGAGCAAGTTAAGTGGATATTGCGCTATATAAAAGCTCAATTTTATTATTATTATTATTTTTTTTAATCGAAAACTGTGAACCCTATTCAATATGTATGTCATTTCAAGCACATTTTACAATGCTAGAAAGGAGTCGGTCACATGGAGTATACCCATTGAGATGACAAGGCGGCTATGTGGTCTAGTGGTATGACACTCGCTTTCGGTTCAGAAGGTCCTGGGATCAGGCCTCGATCGGCGCATAGTTGAGTCCTTGGATAAGGCTCTTTTCTCACATTCTTTCATCGTACTCAGGTGTAAAATAAGTACCTGCCCGTCAACAGCGTTGTCTCTGTCCGAAAAAAATAGTATAACATCGCCTAACAGGCGTCATGTCCCATCCTAAATGTTAAATGTTGCTGTTGGCCAGCCACCCATTTGAGCACATTTAGTGGATATTGCGCTATATAAAACCTAATTTAAAAAATATGTCTGTAGTACTGAAAATAACTCATAACACTCATTAACCCGGCCAGCTCCTTACTCTGCCACCCCCTGCCCTCTTATTTCCCACCTCCCATACTTAAGAACTTTGTTGTTATTGATGCCACTAGATATGCGCGTAGTTAAAAATAATATAATATTATAATAATGATAATAATAATATTAATAATAATAATAATAACAATAATAATAATAATAATAATAATAATAATAATAATAATAATAATAATAATAATAATAATAATAATAATAATAATAATAATAATAATAATAATAATAATAATGCGTTCTATAGCACCCCTTTCAATCAAAATTGCTAGGAAGCGTTTATACAAAGACAAATTATATATATATAATTTTTGCACATGCGATCTAATACATCATTCACTAAAATCAATAAAACCACTCACAGAAAACTGAAAGGAAGTACTCTGTCTTCAAAGAGGCTTTAAAGGAGGACAGGGAATTACGGTGTCTGGTGTCTGCTGAAAGGCCATTCCATTCACACAGACGGAGCAGATATTATCTATCTAGTGCCAAAGCAAGTCGTGAAAAATTCGACTTAGCAATCAAACGGTTCTAGAACAGGGAAGTAGATAGATGAGCGGAGAGAGAGATTCGGATTATAGATAGAAAGAAGAAATGAGAAGATTAAAAGTAGTAGTTGGGAGCAGTGCCGTGGATGCACTTAACACACTCAACCAACCCTAACACCGACTATATCCGTAGTTTACCCGGTGTTACTTTTACCCCATGCCTATTTATACATTTTTCTGAGACAAATTATAGGCGTAGTATCAGAGCTAATGTTTTTAGTTTTTACATGTTAATGATAGTTGAATGAAAATATCTATGTACATGCTCATTTTTAATACATTTTTTTCCAATTTTGAAACGTGGCAAAAATCTCTAGGATTTAGTGAGTTAAAACAGTAAAAGGCTAAATAAAGACTTAACTCACTCAATCCTAGAGATTTTTGCTACTTTTCAAAATTGGAAAAAATGTATTAAAAATGAGTATGTACATAGATATTTTCATTCAACTATCATTAACATGTAAAAACTAAAAACATTAGCTTTGATACTAGGCCTATAATTTGTCTCAGAAAAATGTAATAAATAGGCATGGGGTAAAAGTAACCCGGGTATACAACGGATATAGTCGGTGTTAGGGTTGAGTGGGTTAAAAAAAGGACCTAAAGAATAACATTTTGCTTTTCGTAAATAAATTTATAGAAGTATTTTTTTTTTATTTGAGCTTTAAATTGAGCTGTTTGTATATAGCGCAATATCCATCAAACGTGCTCAAAGCGCTTTTCAAGGGGTCCCTGGCCAACAGGAGCATTTAGCACGTAGGACGGTACATGACGCCTGTTAGGCGATATTAATTTTTTTTTTCGGACAGAGACAACGCTGTTAACGGCCAAGTACTCATTTTACACCTGAGTACGGTGAGAGAATATGAGTAAAGAGCCTTCTCCAAGGACTCAACTATGTGCCGAGACAGTCTTGAACCCATGACCTTCGATCCGAAAGCGAGTGTCATACCACAAAGCAAATTGTTTTTGTTTTTGTTTTTAAGGGTTTTACGGCGCTTGCAACACCTTAAAGTCATATCAGCGCCAGTAAAAAGGAGGACAATGGGATAGTAAAAATATCTAAAATTACGATTAAAGTACATACCCAAGAAAAGGTAAGGCAAATGGTAGTTAGTACATGTAGGGAATAAATGGTGATTCCAAGAGCAGACTGTGTATCAGTGTAGTTATTTTGAGATCACCTAAATGTCTCATCCTAACACAAGCATAGGTCCCCACTACGAGGAACACACTCAGATGTTTACAAATCATATATATATATATATATATATATATATGTGTGTGTGTGTGTGTGTGTGTGTGTGTGTAAAACAAAATTAATCAAATATTTGATAGAGATGATAAAACAAATATAATATCTCCCAAAACTCTAACTATATATTTGACTGTTTCCCTCCAAGTTAAGGTATCGGGGCAGGGCGAGGATAAAACCAATAATTAATCTCATTCTAAGACAAAGACAGAAAGCAGGTTGGAAAACAGTTAATATAAGGGGGGGGGGGGTAGAAGAGACAGTAAGTGCCCCCCTACCCACTACTATGGGAGTTCAGGAACCCCACCCAGATAGAAGTGTTAATTAATCAGTTAATTGGAGAAGGAAAACTAGTATCTTTTATAATTGCTAATTAAAACTAGAGTTTATGTGGGTAACATGGTAGATTTCAATACTCTTCATCAGTCGTAACGTCACTTCCCTCGTAATGACGCATGGTAACTTAGTAACTGTGCTCTAAACTATCGAAACAATGGCGGACGCCCTTATGAAATATTTCTCCGATGAGCATAAAAGCGTATCCAGAGGAAAAAAAAAAACCATTATAAATCTGATCATGTTTTGACTTTTACACATTCTGATCACAAGACTTATGAAAAGTTCTAGCCAGCACGAAGAATACAAAGTACCGATTTTCTTTGTCTAGAACCAGGATGGCCGCCGTTGCTGGGCGACGTGACATCAGCTAGAACTTTACATATGTTATGTGATGAGAATGTGTAAAAGTCAAAACATGATCAGATTTATAATGTTTTTCTCCTCGGGATTCACTTTTATGCTCGTCGTAGAAATATTTCATAAGGGCGTCCGCCATTATTCCGATAGTTTAGAGCCAGTAATTAGGTTACCATGCGTCATTACGAGGGAAGTGACGTCATGACTATTGAATCCAATTCCTGTGTAGTTTTGTGGTCTGGTACTCGGCTCTTGTCCTAAAGGTCCCTGGTTCGAGTCCCGCTATGCACGGGGTAATATTGAGTCCTTGGAGAAGGCTTTTTAAAAAAACATGAGCTTTTATATAGCACAGTCTCCACTAACTGTTCTCAAAGCGCTTCACAAGGGGTTCCTGACCAAAAGCAACACGCAACATGTAGAGCACAAGACGTGACGCCAATTTAGAAAAATAAATTGAGCTTTTATTTGGAGCAATATCCACTTAACGTGCTCAAAGCGCTTTACAAAGGGTCCCTGGTCAACAGCAACATTTAACATGCAGGACTAGACATGACGCCTGTTAGGCGATATTACAATTTTTCGGACAGAGACAACGCTGTTAACGGCCAAGTACTCATTTTACACCTGAGTAAAGTGAGAGAATATGAGTAAAGCGTCTTTTTCAAGGACTCAACTATGCGTCGAGCGAGGCTCGAACCCAGGATCTTCCGATCCGAAAGCGAGTGTCATACCACTAGACCACATAGCCTCACCAGATAGTATTTGTCATTACGAGAGATCAATTGTTCCAACACGCAAAGTACTCCCTCAGAGCCATGAGGGTCATGGAGCGTGGCCTTCGTAAAGTTATGGCCTGATACTGACAAAAAAAAAAAAAATGACGTCAAAATGCCAGTCTTTTGCCACAAAAGAAAACAAATCATGAGTTGTATTCAATAGTTCAACCAATGAAATAACTTGTTTCCATGAGCTCTACTAACGACAACTCACTAGGCGGTCCAAAAACCAAATAATGACGTCAAACTGCCAGTCCTTTTGGATTTCAGTGTCAGGCTATAGATAGTATGCAGATGACTTCATTCAGGTCTTTGTTATTGTTTTTGCCATCCGCGTTTGTGAGTTGTTCTCACTAAACTGTATTAACCAGACTATAAAAGTTCATGGTTACACAGAGTTTGTGTGTTGGTCCGTTATACTTCCGGATGGCAATGTTGTGAACTCATTGGCCAAGCGCATTCTATCTATAACATAACGATCGCTACGCACGGAGCCGGAGTTTATCCTGGTCTCTATGACGTCACGCGGACCGCCACATTTGCTTGCTTTGGGTGGGACACTAATCTATCACAAATTATACTTCTCGCCAAACCAAACAGGCCAATAATATACGCAATAGGATTCACTAGTCTGATGTCACGTCCGCGCAATGCAGCAACGAGCAGCATGGTTCTAAACAAAAGAAATCGGTACTTTTTATTCTTTTATGCTGGCTAGAACTTTTTCATATTATGTCATGTGATCAGAATATATACAAGTCAAAACATGATCAGATTTATAATGATTTTCTACTCTGGATACACCTTTATGTACATTATATGTAACCTTGAACGTTTATAATCTGGTTGACAAAGTTTAGTTAGAATTACTCATAATCGCGGATGGCAAAATAAAACAATAACAAAGACCTGAGTGAAGTCAACTTCGAACTATCTATATTATATTGACAATAACTCATCAAAGATCACCACACTCCCCCCTCCCCCCTCATCCCACCCCGACCACCATTGCTGCTCTCATTGTGTCCAACCCCCCCCCCCCCCCCCCCCCCATACTTAGAAGTTCGGTATTCAAGCTATGCGTTTTAGTAAAATACTTCAAAAAGTAAACTAGAGCTTTTATATAGCGCAATATCCACTAGATGTGCTCAAAGCGCTTTACAATGGGTCCCTGACCAACAGCAACACGTAACATGAAGAACGAGACATGCCGCCTGTTAGGCGATAATACAATTTATTCCGACAGAGACAAGGCTGTTGAAGGCCAGTTTCTCATCTTACACATGGGTACTGTGAGAGAATGTGAGTAAAGAGCCTTTTCCAAGGGCTCAACTATGCGCCGAGCGCGAGGCTCGAACCCAGGACCTTCCTATCCGAAAGCGAGTGTCATACCACTAGACCACATAGCTCTCATTCTGTCTCCCCCCCCCCCCCCCCCCATACTTATGAAGTTCGGTATCGATAGAATGCGGTTGGCCAAGGAGTTCACAACATTGCCATCCGGAAGTATAACGGACCAACACACAAACTCTGTGTGACCATGAACTTTTATAGTCTGGTTAATACAGTTTAGTGAGAACAACTCACAAACGCGGATGGCAAAAACAATAACAAAGGCCTGAGTGACGTCATCTGCATACTATCTATAGATAGAATGCGCTTGGCCAAGGAGTTCACAACATTGCCATCCGGAAATATAACGGACCAACACACAAACTCTGTGTGACCATGAACTTTTATAGTCTGGTTAATACAGTTTAGTGAGAACAACTCACAAACGCGGATGGCAAAAACAATAACAAAGGCCTGAGTGACGTCATCTGCATACTATCTATAGATAGAATGCGCTTGGCCAAGGAGTTCACAACATTGCCATCCGGAAGTATAACGGACCAACACACAAACTCTGTGTAACCATGAACTTTTATAGTCAGGTTAATACAGTTTAGTGAGAACAACTCACAAACGCGGATGGCAAAAACAATAACAAAGGTCTGAGTGACGTCATCTGCATACTATCTATATAAGCTAAGTAAGATACTCACCAGTTCTACCCGCCGCAAAATTAACGGAGGCACATATTGTCTATCCAAGATGAACGGCATTCTATCATTGATCGGTGTGTACACAAGCCAATCAATTGTGACGATGATTAACAACTACACACTACACACCCCATTCCAATTACAAGTTATTGTGAGGTAAACAATGCTCAAGTTGGTTCATGGGATGAACATCAACACATTTACAAATACAGACACAGACATACACAAACATACACACGTTAGCACATTGTTTCTACACATGTATAGATAGTATGCGCTTGGCCAAGGAGTTCACAACATTGCCATCCGGAAGTATAATGGACCAACATACAAACTCTGTGTAACCATGAATTTTTATAGTCTGGTTAATACAGTGTAGTGAGAACAACTCACAAACGCGGATGGCAAAAACAATAACAAAGGCCTTAGTGACGTCATCTGCATACTATCTATAGATAGTTCGAAGATGACGTCACTCAGGTCTTTGTTATTGGTTTTTGCCATCCGCGTTTATGAGTAGTGCTCACTGAAATGTATTAACCTGTATATAAACGTTCATGGATACACACAGTTTTGTGTGTTGGTCCGTTATACTTCCGGATGGCAATGTTATGAGCTTCTTCGCCAAGCGCATACTATCTATACAAAAGAAATGAGCGT
>NC_088370.1:9488805-9496305 GCF_034508935.2 Berghia stephanieae
GATGGCATGTGTCTAAGTAAATTACCCACTGTTTCCCCCCTTTATCAATAGATCGTCACTCACTGTCTTTGTTATTGCTTTTTGCCATCCGCGTTTATGTGTAATTCTCACTAAAATTCATTAACCAGACTATAAACGTTCAAGGTTACACACATTTTGTGTGTTGGTCCGTTATACTTCCGGATGGCAATGTTCTGTGCTTCTAACCAAGCTCATTCTATCTATAGATAGTATGCAGATGACGTCACTCAGGCCTTTGTTATTGTTTTTGCCATCCGCGTTTGTGAGTTGTTCTCACTAAACTGTATTAACCAGACTATAAAAGTTCATGGTTACACAGAGTTTGTGTGTTGGTCCGTTATACTTCCGGATGGCAATGTTGTGAACTCCTTGGCCAAGCGCATTCTATCTATAGATAGTATGCGCTTGGCAAAGAAGCACATAACATTGCCATCCGGAAGTATAACGGACCAACACACAAAACTATGTGGGACGTTGAACGTAAAGAGTCTAGTTAATACCGTAAGTGAGAATTACTCAAAGACATGGATTGCAAAAAAAAAAAAACAAAAAAAAAAAACAATAACAAAGACATGGTTGACGTCATGTTCATACTACCTATAGATAGAATGCGCTTGGCCAAGGAGTTCACAACATTGCCATCCGGAAGTATATCGGACCAACACACAAAACTATGTGTAACCATGAACTTTTATAGTCTGGTTAATACAGTTTAGTGAGAATTACTCATAAACGCGGATGGCAAAAAGAAAGAACAAAGACCTTCACTCTATCTATAGAGAGAATGCGCTTGGCCAAGGAGTTCACAACATTGCCATCCGGAAGTATATCGGACCAACACACAAACTCTGTGTAACCATGAACTTTTATAGTCTGGTTAATACAGTTTAGTGAGAATTACTCATAAACGCGGATGGCAAAAAAGAAAGAACAAAGACCTTCACTCTATCTATAAACAACTAACTATATTTGTCCGAGCATGTGTGAAGGTGTGCATCACATTCCAGGTTTAGAATGATCAAAAATCTACCGGTTAATAAATTTCAACAGTTGTAACGTCACTTCCTATCGGAACAATGGCGGACGCTCGTATGAAATATTTCCCCGCGATCATAAAAGCGTTTCCAGAGGAAAAAAAAAAAACCACATACCTTTGATCATGTTTTGACTTTTACACATGCTGATCACAAGGCATATGAGAAGTTCTAGCCAGCATGAAAATAACAAGATGGCCGCCATTATTCCATCGTATTGCATTCACGAAAGTCATATTTTATTCTTTTTTTTCCCTTGAAAAATACAAAAGATGTTGACATAGAACATCATTTAGGCCGGTTCTGGTAATTACGTTTATTTTCCCTACAGCCATGCCCTGATGCAGAAAATTCGTATTTAATGTCAAAATTATTTTTTAAAATGTAAATTTGAATGAAATGCTGAAATTTCATTGACACGATGAATTATTGCTTATCAGCTTGAAAGTAAACAAGCCCCAAATAGTTTTATTTTCTATCTCAATTTTCTTCATATTTATGAATCATAATGACATTTTAGCAGGTTGATGCCGTGAGCATAAATTGATGCAACAGATTCGAAAAAGAGCAAAATACAAAATATGACGCGTTTCCGACTCCTTAGATGATTAGTTCTCACAAAATTGTATCAGTTAGACTAAAGATAGTATGCGATTGGCTAAGAAGCTCATAACATTGCCATCCGGAAATATAACGGACAAACACACAAAACTGTGTGTTTCCATGAACGTTTATTTTCTGGTTAAAACAGTTCAATGAGCATTATTGCGGATGGCAAAAAACAATAACAAAGACCTGAGTGACGTCATCTTCGAACTATCTATACTGTCGTACTCTCGGGAAAAAAAATCCAAATTTAAAAATTTGGCCAGAAAACTCTACCTTCAAATATCGATCGATTTAAATGACCCTCATCTTGGCAAAAACTCTCAAACTTGGGACTTTGCGAAGACAAACACACACACGCACACACATACACATACATTCAGAGAAAGAAAGAAAGAGAGAGAGAGAGAGAGAGAGAGAGAGAGAGATAGAGAGAGAGGAGAGAGAGAGAGAAAGAGAAAGATATATATATATATATATATATATATATATATATAGGGAGAGAGAGAGAGAGAGATAGAGAGAGAGAGAAAAAAAAGAGAGAGAAAGAGAGAGAGAGAGAGACAGAGACAGAAAAGAGAGAGAGAGAGAGAAAGAGAGAGAGAGAGAGAGCGAGAGAGAGAGAGAGAGACAGAGATAGCTATCTAGGACTAGTGGCTGCACTCAATCAGAGAGTGACAGTGAGGAATCCTTGAAATGTCAAACGATGTTCAAAACATTGGACACCGTCGCGTGCCTTTGGATGGAAAGATATAGATAGCTTAGAGAGGTTAGGACTCGACGACACAGATAGATAGATAGACAGACAGATAGATAGATAGATAGATAGACAGATAGATAGATAGATAGATAGATAGATAGATAGATAGATAGAGAGAGAGAGAGAGAGAAGAAAGAAATGGTGACACACAGAGATAGATAGATAGATAGAGAGAGAGAGAGATAGATAGATAGATAGATAGATAGATAGATAGATAGATAGATAGATAGAGAGAGAGAGAGAGAGAGAAAGAAGAAAGAAATGGTGACACACAGAGATAGATAGAGAGAGAGAGAGAGGGGGGGGGGTAGAAAGAGATAGATAGATAGATAGATAGATAGATAGATAGATAGATAGATGGATAGATTAGAGAGATTAGGACTCGACAACACAGATAGATAGATAGACAGACAGATAGATAGATAGATAGATAGATAGATAGATAGACAGACAGATAGATAGATATATAGATAGATAGATAGATAGATAGATAGATAGACAGACAGATAGATATTTAGATAGATAGATAGAGAGAGAGAGAGAGAGAGAGAGAGTGAAGAAAGAAATGGTGACACACAGAGATAGATAGATAGATAGAGAGAGAGATAGATAGATAGATAGATAGATAGATAGGGAGCCAGAGAGAGGGAGAGAGAGATAGAGGGAGTATAAGACTACCAGTGTAAATCAGGATAATCTATAGTCCCTTTTCATGTGCTTGAGGTCATTGGTCATATTGCAAATAAATGTGCTCAAAGTGACCTACACGGTGAAAAACGTTCACATATTTTGAAATATCTAACATCACGATTGGTCATTTTGTTCAGCTTGACACAGGGGTATGTTTACACCTGTCATAAACAAATAGCAGCCTGTTTACATTTGTTCAGAAATATTATATCGTTGTACGACATAAAATCATGTTAAAGACGACTCGGTTGGACGAAAACATGAATATAGATAGTATGCAGATGACGTCACTCAGGCCTTTGTTATTGTTTTTGCCATCCGCGTTTGTGAGTTATTCTCACTAAACTGTATTAACCAGACTATAAAAGTTCATGGTTACACAGAGTTTGTGTGTTGGTCCGTTATACTTCCGGATGGCAATGTTGTGAACTCCTTGGCCAAGCGCATTCTATCTATAGATCGCTCCCATTAAAATGACAGCCCCAGAACAGTCCTCAAAACGTCAATCGATGCATCAAAACGTTGGACAACATCCGTTGAATTCAATGTAAATTCAATCAATCATTGTCTGCCCCACCCCACCAACCCTCTTCAAATACATCTGTATCAGTTCTTGGCTAAGAAGCTCACAACATTGCCATCCGGAAGTATAACGGACCAACACACAAAACTGTGTGTATCCATGAACGTTTATAGTCGGGTTAATACAGTTCAGTGAGTATACTCATAAACTCATAAACGCGGATGGCAAAAAAAACAATAACAAAGTCACGAGTGACGTCACTTCCGGATGGCAATGTTATGAGCTTCTTAGCCAAGCGCATACTATCTATAGTCTGATTAATATAGTTTAGTGAGCATTACTCATAAATGCGGATGGCAAAAAACCAAAACAAAGACCCGAGTGACAGTCAACTTCATTCTATCTATAGATAGTATGCGCTTGGCTAAGAAGCTCATAACATTGCCATCCGGAAGTTTACGACCAACTGTGTGTAACCATGAACGTTTATAGTCAAGTTAAAACAGTTCAGTGAGCATTACTCATAAACGCGGATGGCAAAAAACAATAACAAATACCTGAGTGATGTCATCTTCGAACTATCTATAAACGTTCAAGGTTACACAAAATTGTGTGTGTTGGTCCGTTGTACTTCCTGATGGCAATGTTGTGAGCTGCTTAGCCAAGCGCATACTATCTATAGATAGTCTGGTTACTATAGATAGTATGCGCTTGGCTAAGAAGCTCATAACATTGCCACCCGGAAGTATAACGGACCAATACACAAAACTGTGTGTATCCATGAACGTTTATAGTCAGGTTGATACAGTTCAGTGAGCATTACTCATAAACGCGGATGGCAAAAAACAATAACAAAGACCTGAGTGACGTCATCTTTGATCTATCAATACAGAATGTTGTTCAGCAAAAAGAGCCCGACAACACAGTGTTTAGTATTTATAGCTATAATCAAAGCATTTCTTGACAATTGGATTCAGTAGTCTGATGTCACGCGCCCGGCAACGGCGGCCATCTTGGTTCTAAACAAAGAAAATCATTACTTTTTATTCTTCATGCTGGCTAGAACTTTTCATTCCCTTTTCATAGGCCTTGTGATCAGAATGTGTAAAAGTCAAAACATGATCAAATTGATGGGGTTTTTTTCCTCTGGATACGCGTTTAAGCTCGCCGGAGAAATATTTCATAAGGCGTCCGACATTGTTCCGATAGTTTAGAGCCAGTGTTACTAAGTTACCATACGTCATTAGGAAGGAAGTGACGTTACGACTGTTGAAGACTATTGACGATGTACAAGAGAAAACAGAATGAGACAATTTATTTTCGGTTGCATCGTAACGAATGTGACGATTTTCCTATGGTTGGTAAGGACATGGTTGAGGGAGGAGCGACGTGTAAATATATGCAAGTCTGACATCCGAACCCAAATGGATTCAATAGTCTGATGTCACGTCGCCCAGCAACGAGCAGCTTGGTTCTGAACAAAGAAAATCTATAGTTTGATTCTTCATGCTGGCCATAACTTTTCATATGTCTTGTGATCAGAATGTGTAAAAGTCAAAACATGATCAGATTTATAATTTTTTTTACCTCTGGATACGATTTTATGCTCGTCGGAGAAATATATGATAAGGGCGTCCGTCATTGTTCCGATAGTTTAGACCCAGTTACTAAGTTACCATGTGTCATTACCAGGGAAGTGACGTTACGACTGTTAAGCGCATTATCGGCCTAGTTTAACATTATTGTAATGGACAATATTTTGCGTCATTTTTTGAGGTTTCCATTTCAACAATTGGCCCATAAGAAATTGGTTTATCCGACCTGAAAATAAGTGCACGTTGGATAAGAGGTAATCTGAAATTATCCATTATCGGAATGAAAATAGTTCTAGCCAAGTAGTTATCGTGTCAATCGAATTGTTTGGATTTTACACAGAAATAATCAAATTCTTAAAATTGCAAGTTGGGTCATTTTGCCACGTAATTAAATTATCGGGGTGAATAGAATTGGATTCAATAACCTGATGTCACGTCCGCCCAGCAACGAGTTGCTTGGTTCTAAGTAAAAAAAATCGGTACTTTTTATTCTTCCTTCTGACTAGAACTTTTTCACATGGCATGTGATCAGAATGTGTAAAAGTCAAAACATGATCAGATTTATATTGTTTTTTCTCCTCTGGATACACTTTGATGCTCGTCGGAGAAGTATTTCATAAGGGCGTCCGCCATTGTTCCGATCGATTAAAACCAGTTGCTATGTTACTATGCGTCATTACGAGGGAAGTGATGTCACAACTGTTGAAGCCTATTGTCGCCACAAACAATTACCCCCCCCCCCCCACACACACACACACAATCCTAAAACCTTCAAAACAGAAAAAAAGCAAAATGTAAAACCAAAAACATAATTTAAAAATTTTAAAATACGAAAAAACAAACCAAACCAAAACATAATCCCCACTCCCTCAATCAAAATAAGCAAACAAACAAAATTTATAAAATACCAAACAAAAAGCAAACACACAAACAAACAAACAAACAAACAAAATAATAACAAAACAAAATAAACAAGCTAAAAAAGAATTGAGCTTTTATATAGTGCAATATCCACTAAATGTGCTCAAAGCAATTTACAAGAACAAGAAAAAAGGCTTCACTTCATCAGTCAACATACAGTGCATAGTTAGATAATTACGTCATCAATCGTAATTCTTATTAAAACTATCGAGTCGACAAAACATTTTCTAAGTTGTTTTAATTTTGACTCGATCTAAAATAAAGTATATTTGGCTCTGAAATAAAAATAAAAAAATATTAGATCTTTATTGTCCATAAATATGGCAATTTGTCATTTAGTTACATTTGTTATAACGTTAAATGATAACTATAAAATTGAACAGACATTTCACTCCTTATTCTCTCTCTCTCTCTCTCTCTCTCTCTCTCTCTCTCTATCTCTCTCTCTCTCTCTCTCTCTTCCTCTCTTTCTTTCACACGTGCGATATACACAATATAAACATATTCATTTCGTTTTAAATTTGTTACAATTGTGGCAATTCGACACCAAATATTATAATCATTATCAATTGGTCAATCAATCTAACATTAAATAAATTAATCAGTTAATCAGTCAATGCATCAATCCTTGGTTTTTCTGTACCATATGAAATATTCAACATTTTTATTGCTGATGGAACGAACGTTGATTTATACTTGTTAGTTCTACATTTAATCTGACAAAACCTTCTCCCAGATGGTAAAAGACTAAATTCATGATATAAAATATGCTGACAGTGAACCGAAGGCCCATAATAGCCACAGTAAGTGCTTGCCCATCACATGGAGTGAACAGCCCACAGATCCTGAGCATAACTCACAATTTTAACAGAGATGATTGGAAAGAAATGCATCATGTCGTCAGGTTTTGCGATGCAATTCTATTATCGGTGTGTCGAAATATTGTGAGAAATGCTCACTAACTGGCAAGGGAGCGAAACGGGGTAAATGGCAGGAAATATATATTTTCTTAGCCAAGCGCATAGTATCTGGCTAATAGATGGTGTATGAAGTTGATGTCACCCAGGTTTTTTTTGTTATTATTTTTTGCCATCCGCGTTTATGAGTAATTCTCACTAAACTGTATTAACCAGACTATAGATAGGATGCGGTTGGCCAAGGAGTTCACAACATTCCACCCGGAAGTATAACGGACCAACACACAAAAGTATGTGTAACCATGAACTTGTATAGTCTGCTTAATAAAGTTTAGTGAGAATTACTCATAAACGTGGATGGCAAAAAACAATAACAAAGACAAATTAATCAAAAGTTTCTCTTTAAAAACATAACCACCTTCATCACCAGTTC
>NC_088370.1:9501305-9518805 GCF_034508935.2 Berghia stephanieae
AGACTATAAAAGTTCATGGTTACGCATAGCTTTGTGTGTTGGTCCGTTGTATTTCCGGATGGCAATGTTGTGAGTTTCTAGGCGATGCGCACAGCATCAATAACAATAATGGTCTCTCTTGCCTTTTATTTTCCAACCGGAATTATAACGGACCAACACACACACCTATGTATACCCTTGAACGTTTAAAGATAGAATGAAGATGTTTATACAGTTTAGTGAGAATTACTATTCATAAACATGGATGGTAAAAAACAATAACAAAGACCTGAGTGACGTCAATGTCGTTCTCTCTATATTTACCAATATCATTGTCATTGTTTATATTATGACGACTGTCCAAGAGGTGAGCTTATTTCAATTGCGATCAATTCTATCTTCTCTCTCTATGGTCTTCCAACCTTCTCTCACCCTTCACTCTCTCTCTCTCTCTCTCTCTCTCTCTCTCTCTCTCTCTCTCTCTCTCTCTCCATATATATACTAGTAAAAAGCCCGCAATTTCACGGAGAAATAACAATTTTCATTTGGCCATAAGTTAAACTTGGGTATAATTCTCCCGAAACCATCACAATGAAAGCATCAAATGGGTAATAATAATACTTGATGTTATAAATAGATGAAAACTGTTGAAAACTTAGCGTAGATCTGAAATCCTTAAAGTAATTATGTGACTACAAATAAATGATAATGTGAAATTGAATGTAAGCTTAAATTTAATTACAAAAACAGATCAAATGAACGTTTCGGGTTTCCCCTTTATCAACAAAACAGGATGAATGAAACACCACAGATGACTTCCTGCTGCTGTCACTAATGATTTATACTTATAGATAGTATGCAGATGATGTCACTCAGACCTTTGTTATTGTTTTTGCCATCCGCGTTTGTGAGTTGTTCTCACTAAACTGTATTAACCAGACTATAAAAGTTCATGGTTACACAGAGTTTGTGTGTTGGTCCGTTATACTTCCGGATGGCAATGTTGTGAACTCCTTGGCCAAGCGCATTCTATCTATACCGGCATCCCTTATTTATTATATTTGTATTTATTTTCAATTCCATTGTATTTATTTTCCAACAACAGTCTACACGTTTTTATATGTCACTTTCTAAACTGCATTACACAGTTCCTCCCCGCCTCCCGTCTTTTCACTTAAAATTGCGCACCTTTTAGAAAATTTCTAGTATTCTATTTTAAGTCGTGCTTCCTTACAAAGGAGCATACTAATTTCCTGCCAACCAATGTTTTGTTTATTCATCTTAACTACGCCACTACCACATTATCTCATTCATCTTTGGTGTTTCATTCATCCTGTTTTGTTGATAAAGGGGAAACCCAAAACGTTCATTTGATCTGTTTTTGTAATTAAATTGAAGGCTAAATTCAATTTCACATTATTATTTATTCGAGCATCGAGCAGCAACATTTACATTAAGTGAATACATTATTTCGAATGCAACGATTTTCGTAAAAACGCCAAACTGACAACTTTTTACAGTGTTGAAATTGGATTCGATAGTCTGATGTCACGCCGCCCGGCAACGGCGGCCATCTTGGTTCTAAACAAAGAAAATCATTACTTTGTATTCTTCATGCTGGCTAGAACTTTTCATATGCCTTGTGACCAGAATGTGTAAAAGTCAAAACATGATCAAATTTAGGGGTTTTTTTTTCCCTCTCGATACGCTTTTATGCTCGCCTGGGAAATATTTCATACGGACGTCCGCCATTGTTCAGATAGTTTAGAGCCAGTGTTACTAAGTTACCATGCGTCATTAGGAAGGACGTGACGTTACAACTGTTGAAGAAAGTATTGGTTGTTTTTGAGAGTGCTGGTGAAGTCGGTACGTATTTTATGATATCTGTCTGACTCAACGAACTTTCAAACTGACTTTAAATTATAAAAGGAAATCAAGTTATCTGTTTATCTATCTGTAAAAATGCATTTCTAATTTTCAAATCTTCCAGTAGAGTTGGGCACCGTATAATTTTTTTAATTGACTCAAATAAGCACAATGTTCTCCACAAGGCTATATATATATATATATATATATATATATATATATATATATATATATATATATATATATATATAGAATGCGCTGGGCCAAGGAGTTCACAACATTGCCATCCGGAAGTATAACGGGCCAACACACAAACTCTGTGTAACCATGAACTTTTATAGTCTGGTTAATACAGTTTAGTGAGAACAACTCACGAACGCGGATGGCAAAAACAATAACAAAGGCCTGAGTGACGTCATCTGCATTCTATCTATACTCCACCGACGAATGTGGCAAGTAAAAGATCTAACTGACCAATTTGCCACGCGCCTGGAGCATAGGTCATTTCGTAATTCCAACCGGCGCCAAGAAAATCGTTAGGCAAACGTGTCTTCCTAAAGTCGTGATTTGTTATATCAAATTACATAGAAACCTCCCCTCCCTCTCTTTGTCTCTCTCTCTCTCTCTCTCTCTCTCTGTCTCTCTCTCTCTCTCTCTCTCTCTCTTTATCTATTTATCTATCTATCTATATATCCATCCATCTATCTATCTATCTATCTATCTATCTAACTGTTTATCTATCTATATATCTATATATCTATCTATCTATCTATCTATTTATCTATCTATCTATCTATCTATCTATCTATCTATCTATCAATCTATCTATCTATCTATCTATCTATCTATCTATCTATCTATCTATCTATCTGTCTATATATCCATCTATATATCCATCTATCTATCTATCTATCTATCTATCTATCTATCTATCTATATATATATATATATATATATATATATCCATCTATCTATCTATCTATCTATCTATCTATCTGTTTATCTCTGTATCTATCTATCTATTATTGTAACAAGTACAACGATATTGGGTCAGTCTACATCGATGTTTCAGGCCCTTACGGCCATCGTCATAAAGTAGGATTCAATAGTCTGATGTCACGTCCGCCCATCAACCAGCAGGTTGGTTCCAAACAAAGGAATCGGTAGTTTTTATTCTTCCTGCTGGCTGAAGTTTTTCACATGTCATGTGATTAGAATGTATAAAAGTCAAGACATGACCAGATTTATTATGTCTTTCTCCTCTGGCTACACTTTTATACTTGTCGGAGAAGTATTTCATAAGAGCGCTCGCTGATGGAGAGAGACAATGCCGTCCGCCATTGTTCCGATAGTTTAGAACCAATTATTATGCGTCATTACGAGGGAAGTGACGTCACGACTATTGAACCTTATTGTGTGTTACATGGGTTTGTTTGAGTTATTGTTTGTTGAAATGTAGTTGATGTGTAGATGTTTTCGTCTATGCGGACAGCTGTTGTACATCTCTTTTTTAGCGTTGAATGTGGCTTCATTAGGGTGTTGTATTAAGGTATCTTTTTTCTTCAAGGCATAAGCTAGCTACATTGTATCGATGATATCCTGTTGTTTTAGATATAATTTTGGCCTCGTAAGGGTGTCTATCTATCTATCTATCTATCTATCTATCTATCTATCTATCTATCTATCTATCTATCTATCTATCTTTCTATCTATCTGTCTGTCTATCTATCTATCTATTTATTATCCTCACCTTATTTGGTTATATTTCCTTCTACAACATTGTTTCATCCATCCGTTGGTATTTTGATGGGTTATTCAGAGATGTATTGTGTATAAATAGTATGAAGTTGACGTCACTTAACTCTTTGTTATTGTTTTTTTTTTTGCCATCCACGTTTATGAGTAATTCTCCCTAAACTGTATTAACTAGTCTATAAACTTTCAAGGTTACACATAGTATTGTGTGTTGATCTGTTATACTTCCGGATGGCAATGCTGTGAGCTTCGTAGACAAGCGCATACTATCTATAGTACAACATCTATATAGTGTGCACATTGTTAAGATACGATAACATAAGATATACTTTATTCATCCAAAAATAATGGAAATTTGTTTACAGACGTGGCATACATGAAACTGTATAAACACAAACTTGAGAATCTATGGCGAGAATGTATATATATATATATATATATATATATATATATATATATATATATATATATATATATATATATATATACATATATATATATATATATATATATATATATATATAGGATATATATAATATAATATATATATATATATATATATATATATATATATATATATATATATATATATATATATATGCAAATGCACAAAAATGTAAAAATATACAACCAATAACCAATAGCAACACTTTATATATTAATTGCCATCCGGAGGTTCAAAAACCAAATAATGACGTAAAAATGCTAGTCTTTTTGGGTTTCAGTGTCAGGCTATAACTTAACGATGGCTACGTTCGGAATCATTGCCGAAATGATACCGTTTTGAGACTATGTGACACATATTATTCTCTTGCCCAACCCTGGCTAACGTGCTTTGCCAGGCAATCGTCGACCAATGAGATTGGACGTTGGGTTGGGTTGAGGTCTTGGGGGGGGGGGAGAGGGGGGGGGGAGAGGGGAGGGGGGGCTAATGAAGCCAATAAAGGGAATATTTAGCGGTAAACCAGGGAGATATTGATATAAATTGGTGATTAATTTCTGTCATGATTTCGTGGTAGGTCGATACAAGGGGATGATGATATTATGCGGCTATGTGGTCTAGTGGTGTGACTGGCACTCGCTTTCGGATCAGAAGGTCCTGGGTTCGAGCCAGGTCGATGCAAGGATGGTATGTGGCTATGTGGTCTTGTTGTATGACACTCGCTTTCGGA
Source organism: Berghia stephanieae (assembly GCF_034508935.2). NCBI lineage: Eukaryota > Metazoa > Mollusca > Gastropoda > Nudibranchia > Aeolidiidae > Berghia > Berghia stephanieae. The sequence continues at coordinate 9,506,078 of NC_088370.1, forward strand.
TCGGAAGGTCCTGGGTTCGAGCCAGGTCGATGCAAGGGATGATGATATTATGCGGCTATGTGGTCTAGTGGTGTGACTGACACTCGCTTTCGGATCGGAAGGTCCTGGGTTCGAACAGGTCGATACAAGGGGATGATGATATTATGCGGCTATGTGGTCTAGTGGTATGACTGACACTCGCTTTCGGATAGGAAGGTCCTGGGTTCGAGTCAGGTCGATACAAGGGGATGATGATATTATGCGGCTATGTGGTCTAGTGGTGTGACTGACACTCGCTTTCGGATCGGAAGGTCCTGGGTTCGAACATGTCGATACAAGGGATGATGATATTATGCGGCTATGTGTCTAGTGGTATGACACTCGCTTTCGGATAGGAAGGTCCTGGGTTCAAACAGGTCGATACAAGGGGATGATGATATTATGCGGCTATGTGTCTAGTTGTATGACACTCGCTTTCGGATCGGAAGGTCTTGGGTTCGAACAGGTCGATACAAGGGGATGATGATATTATGCGGCTATGTGGTCTAGTGGTGTGACTGACACTCGCTTTCGGATCGGAAGGTCCTGGGTTCAAGCCTCGTTCGTTCGTCGCATAGTTTTGATTCCTTGCAAATGGCATTTTATACTCACATTATCTCACCGTTCTCAGGTGTAAATTGAGTACCGTTAACAGCGTTGTCTCTGTTGAAAAAAAATATTGTCATGTCCCGTTCTGCATGTTACGTGTTGCTGTTGGTAAGGGACCCTTTGTAAAGCGGTTTGAGCTCGTTTAGTGGATATTGCCCTTTGAAAAAGCTCCATTAAAAAGAAAATAAACTGTTGATTCAATTGTTTCACAAGTAAAGGGGCCGAGATCGATCTCGGGTCTAGTTGAGATTTTAAAATTTCTCACACCCTTATCCACTCAACATCAATAATTGGGTAGCTGCATCTTTTATATCTGACTGAAAGTATAATTTTGCTAGAGACTAACGTCCTATCCGAAGGGTTACAAGCCCTTTTATTTCGCTTTAACAACTGAGATAAACTTCGGCTCCTTCGGCTTTTGAGACATTTTTTGTTAATGATGCCATCCAGAAGCATTAGTAGATGTTTTCGTCTATGCGGACAGCTGTTGTACATATCTTTTTTCGCGTTGAATGAGGCTTCATTAGGGTGTTTAATTAAGGTATCTTTTTCTTCTAGGCATAAGCTAGCTACATACTCATTTTACACCCGAGTGCTGTGAGAGAATTATGTGAGTAAAGCATCTTTTTCTAAGGACTCATTCGTCTATCTATGCGCCACTCAAATCGAGGCTCGAACCAAAGACCTTCTATCCTGAAGGCGAGTGCCATACCACATCGCCGCATAAAATCTAAATCATCCCGACTTAATACAGTTATCAGAAAGTAGATTCCACATCAAACTGATCCGTCGACTCAATCTGGCATTAAATCGGAATGAACTGGATTAACTCACTCAATCCTAGAGATTTTTGCTTCTTTTCAAAATTGGAAATAAATGGATTAACCCTCTCCTTACCAACTATAGGAAAATCGTCACATTCGTTACGATACAACCAACATTTTTCTTATTCAAATTTCTTTTGTACATCATTGAAATTTAAAGAAAATGGACAGTTTGTTGTAGAGCATGTTTTACTAAAGACATTATGTATGGCAAGAATGATAACTGCTATTATGTCTGAGTGATAAAAATATATTTTTGTGATAGTTGGGTGTGAAGTTTTGGGGAAAATCCTGAAAATCACAGGTCAGGAGAGCGTTAAAAATGAGCATGTACATATATAGATAGTTTTATTCAACTACCATTTACATGTCAAAACTACAAACATTAGCTTCGATACAACGCCTATAATTAATTTGCCTCATAAAAATGTTATGACTAAGCATGGGGTAAAAGTAACCCGGGTAAACTACAGATATAGTCGGTGTTAGGGTTGAGTGAGTTTAAGGACATCGAGTTCATTGTCAAAATGTGACCATTCGAGCAAGAAAAATACGGTATTAATTAGGGATAATGATTAACTTGCTGAAAATTTAATTTGTAGCCAGAAATATCAGACTTTCGTTGATTTTATTTGCTTAATTGAGGAGAATCAATATCATAATTTAGAATGCTAAATCGACGATTAGTCATATTTTTGACCAATTTAACTTTAATTTGACTTTATAGCATCTGGTTCATCCCGAAATAATACCGTTTTGAGACGTTGTGTCACAAATGGGATTCATCCATATGTATGCGTGTGTGTGTGTGTGTGTGTGTGTGTGTAAGTGTGCGTCTGAGGAAGAGAGAGTATGTGTGGGTTTTCGAAACTCATGTTATGAAAAGTAATCTTCTTTTTGATTTTTATATATTATTATTTTATCAATATATTTTTGTCTATCTATGTATTGTATTTTTTACTTCAAACATTGGAAACCAAATGACGAATTGGCATATTTTGGACAATCAAGATTATGCAAAAATAATAATAATAATAATAAATAATAATAATAATAATAATAATAATAATAATAATAATAATAATAATAATAATAATAATAATAATAATAATATTAATAATAATAATAATAATAATAATAATAATAATAATAATAATAATAATAATAATAATAATAATATTAATAATAATAATAATAATAATAATAATAATAATAATAATAATAATAATAATAATAATAATAATAATAATAATAATTATAATTATTATTATTATTATTATTATTATTATTATTATTATTATTATTATTATTATTATTATTATTATTATTATTATTATTATCTCATCATCATCATCATCATCATCATCATCATCATCATCATCATCATTATTATCATTATTATTATTATTATTATTATTATTATTATTATTATTATTATTGAAAAAGTGCAAAAGGCAATGATGATGATGGCAGTGTGGTGTATAGATGCTTTTACTAGTGACATAATATAGACGGTATGCGCTTTGCTAAGAAGCTCACAACATTGCCATCCGGAAGTATAGCTTGCCAACACACAAATCTACATGTAACCTTGAACGTTTATAGTCAGGTCTATACAGTTTAGTGAGAATTACTCATAAATGCGGATGGCAAAAATCAATAACAAAGATCTAAGTGACGTCAACTTCATACTATCTATGGCCTGGTTCATACAGTTTATTGAGAATTATTCATAAACATGGATGGCAAAAAGCAATAACAAAGACCTGAGTGACGTCATCTTTGTTCTATCTCTGGCCTGGTTCATACAGTTTATTGAGAATTATTCATAAACATGGATGGCAAAAAGCAATAACAAAGACCTGAGTGACGTCATCTTCGTTCTATCTCTGGCCTGGTTCATACAGTTTATTGAGAATTATTCATAAACATGGATGGCAAAAAGCAATAACAAAGACCTGAGTGACGTCATCTTTGTTCTATCTATCACGAGTTTTTAATCTTCCCATCTCACGTTTGTTATAGACTGTTACCCGGATCTGTGATCTTGCCTGATATTCGACACTCGTGGCTTGACCTGAATGGTCCCGGGTTCGAGTCTAGATCTGATTGGCGCAAAGTTGAGAAATGGGAATAAAGTTCTTCATTGACTCACCGTACTCAGGTATAAAATAAGTACCTGGCGTTAACAGCATAGTCTCTTTTTTTAAAAAAAATATTGTAATATCGTCTTACAGACAGACATCGTATTTCGCTGCTGCGCTTCGGCTAACGCCAGAAGTATTATAGTCTTCTTTTGGAATTGACAATAGATTGATCGAGATTGATGTCACTCAGTTTTTGTTATTGTTTCTTGCCATCCACGGTTATGAGTAATTCTCACTGAATTGTATTATCCAGGCTATAACAGTTCATGGTTACACAGAGTTTTGTGTGTTGGTCCGTTATACTTCCGGATGGGAATGCTGTGAACTTCTTAGCAAAGCGCATACTATCTATAAAAACAAACTTTCCATTGTAGATGAATAAAGGGAGTATATTTTCCATTCGATTATTGATATATGTGACCCCTTGTCTCAAAACGGTATTAAGTCGGGATGATTAAGATGCTGTAAATGGAATTTGTAGCCAGAAATATCAGACTTACGTTGAGTTAATTTGCTTTATAGGGGAGAAGGAATATCATATTTTACTGTGCTAAATACCAATAATTCATATTTTTGACTAGTTTAACTATAATCTGACTGTTTAGCATCTCGCCCATCCCGACATAATACCGTTTTGATATGTTGGATCACATATTTATCCTATTTATTTATCTTGTGTCGAAGGTTCAATCAAAGACAGTGTACAGATCCAATTAAGCGGATTTCACTGGCCTTTGCGTCAGTCAGGCCAGCGGCCATTAATTTAGGTCTGGGGACGACGTCAATAATTTAATATACTTTTCTATAGATAGTTCGAAGATGACGTCACTTGTTATTATATTTTGCCATCCACGTTTGTGAGTTATTCTCACTGAACTGTATTAACCTGACTATAAACGTTCATGGATACACACAGTTTTGTGTGTTGGTCCGTTATACTTCCGGATGGCAATGTTATGAGCTTCTTTGCCAAGCGCATACTATCTATACAATGACAAAACGAAAATGTCAGAAAACTAATAATTACCTATTTCAAAATTGTTAACAGATTCGAGGTGCACGTATTTGCAGGTCTGATAACCCAATTTTCTTATGGGCTCATTGTTGTAATGGAAATCTCAAAAATGTGACCCTTCGTCTCGAAACGGTATTATGTTGGGATGACTTGGACCCCGAAAAGTGACTTTAGAATTAAATTGATAGTAAATACCAATTTTTGAGCTTTTGCATTGTGAAAAACTGTTTGCATTCTCTTACATAACAAATCGAAACAAACCACAAGTTTCATGTTTTTGTCAATAAATTCATTGTTTTGCACCCGAGTCATCCCGAAATAGTACCGTTTAGAGACGGTGGGTCACAAATGATGCAAAATATTATCCATTACAACAATGTTATAATAGGCCCATATTTGCGTTCGGATGTCAGACCTGTTTACAATATTTCAACGGAGGATGGATTCCATCTTGTCAAAATTATTGAACCTAAGACTTATAAGAAGTATTGGTTTTAGACAAGTCTGTGTCATCTTGATGGTTGAGCTTGTTTTAAAAAACACAGAGCAATATCCACTACATGTGCTCAAAGCGCTTTACAAATAGTTCCAAGTCAACAGCAACACCTATCGTGTATGACAAAACATTCCACTTGTAAGGAGTTATTTCACTTTTTCCCCGTTACATACACCACTGTTACTGGCACATTTTCACCTGAGTGCGGTGAGAGAATATGAGCTAAGAGCATTTTCAAAGGACTGAACAACTTTGCGCCGTCACGAACGTGACTCGAACCAACGACCTACTAATCGGAAGACGATGGCACAACATAAAACTACAAAAGCGCATCTTTAATCATCGATTTAAGGTTGGGATGTATATAATTATTTTTTCCGTCCAAAATAAATAACAATGTGAAATTGAATGTAACCTTCAATTGAATGTAAGAAAACAGATAAAATGGACGTTTCGGGTTACCCCTTTATCAACAAAACAGGATGAAAAAATCACTACAGACGAATGAATTAAAGGGGAAACTAACCCAAAACGTACATTTTATCCGTTTCTGTACATTACATTGAAGCTTACATTCACATTTCACATTGTTATTTATTTCTTTGAGTTTCGAGCAGCAACATTTACATATTATGACAAAAATAAAGAAAATAAGTTTTGTCCAAATAAATGGCAGTGAGCTCATAAAACAATTTGAGCTTTTATATAGCGCAATATCCACTTATCGTGCTCAAAGCGCTTTACAAGGGGTCCCTGGTAAACAGCAACATTTGACATTTAGGACGGGACATGACGCCTGTTAGGCGATATTACACAATTTTTTTTCGGACAGAGACAACGCTGTTAACGACCAGGTACTCATTTTACACCTGATTACCGTGAGAGAATGTGCGTAAAGAGCCTTTTCAAAGGACTCAACTATGCACCGAGCGAGGCTCGAACCCAGGACCTTCCGATCCGAAAGCGAGTACAGTGTCATACCACAAGACCACATAGCCGCACAAGCTTCGAGCAGCAACATTTACATTTGATAAAAATAAATAAAATATGTTTTGTCCAAAAAAAAGAGTGACAGTAAACTTGATGCTCTGACATAAGAGAAGACCTTTTAATGAAATGGAGTTTGAATTGTTTGGTCGTAGACATTGACATATTGATATTAATTAATGAAATTGACGTCAATGATCTCGATGGATAGAAGAGCACAATTTTGTCTGGTTTCCGATTGACCTTTCCGCCCCAGACAAAGTAGATGGTCAGGTGAATGGCCGAGTAGTAAAGGCATTGGAATATGACCCGGGAGGTAGCCGGTTCGTTCCTGTCCTTGCTTCAGATACTTTCGTTTCATTTTTTTTCTTTTGGCAAGATTATGAACTGATGTTGAATAAATGTTTATAATTATTGAATATCATTAAATATATATAAGACCGTGAACCGTGGAAGGAAATGACACAGATGATTAGAGAGGCAGCCGAGGCGTCCCGATCGGATGATTTGGATGCGAAAATCCTTAAGACAGTAGTTAAATCATATATATATATATATATATATATATATATATATATATATATATATATATATATATATATATATTTATGAATGTTGGTGGGTACTCGTAGGTACGAAAGTGCTCGATAATGATGGTTACAGCTAATATAGAATACAAATTGTCACTCACATTTTTTTGTGGCCGAAACGTTCGTTTCTGTGTCTCTTACACGTCCTCAGTCGGCGTAATCCTTAATAATGTCCGAAGAAAAAATTCTTACTCTTAGTATAATAATATTATTATTATTATTATTATTATTATTATTATTATTATTATTATTATTATTATTATTATTATTATATTATTATTTTTATCATTATTATTATTATTATTATTATATTATTATTATTATTATTATTATTATTATTATATTATATATTATTATTATTATTATTATTATTATTATTATTATTATTATTATATATTATTATTATTATCATTATTATTATTATTATTATCATTATTATTATTATTATTATTATTATTATTATTATTATTATTATTATTATTATTATTATTATTATTTATTATTATTATTATTATTATTATTATATTATTATTATTATATATTATTATTATTTATTATTATTATTATTATTATTATTATTATTATTATTATTATTATTATTATTATTATTATTATTATTATTATTATATATTATTATTATTATTATTATTATTATTATTATTATTATATTATTATTATTATCATTATTATTATATCTTTGCTTCGTACCCGAAAGGTACCGATTTCGATCACCCGCGGCTGTTCTGTGTGGCCTTGAATGAGCAAGTCACCTCGCCGCCCTAGCTCAGTTTGCGGTGCTGACTGGACCCTAAAGAAAAATATACCCTATGGGATGAATAAAGGGATTGTTATTAATTGTTTAAAATTTATTTATTCTCCACATATCCGTTTCTCCCGCGGCAGCACTGTGTAGTCTTGAGCAAGTCACCTCGCTGCCCTAGCTCAATTTGCGTTACGCGCTACACTGTGTAGTCTTGAGCAAGTCACCTCGCTGCCCTAGCTCAATTTGTGTTGCGCGCTGCACTGTGTAGTCTTGAGCAAGTCACCTCGCTGCCCTAGCTCAATTTGTGTTGCGCGCTGCACTGTGTAGTCTTGAGCAAGTCACCTCGCTGCCCTAGCTCAATTTGCGTTACGCGCTGCACTGCGGCTGGCTGATGCCTGGGTTATTCCAGTCTTCCCTTGGAATAGACGCTAGAGAAATATTTCCCCCCTATGGGATGAATAAAGAGAATTTTATTTCTTATTTTTAAAATTTATTATTGATTCCTGTACTGCCGTTGTTTAAACAAAAACAAACAAACAAACACCACGGTATTTGCAATGGTAACCAAATAGCACATACTGTTTTCTTCAATAAAACGGCAATGTGTTGACATCATATCTTTGTTTGATTGGTGATCTGTGTTCCTCCAAAAATGCCTAGGCGATGACATCAAAATATTTCTCATGGAAGGGAGTAGACTAATTCCTTTTCTTTTCTTCTTTTTTTTCCTTTTTCCCGCCATAAAATTTAACATAAAAATTGAAAATGTTCTCAGTAGACTAAGAGATTCTAAACATGAATTTGAAGAGCTTAGTGTTTTAAAATATATCGTAACATAACGGGAATAAAAATGACTTATATAAAAGATTCAAAATAATTTTTCGGCATTTGGCCTTCTCCAGGTAAACAAGAAAAGAAAATGTGTTATATTATATTGGCATTATGCTTAAAACATTTTGTTATATTATGTTGGCATTATGCTTAAAACATTTTGTTATATTATATTGGCATTATGCTTAAAACATGATAGGTAAAAATGTGTGTGTGTGTGTGTGTGTGTGTGTGTGTTTGTGCAAGGGAAGGAGAAGAAGAAGAAGAAGAAGAAGAAGAAGAAGAAGAAGAAGAAGAAGAGAGAGAGAGAGAGAGAGAGAGAGAGAGAGAGAGTTAGAGAGAGAGAGAAGGGGGGGGGGGGATATAATTACACCAGACCTGAAAGTAATATAACAAATAAATATGTCAATTTATTACCTAATTAAATACATAAGGTACGTGTACATTTGGGCATGGAGTTCATCAATTGTTATTATCTGTTTTTGGGTGGTTTTTTTTTTTTTGTTTTGATTTATTTTCAACGAAAATAAATGCAACGCTCATGATTAAAAGCTCTGACAAACCTTATTCGCAAAAAAAAAAAAAGAATTTAGAAACAGCTAGCTATAAAAACAACAACAACAACAACAACAGCAATAACTGCAACTAACTTTGCAGTACAGAATCCCCCCCCCCCTCCGCTCCGCCCCCTTTCCCCACAAAAGAAAACAATTCATATTTAAAAAAAAAACCCAACAAAATGACACCGGGCACAAGCCTAAGGTGGTACTATTTATCCAAGCGGATTTTAGTATGTGCGATAGTAACATTCTTAAAATATCAGTCACTGCAAAGTATAACAACTCTTGAGGCATTGTCACCTTCCAGGTTAACGGCCAATTCCGACATAGCTTGATTTTAATATATAAATACGAGACTACTCATCAGTCAACCAGCATCGCAACATGAACCAGGGAGCTAACTCCGACTATTTCATTCATCGGTCACATTTCATCCATTACATCCCTTGCTTTCCAATTCCTCCGTTGCTTAATATCGATATGTTTGTTTGTGTTTTTAAGGGTTTTACGACGCTTGCAACACATTAAGGTCATATCAGCGACAGCAGTGAAAAGAAAGAAAATGGGACAGTAACAAATTATAGAATTACAATTAAAGCACCCTTAAGTTAATAATAATAATAATAATAATAATAATAATATAATGAACTTATATAGCGCCTAGTTCCAATTTGGAATTGCTCACTGGCGCTTTACATCAACACATCATGTATGATATACAAATATAGAACTGGCATGTTAAAACCACACAAATTCGATGATAACATAATATATTATAATAAAATACATACTAAGAGTCCAAATTATATGCCCTACAGAAAAGCTCAGTTTTTAACCGTTTTCTAAAGATAAGTGGATTTTCACTATTTTTAGTTTCAATATTGATGGAGTTCCACAGTCGGGGGCATGGTGGTCAAAATATTTCTCATGAAAAACTAACGATTTTGGGGGTTCCTTTAGGATATTTAAATTAGCAGATCTTAAATTTCGACTGGGTTCATAAAGGTGGATAAGTTCCTGAAGGTAAACAGAGCGGAATTGTTTAAGCAATTGAAAACATGGGTGAGTATTTTAAATTCAATCCTAAACTTTACAGGTAGCCAGTGTAGGTCCTCCAAAATCCAAAATAATACTTGCCAAGTTTGATTAAAAATCTACCATTGTTGCTGTTTTTAAGGGTTTTACGACGCTTGCAACACATTAAGGTCATATCAGCGACAGCAGTGAAAAGAAAGAAAATGGGACAGTAACAAATTATAGAATTACAATTAAAGCACCCTTAAGTTAATACTTGCCAAGTTTGATTAAAAATCTACCATTGGTTGCTGTTTTTAAGGGTTTTACGACGCTTGCAACACATTAAGGTCATATCAGCGACAGCAGTGAAAAGAAAGAAAATGGGACAGTAACAAATTATAGAATTACAATTAAAGCACCCTTAAGTTAATACTTGCCAAGTTTGATTTAAAATCTACCATTGGTGAAGGAGCTATGCAGATTATTCCAAAGTCGTATGAAAATACTCTTCAACAGTCGTGACGTCACTTCCCTCATGATGACGCATGGTAACTTAGTACCTGGCTCTAAACTATCGGAACAATGGTGGAAATACTTCTCCGACGAGCATAAAAGCGTATCCAGAGGAAAAAAACAAAAAACATTATAAATCTGATCACGTTTTGACTTTTACACATTCTGATCACAAGGCATATGAAAAGTTCTAGCCAGCATGAAGAATAAAAAGTACCGATTTTCTTTGTTTAGAACCACGATGACGCCGGTGCTGGGCGACGTGACATCAGACTATTGAATCCAATTCCGATATCGAACGGTTCCAAACTTGAGTCTTGTTTTTTGTTTTGTTTTTCGCGGCGTGTACTGGTGTAAAATGTTGCTCTGCCATGTTGAAAACTCAATGGCATATCGAGATTTTATTTTTAAAAGTAGAGCATTGATATAGCGCAATATCCACTAAACGTGCTCAAAACGCTTTACAAAGGGTCCCTGGCCAACAGCAACACGTAACATATAGAACGAGACATGACGCGTGCTTGGCGATATTACATTTTTTTTCCGACAGAGACAACGCCGTTAACGGACAGGTACTCATTTTACACCTGAGTACGGTGAAAGAATGTGAGTATAGAGCACTTTCCAAGGACAACTATGAGCCGAGCAAGGCTCGAACCCAGGACTTCCTACCGAAAGCAAATGTCATAACTCAAGACCACATAGCCGCACGAAAGATTCGGAATAGGTTTTTCTTCCAACCCTGTTACATAATCTTTCAATACACAGAATTATATTCGATGTATTTCTATAGATAGTATGCGCTTGGCTAAGAAGCTCATAACATTGCCATCCGGAAGTATAACGGACCAACACACACAGCTATGTGTAATTATGAACTATTATAGTCTTGATAATGCCGTTCAGTGAGCATTACTCATAAACGTGGATGGCAAAAAACAATAACAAAGACCCGAGTGACGTCAACTTCATTCTATCTATAGTCTAACTGGCCTCTAACGAATCCTGACTTTAACCCTCTCCTTACCAACCATAGGAAAATCGTCACATTCGTGAAGATACAACCAACATTTTTCTTATTCAAAATTTATCGTGTACATCATAAAATTTAAAGATAATGAACAGTCTGTTGTAGAGCACGGTTTGCTAAAGAAATTATCTATCTCAAGAAGTTTATCTACTGTTATTGTGCTTGAATGATAAAACATATATTTTTGTGTTAGTTGGGTATGAAGTTCTGGGGTAAATCATGAACATTGCTGGTAAGGAGAGGGTTAAGGATCGCAGCACATCTCGAGGCCGTTTTCAAGATACTGGATCTATGACCACAATCTTGTTATCATTATGTACAAATTGACAACAGTCGTGACGTCACTTCCCTCGTAATGACGAATAGAAATTTAGTAACTGGTTCTAAACTATCGGAACAATGGCGGACGCCATTATGAAATACTTCTCCTACGAACGAGCATAAAAGTTTATCCAGAGGAGAAAAACATTATAAGTCTGATCACATGACATGTAGAATAAAAAGTACCGATTTTCTTTCCTCGTTGCTGGGCCGACGTGACATCAGACTATTGAATCCTATTGAGTGTGATAATGTGACCTATCTAGGACATGAACTCGGTAATGGACACGTCAGACCAAACTGCCAAGATTCCCCGCGCCTCGCTTATATGGCGCTGGTTCGAACCCTCCTGATTGTATGGTGAGGTGTTCAGAATAGATAGAATGAAGTTGACGTCACTCAGATCTTTGTTTTTTTTTTGTTTTTTTTTTTGTCATCCATGTTTATAAGTGATTGGATTCAATAGTCTGATGTCACGTCGCCCAGCAACGGCGAGCAGCGTAGTTCTAAACAAAAAAAAATCTGTACATTTTATTCTTTCCAAATATCATGTGATCAGAATATATAAAAGTCAAAATCATATTTATAATGTTTTTCTCCTCTGGATACGCTTTTATGGTCGTCGGAGTAATATTTCATTCGGGCGTCCGCCATTGTTCCGATAGTTTAGAGCCAGCTATTAAGTTACTATGCGTCATTACGAGAGAAGTGATGTCATGACTGTTGAAGCCTATTCTCACAAAACTGTATTAACCAGACTATAAAAGTTAATTGTTTTACATAGTTTTGTGTGTTGGTCCTGTATACTTCCGAATGGCAATTTTGTGAGCTTCTTAGCCAAGCGCATACTATATAAACCTAGCAACCCGAGGAGGATACGTTTAACTCCGGGCTCAATCGGGTTATCTCCCAGCAACCAGCGCCAGGACATAACACCAATACGCTTCAACAGTCGTAACGTCACTTCCCTCGTAATGACGAATGGTAACTTAGTAACCGGCTCTAAA
>NC_088370.1:9521305-9533805 GCF_034508935.2 Berghia stephanieae
TTTAAACTTATAAAAAACGTCAATATTTATATAGCGCAATATCCATTAAATGTGCTCAAAGCGCTTTACAAGTAGTTCCTAGCCAACAGCAACACTTAATACATATGACGAGATACGACCAAGACAAGGCTGTTTAAAAAAAAAAAAATTAGAATAAATAAATAAATAAAAACAACGAAAAAAACAAACTTTGTTCATTCATCCCTTATGGGGAATTTGTCTTTAGGTTCTTATTTTTAAAAAATTAAAATAAATAAATAAATAAATAAATAAATAAATTGAGCTTTCATATAGCGCTTTATCCACTAAATGTGCTCAAAGCGCTTTACAAGGGGTCCCCGGTCAGCAGCAACATTTAACATGTAGGACGAGACATGCTGCCTGTAAGGCGATATTACAATTTTTCGGACAAAGACACTGCTGTTAACGGCCAGGTACTCATTTTACACCTGAGTACGGTGAGAGAATGTGCGTAAAGAGCTTTTTCCAAGGACTCAACTATGCGTCGAGCGCGAGGCTCGAACCCAGGACCTTCCGATCCGAAAGCGAGTGTCATACCACTAGAGCACATAGCCGCACAGACCACATAGCCGCACAGACCACATAGCCGCACAGACCACATAGCCGCACAGACCACATAGCCGCACAGACCACATAGCCGCACTCTTAGGCAAAAAACTTTAACCCATTTTTTGATCGTTTTACAGAGCTGCATTGCGACTGAGGTCAAGGTTATCTCGGTCTGTTCTCGAGATAATCCAGCAAGGAATAGAATTGGATTCGACATTCTGATGTCACGTCGCCCAGCAACGGCGGCCATAGTGGTTCTAAACAAAGAGAATCGGTACCTTTTATTCTTCATGCTGGCTATAACTTTTCATAATATGTCTTGTGATCAGAATGTGTAAAAGTCAAAACATGATCTGATTTATAATGGGGTTTTTTTTCCCTCTGGATACGTGGTGGTTTTATGCTCGTCGGAGAAATATTTCATTAGGGCGTCCGCCATTATTCCGATAGTTTAGATAGAGCCAGTTGGTAAGTTACCTTGCGTCATTACGAGGGAAGTGACGTTACGACTGTTGACGTGAATTCCCATGAGAAAGAATGAAGGAAATCGTAATAAACTTATAACGAGTTTATTATTTAATTATTATCGCATATATTATTTTATCTATTTTATTCAGGCGTTAGAAATACATTAAGATTTTTCTATTTAGCCCTATGAAATAAAAAACAACAAAAAACTTATTTCTATTGTGTTTGAGTGATAAAAAAAAATATTTGTTAGTTGGGAGTGAAGTTTTGGGGAAAATCCTGAAAATTGCTGGAAAAGAGAAGTTTTAAAAAAGCGCTTTTATATAGAGCAATATCCACTAAACGTGCTCAAAGCGTTTTACAAGGAGCCCTGTCCAAAAGCAACATGTGGCAAAGAAAACGGGATATGACGCCTGTTAGGCGATATTACATTTACTTTCCCGTCAGAGACAACGCTGTTTAAAGATCAAGTATTCATTTTACACCTGAGTACAATGAGAGAATGTGAGTAAAGAGCTTTTTTCAAGGACTCAACTATGCGCCGAACAAGCGAGGGGGGCGGGCTCGAACCCAGGACTTTCCGATCCGAAAGCAAGTGTTTTACTACTAGACCACATTACAGCCGCAAGCCTAAACCGGGGTATGCTCCTTCTGCATTGCTCTTAGTATGATCTTTAAGTTCTTATTTACAGGAACCTCCCCCCTCCCTCTATCATCTCTCTCTTTTAGATTGCATGTCTTACCCCTTCACACACACACATACACACACACACACACACACACACACACACACACACACACACACATAATTTCTGGAATCGACTTTGATTCTAGGGCTGGAATGTGTAATTTCAAGAGTCTGCACTTTAATCTCTCTTGGCGAAATATCAACTCAGAAAATTATTGCTTTGTAAACTGACCTGCCTAACACTACGAAAAATTCGAATTTTTGGCTAAGGATACAAAACTGCATAGGTCTCTTTGGCTCAATAAATCTTGTTGAAAAGGAAAGTTTAGCTTCTTAGAACCTACATTCAGGACTCGGGAGCATTTTTTGGACCATGCTAGAGCAAATTGTTGATTTTACAGCTATTTAAAGAGAAATTGTCTATTTATTTTTCCCTTGGAAATTCGAATTTTTAAAATTTGAAGTTGGCAGCTTTGTTTGTAAATCCAACGTAATCTCTTTTTGCCCTTTGCCCAGACGATGAATAATTTCAATGGAAGTTCAATTTGATCCTTTTTTTCATCATTCCAATTATTTTTCTTCTTCTCCTTTTTTTTTTATTAACGTCAACAACTTTGTTCCCCCCCCCCCCCCCCCTTTCCCCCGCCGGGCTCCCTCACTCTTCTTTTTCGGTATTCTTACAGCTATCTTAGGCCTGGTTTTAAAGTTGGTTTTGACGCCGAAAACAAAAATTTTACACATTATAAAAAACTATGCAATAAATTTCAGATTATACCTTTTACCGATTCATTTGCACGAATTCATTTTTTTCATAACCATTGGCATTTATTCCTTTTTTTTTTTTTACAAAATGCAACCCCAATGCCTCTAATGGATATTACAAAAAGAAAAAAAAACAAACACCAACTTTAAAAATACAAAAAAAAACCCCAAAACATACAAATTAGAAACAATACAAACATACACACACACACAAACACACACACACACACACACACACGCAAGGACAAACTTTTAAAAATAAATCCTAAAAAAAAAAAAAATCAATGCCGTCTGACGAAATGGAGGACATAGAAACGATTGTTTCGGCAAAGAATACGTGAGTGATCTTATATATGTATATATATATATATATATATATATATATATATATATTTATATATATATATATATATATATATATATATATATATATATATATATATATATATATATATATATGCAGGGGAAAAAAACAAAAATGAAATTAACTGAATCTCAAGTTAAATTGACCAGTAATGTGAAATCGTAGTTTTGCCACTTCAACAAATGACATACATCTACCGTAATAAAATGTAATCATGTAAATGTTGCTGCCCGAAGCTCGAAGAAATAAATAACAATATGGAATTGAATGTAAGCTTCAATTTAATATACAAAAACAGATAAAATGGACGTTTCGGGTATCTCGTTTATCAACAAACAGGATGAATGAAACACTACATAATATGAATGAGATAATGCGGTAGTGGCGTTGATAAGATGAAAAAACAAACAAACATTTTTTAAAATGATTTATTTGTTGCGTCATCTCCGAAGTCGAAATATCAAGTTGTTTAACAAAAAATAATCACCATCCCCGCTATGATTCACAGATTGCAATATATCTAAACATGAATGTGGTTTAATCTGTTCTATTATATGATATAAAGTTCCTAACTCTCATTCAGAGTTTAGCAAGTGATTTTTGCTCATTACATATATATATATATATATATATATATATATATATATATATATTGAATCGTGTTTGATACAAATATGGTACGGATGTGTCCACATCGCCGGAAGTTCTTATTAATCAACTACAAACCGGAACCACTTCAACAAACAACAACAGAAAACAAACCAAACTCATGTAACACACAGTCCTGACGATGGCTGATTAGGCCTGAAACATCGATGTAGACTGACTCCAACATTGTGGTAAATATTATATATATATATATATATATATATATATATATATATATAATATATATATATATATATATATATATATATGTGTGTGTGTGTGTGTTCTATATATATATATATATATATATATATATATATATGTGTGTGTGTGTATGTGTGTGTGTGTGTTCTATGTATATATATATATATAATATGTGTGTGTGTGTGTGTGTGTGTATGTATGTATGTATTGAAACGTCACTGGGATGAGTAGACTAAGAACCGTAACCTCAGTAGCCAAAAGTTTTACGGAGATCGCGTGACAATTTAGCTTTTACTATCAATTCGGTTTCAGGGAGACGACATGGGATTTTGAAGTCTTTGATAAATAAAGTCACATGATCAAATACTAAGCAACTAGCAAGGGGGGGGGGGTGATATTGATCTCGGATGAAGTCGATTTGAAAACAAAATACAAAAGCAATACGATTCAATAGTTGATGTCACGTCGCCGGCAACGGCGGTCATCTTGGTTCTAAACAAAGAAAATCATTACTTTTTATTCTTCATGCTGGCTAGAACTTTTCATATGTCTTGTGATCAGAATGTGTAAAAGTCAAAACATGATCAAATTTATGTTGTTTTTTTTTCCTCTGGATACGCTTTTATGCTCGCCGGGGAAATATTTCATACGGGCGTCCTTCATTGTTCCGATAGTTTAGAGCCAGTGTTACTAAGTTACCATGCGTCATAAGGAAGGAAGTGACGTCACGACTGTTGAAGTATTCGGCAGTGATTGGGTAGTTGGATGTGTTATATCGCGATCACCCCCTTCACAAATATATTAAGTTCTCCCTGAAGAGCCGTAGCCTTATATCTATAAAAACAAAGACAACACGTCACCTTAATTCATTTTTGCCACATGGTGTTCGAATTTTTAACGCGCAACTGTGATTTAAATTAGATACTATCTTTTAAATATACACACACAAGTTCGGACTCAAGGCCAGAGGTATGGCTTATCTCAATTTATCAAATTGATATATAAAGTTTTGCTATTGGTTCTTGGTTGTATAGTTTTACATTTTTGTGCATTTGCATATATTATATATGTATAAATTGTCGCCAAAGATTCTCAACTTTGTGTTTATACATTTTCTGGCATGCCACGTCTGTAAACGAATTTCTATTTTTTTGAATGAATAAAGTATAACTTATCTTATCTTATCTTATGATAGGTACCTTGAAATTAAAAAACAAAACAAAAAAAACTTGACCTTTTATATAGCGCAATATCCACTAAATGTGCTAAAACGCTTTAAAAATGGTCCCAAACCAACAGCAACACGTAATATGTGAACGAGGCAAGACGCCTGTAAGGCGATAATACAGTTTTTTTCCGACAGAGACAACATATGGCAATGTAAAATCGAAATAAATAACGTGTATAAACTATTGAGGTTGTTGAAAATAATTAACAGATGTGAACTGCTCACAGTATGATAAAAAAAAGCCTACACAATTTAATTTCATCCTAAGTAAATAGCCTTTTCCAAGGACTCAACCCTGCGCCGAGCGAGGCTTGAACCCAAGACCTTCCGATCCCAAAGCGAGTCTCATACCAAAAAATAACACAACTGTACAATACTTTTCGTTGAGAACTACGTGCTCTTAAAACTGACTGGCTAAAAACAATCACACAAAGCTGATTGACGTCAATTTCGTTCTATCTATAGATAGAACGAAGATGACTTCACTCTGGTCTTTATTATTGTTTTTTGCCATCCACGTTTATGAGTACTTCTCACTAAACTGCATTAACCAGACTATAAAAGTTCACGGTCACACATAGTTTTGTGTGTTGGTCCGTTCTACTTCCGGATGGCAATGTTGTGAACTCCTAGCCAAGTGCATACTATCTACAGATAGTATGCGCTTGGCTAAGGAGCTCATTGCCATCCGGAAGTATAACGGACCAACACACAAAACTATGTGTGACCATGAACTTTTATAGTAGTAAATAAGTAGTAGTAAATAATGAATTTATATATCGCCTGAACATCCACGTTAATCGTGCTCTGCGGTGCTTTACATAATAAAAATAAAAATGGTTTAAAATAACAAAATTAAAAATCACGACACTTCATGATACATAATAAGCATGCATACAAAAACAAAATTTAAGCAACATCCATTTCATGAAAAATAAGCCTCACGGAACAACTCAGTCTTCAGACATTTCCTGAAAGATGATAAATTTTCACAGGACTTTGTCCGAGGACTAAGTGCGTTCCATAGGCGTGGAGCTATGGATGAAAAGGCTTTTTCACCGAAAGTGGATTTTGAGGTGGTAACTTTTAGAAGTTGGGACTGAAATGATCTTAAATTTCGAATGGGTTCATACTTATTAATCAGTTCCTGCAAATATTCAGGTGCCAATCCATCCAGACATCTAAAAACATAGCACAATATTTTAAATTCTATCCTATACTTCACAGGAAGCCAGTGCAATTCCTGGAGAACTGGTGTTATATGATCTCTTTATTTTTCCGTTAATTTTATAGGTCTAGCCGCTTTATTTTGAATTTTTAGTAGTTGATGAATTAATCTACTTTGACAACCAATGAGAAGGGCATTGCAATAATCTAATCTGCTAGTAATAAACGAATTAACAAGCATCTTTGTAATATCTTCATCAATATAATGTCTGATTCTTTCAATGTTTCTAATGTAATAGTTACAACATTGGCATATTTTTTAACATGATCTTCCATGGATAACCCTTGATCTAAATACACCCCAAGATTTATCACACAAGAACTAGGTTTAATAGCATTTTCACCCACTAGTATCTCATTTGTAGACATTTTTGAGAGTTGATACCTATTTCCAAAAATTATCATTTCCGTCTTGTCATCATTAAATTTAAGTTTGTTTAGTTTCATCCAATCCTTTATGTTAGCAATGCAATTTTCCATAACAGATACTGATGGCAGCTCTGAATCATTATTGAGTTTTGTATACAGCTGAGTGTCATCAGCATAAAAATGAAAATCAATGGGAAAAGTGGATACCATATGAGAAAGGGGGGCAGTATACATTGTAAAAAGGAGGGGGCCGACAATAGATCCCTGAGGCACTCCACACGTTAATATGGATGGAGTTGATACATGGTTTTCTATAATTACCGACTGAGTTCTTTCAAACAAATATTCCTTTAACCAGCCCAAAGCTGTGCCACTAAATATAAAATTGATCCCGTAGTCTAGTTAAAAGTAAATTTTGATCGATGGTGTCGAATGCCGCACTTAAATCTAGTAAAACAAGCATCGCAGCTCTTTTATTATCTACATCATTTACAATATCATTAAAAACTTTAAGTAATGCCGTTTCCGTGCTATTTAACATTTAAGGCATTCGTCTCTGGATGGTTAATAATACGAGCAGCAACGACTTTTTCGATTAATTTTGAAATGAAATTTAAATTTGACACAGGTCCAAAATTATTTAACTCATTGCAGTCAAGATTTGCTTTTTTCTTCAGGGGTCTAACCAAGGCATGTTTCAGCATATTAGGAAAAGCGGGCAACGCTAGACTTTCATTTACGATAGATGCAATTGCTGGAGCAAGATAATTTGAACATGATTTTATTAGCCAAGTTGGTGTTTTATCTAGCGGGCATGATTTGTATAGTCTGGTTAATACAGTTTAGTGAGAATTACTCATAAACGTGGATGGCAAAAGACAATAACAAAGACCTGAGTGACGTCATCTTCGTTCTATCTATAAATTTCCAAGGTTACACATAGTTGTGTTATTTGTTAGGTACGTTAAATCTGGCTGGCGGATGTTGTTAGTATTTTACCTAACCGCAAAGCATCAATATTCATTCTCATCTAAAAAACATATCAACTGAGCTTACGTCTCGTATTTTCTCTATAGTTAGAATGAAGTTGACGTCACTCGGGTCTTTGTTAATGTTTTTTGCCATCCGCGTTTATGAATGCTTCTCACTAAACTGTATGAACCAGACTAAAAACGTTTAAGGTTACACTTAGTTTTCTGTGTTGGTCCATTATACATATATAGTTCCGGATGGGAATGTTATGAGCTTCTTAGCCTAGTGCATATTATCGATAGAATACATTTTAAGCAATCAAACAACACTAATGATAATGTCATATCGTTTTGATGATACGAGTCACAAATAAACAGAAACACGTGGGTTAATATTATCTCATTTAGATTCCTATAACCCCCCGCACCCCCCTTCTCCCTCGCTTTCTCTCTCTCTCTCTCTCTCTCTCTCTCTCTCTCTCTCTCTCTCTCTCAGTTTCTCACCTCTTTCTGTCTCTCTCTCTCTCTCTCTCTCTCTCTCTCTCTCTCTCAGTTTCTCACCTCTTTCTGTCTCTCTCTCTCTATCTCTCTCTTTCTCTCTCTCTCTCTCTCTCGCACACACACACACAAACACACACACACACACACACACACGCCCCTCTTGCTTAAAAGTTTGGGACTTTCTTATCTGATATCAGTTTAGACATTGCCAATTGTTGCCAATTATTGGCATGGCATATTTCAAATGTAAAACAGTTTCTGATATGTACATCATTATAGATAGTGTGCGCTTGGCAAAGATGCTCACAACATTGCCATCCGGAAGTATAACGGACCAACACAAAAAACTTTGTGTAACCTGAAACGTTTATAGTCTGATTAATGCAGTTTAGTGAGAATTACTCATGACAAAAAGCAATAACAAAGGCCAGATTGACGTCAACTTCGAACTATCTATATGTCTTTGTTATTGCTTTTTGCCATCCGCGTTTATGAGTAGTTCTCACTAAACAGACGTAACCTGACTATAAACGATCCTGTTACACAAAATTTTGTGTGTTGGTCCGTTATACTTCCGTATGGCAATGTTATGAGCATCTATGCCAAGCGCATACTATCTACAAAAGTCTGAGCGATGGCCCGACTCACACAACACCGTAGGTACATAATACAATACCTAATAAGAGCATTGACTTGGACGGTGGTGTGTGACTTTAGCGCCATGTCACAGCGGAAATAAATAACTGATATTCATTAGCTTCAATAGTATGATATACAGTATATATATATATATATATATATATATATATATATATATATATATATATATATATATATATTGATAGTTCAAAGTTGACGTCACTCGGGTCTTCATTATAGTTTTTTGCCATCAACGTTTATGAGTAATTCTCACTTAACTGTATTAACGAGACTATTAAAGTTCACTGTTACACAGAGTTTTGTGTGTTGTGTTGGTCCATTATACTTCCGGATGGCAATGTTGTGAGCTTCTTACCCAAGCGCATACTATCTATCTATATATCTATTATATATATATATAAATATATATATATATATATATATATATATATATATATATATATATATAGTATGCAGATGACGTCACTCAGGCCTTTGTTATTGTTTTTGCCATCCGCGTTTGTGAGTTGTTCTCACTAAACTGTATTACCTGACTAAAGAAGTTCATGGTTACACAGAGTTTGTGTGTTGGTCCGTTATACTTCCGGATGGCAATGTTGTGAACTCCTTGGCCAAGCGCATTCTATATAATATATATATATATATATATATATATATATATATATATATATATATATGTATATATATATATATATATATATATATATATATATATATATATGTGTGTGTGTGTGTGTGTGTGTGTGTGTGTGTGTGTGTGCGTGATCTGTACCATTTTCAGTGTACCAGTTTTCTGGCTAAAATCTAAAGAAAAAATAAAAATCGTGAATTATCAGGGTTTTTTTTTGGCATGATATGATCTGTGCCATTCTGAGATTAGATAGACGTTTTTCTGGCCAAAATTGATATTAAAAATCATGAACGTTCAGCGTTTTTTTTTTGTTTTTTTTTTTTTTGTTTTTTTTTTTTGTTTTTGCATGATCTCTGCCATGCATTTCTGGGAACAAGATATAAATAGAAAGCGCTTGGCCAAGGAGTTCACAACATTGCCATCCGGAAGTACAACGAACCAACACACAAACTCTGTGTAACCATGAACTTTTATAGTCTGGTTAATACAGTTTAGTGAGAACAACTCACAATCGCGGATGGCAAAAACAATAACAAAGGCCTGAGTGACGTCATCTGCATACTATCTATATATATGAATGGCTGGGAATGACAACAACTCAAGCAAGTAGACTGGCGGAAAACCGTAAACTGTTTCGCAAGAAAGTTCGGGAAGCAACGTCCTCCGCAGGATCAGCTGACTAGAAGAAGAAAGAAGATCTGTACCATTGTGAAAGTACAAAATTTTCTGGCCAAAATGAAGAAACGGAAATAATATTATTAGTTTTTCAGTTGTTTTAGTTGGAAAAATACCTGGTAAACGCGCCCGGGGGAGACAAAGAAAAACACTCATAGACCAACTGAAGGGCTTCACCAACCTAACAATCCAAGAGCTGTTTGAAAAAGCAAGAGACAGGGAGGAATGGAGAGAGATAATTCATGCAGTATCCGAAGCCTGGACCAGGCATGGAACCTAGAAGAAGAAGTTGGATCTGTATGATAGTAATACATCATGACTTTTTTATCCCCGGGATGAATAATTTCATGCCATTTATCATTAACAGTTTCTAGCCGACCCAAAGCACGCCAGACTGCCTGGTTTCTTCTGGCTAATGTATGGAGATTTGATGTTATAAGTAATGAGGGTTGTTTTCATCACGATAATATACTGTAATATATCCTTTGACATTTCGATTTAGTGGAGAAAAAAATATTCTACAAACCAACTACAAAAATTAACAAAACAAATACATAGACAAATAAACTAAAAAGACAAACACGCATAACTAAGATTTTTTTTTTAAAGGAAAAATAATATAATGATGACGGTAATGATGATGATGATGATGATGATGATGATGATGATGATGATGATGATGAAGATGATGATGATGATGATGATGATGATGATGATGATGATGATGATGATGAAGATGATGATGATGATGATGATGATGATGATGATGTAGATGATGATGATGATGATGATGATGATGATAATGATGATGATAATGGTGATGATGATAATGACGGTGATGATGATGATCATCATCACCATCATCATAATCATCATTATCATAATTACATTCATTATAATATTTTCCCCATCAATATAACAACTGCACATTTTATTTCAAAACAATTAAATACGAAATACATTTTTTTCTTTTTTTTTGTTTTTTTTTTTTTGTTTTTTGAAAAAAGGTGGAAATAACCCACCCGTGAACAACAAGACAAATCAATGCTTCCAAATACATATATAACAGATGATGATAATAGAACATCTGCAGACATCAAGAGCCAGAGATGAACAATGAATGACGATTTCATTTGGGCTAAGAATACAATTAATGTGGCCAATATCATTGGTCGATTCTTTCTGCTTGGATTAATGGCTGTAGAATAATTAACCCTTTGCATGCGTGGTTCTATTCTATCCTTGAATGAATGAATGAATGAATGAATGAATGAATGAATGAATTTATATAGCGCCTAGATCCACAATGTGCTCAGAGGCGCTTTACAATGCAAATAAAACACGACAATAAATCAATGATCTAAGCATAAAATCTATCATATTAGAATAGCATTAATCAATTTGTAATTTAATTACCACGCACTGTGTGCTACAAGATGAAAATTTAGGATATCTATAACATGTAGGCCTGATAGAAATGTTAAACATCAAATGATTTCCTAAAGAGATGTGTTTTAAGTTTCTTTTTAAAGTTTTCAAATGTCGGATATTTTTTGAGGGATGAAGGCAGTTGGTTCCATAAGACGGATGCCGACTGGCTAAAAGATCTCTCACTAAAAGACGATCTACAGCGAGGAACCTGGAAGAGATCTTGACCACTGGATCTAAGTTCTCTCTCCTTATCGTTGCTTCATTGATTTACCGTTTTCGTTCAGAGGGATGTTACAGAGATGCATCTGTTTAGGGGATTAGTTATCACACGATTGTCTCGATCATATTATAAGCGTTTATTTTTAGACATAGATTTCTGTGTTGGTTTTATTCATCCAGCGGTAGAATTAGTGGGTGTTTTACTTAGACACATGCCATCGATAGTAAAACCTGTGTAGTCTGCTATGTTTACTAATTATGTCATCGTTGTTTACATTATGACGACTGTCCGAGAGGCGTGGTTATCTAAGTGTCTATAGATAATATGCACTTGGCTAAGAAGCTCATAACATTGCCATCCGGAAGTATAACGGACCAACACACAAAACTGTGTGTATCAATGAACGTTTATAGTCGGGTTAAAACAGTTCAGTGAGCATTACTCATAAACGCGGATGGCAAAAAACAATAACAAAGACCTGAATGACATCATCTTGTCATCTTCGAACTATCTATTGATATAAAGACTAAGATTACATTTCAATTTTCGCTCATGGAAAGAAATGAGAATGATCAAGATCTTTAGCTAGTTCGAAGTTCGCGTCACTCTGGTCTTTGTTATTAGTTTTTGCCATCCGCGTTTATGAGTACTTTTCACTAAACTGTATTAACCAGACTATAAACGTTCATTGATACACATAGTTTTGTGTGTTTGTCCGTTATACTTCCGGATGGCAATGTTATGAGCTTATTAGCCAAGCGCAAACTATATATACTTTCTGTGTGTTCGAGGTCATTAGTCACATTGCAAAATGTTCTCAAATTGACCAACTTAGGGAAAAGTGTTCACAGCTTTTGAAATGTCTGCCATCACGATTGGTCAT
>NC_088370.1:9551305-9571305 GCF_034508935.2 Berghia stephanieae
GCTGTGGACAACTTGTGGAGCACACTATGACAAGATGTAGGACTGACTGGCTGTGGACAACTTGTGGACCACACTATGACAAGATGTAGGACTGACTGGCTGTGGACAACTTGTGGACCACACTATGACAAGATGTAGGACTGACTGGCTGTGGACAACTTGTGGACCACACTATGACAAGATGTAGGACTGACTGGCTGTGGACAACTTGTGGAGCACACTATGACAAGATGTAGGACTGACTGGCTGTGGACAACTTGTGGAGCACACTATGACAAGATGTAGGACTGACTGGCTGTGGACAACTTGTGGAGCACACTATGACAAGATGTAGGACTGACTGGCTGTGGACAACTTGTGGAGCACACTATGACAAGATGTAGGACTGACTGGCTGTGGACAACTTGTGGAGCACACTATGACAAGATGTAGGACTGACTGGCTGTGGACAACTTGTGGACCACACTATGACAAGATGTAGGACTGACTGGCTGTGGACAACTTGGTGCGGCTATGTAGTCTATTGGTATGACACTCGCTTTCGGATCGGAAGGTCCTGGGTTCGAGCCTCGCGCTCGGGGCATAGTTGAGTCCTTAGAAAAGGCTCTTTACTCACATTCTCTCACCGTACTCAGGTGTAGAATGAGTACCTGGCCGTTAACAGCGTTGTTTTTGTCCGAAAAATTGTAATATCGCCTAACAGGCGTCATGTCCCGTCCTTCATGTTAAATGGTGCTGTTGGCTAGGGTCCCCTTGTAAAGCACTTTGAGCACATTTAGTGGATATTGCGCTATATAAAGCTCAATTTTAATTTCAATTTTTTAAAACTTAAAACAAGGGACTAAGTGGTGAACACCAATCTCTGTTTTCAGATTCATTAAACCTTCATAGCAAAGGAAACTTACTTTGAGTTGAAGTGATTGCTCGTCTTATCAATAAATTTGATTCTATTTGGTCCTTGGATAAGATAAACAAAGACAGACATGTTGATGAATGGGACACGCACTAAAGAATCTACTAAGGAGCGGTTTGGGTCTAATTATTACGAAAATTCTTTTAAAAGATGAATTTTGAGATTTTGGTGGAAAATGATATTTTATTATCTTAGAAGTAATATTAATTAATATTAGAGTCTGGTGTCTCGGAGTTTTAGCGCTATATAAGTTTTCAGCATTATTATTATTATTATTATTATTATTAATGAAGTCCAAATTCTCAAAATAGACTAAAAAGGCACGAAAGACACTGTCAAAAAGGGTACAGGTACAGTAAGAAAAGTGTGAAAAATTGAAAGCTACTTTGCTATTTTCTAAATATATCATTTTTCTAGGGATATGGGATACTGTGTCAAATGTTTCTGAGAATCTATTCAATGATATCGTCTGAAAGTGTCCACAGTTATTAAAGAGAAATGTATTATGTCACCATAGAGAGATTTGTTTGATAAGGTATGTGTATTTTGAATTATAATCCAAATTATATTTTTTTAACATCAAATAAATTTGTCATAACATTTAGATTCGCAACTTTGTAATGTTCTAATAAAAATCTCATAAGTTAAAGCTGTAAAATCTTTCTATGGTGACACAACATGCTACAATGTTGATAAGAGGGAAGAAGATTATGGAGTTTATTCATTCGTTTTTGTGGAATGTTTGCCACAAGATTGCTATATATTTTTTTTATGCCAGACCTCCAAAACAGGTCGCAAAACGGGTATCAACACAGATAATGTATATATTTTCACCAAAAATGTTGTTTTATGACATATAAGGACGTTACAGAATGATTAAAACCACCCAATATAGGTCATTATTTTTCTATTAGAAAAGACACAAACCGCCCCTCAACTTCTCAAAGCAAAGTAAAATAAATCGGCTGAAATTCTTATTCTCATTATTTGTTTTATGTATACATGTGATACAGGAAATGAAACAAACAATAGACAAAAATAGACTTTTCAAAACGTGAGACTAATGGGTAAACACCGCTGTTTGTAATTCCCTGCATATTCAAGTAAAAGGAAATTAACATTGAAAAATGAAAAATTTGGGTGTCTATTTTGATTCAGAAATGAAAATGTCAGCTCACATTTCTGCTCTCTGTAAATCTTTATACTTTCAATTGAAGAAAATCAGTTCGATCCGTCAGTATATTGCAATTGGAACATGTAAAACATTGGTTGTTTCCCTCATTTTTTCGAAACTAGATTATTGTAACTCGCTGCTTGTCAACTTGCCTCAGGCTTCTATTAAACAATTACAACTGCTGCAAAACAGTGCAGCAAGATTAGTTTTTGGCAAAAAAAAAAATTTGATGATGCAACCCCTTTGTTGGCATCTCTCCATTGGTTGCCCATTGAAAAGCGCACATATTACAAAGCAGCGTGTCTTGTTTATAAGTGTTTGGTTGGTATAGGACCGGCATATCTCACAGATCACGTGGTCATGTGTAAATTTGAAAATTACACTTTAAGATCATGTAATGACCAAACGAAAATTTCGGAAAAAAGATCAAGAACAAAATTTGGTGATAGATCGTTTGCTTGTTTCGGCCCCAAGATTTGGAATGAACTGCCACGTGGTCTGAGGGAGTGCAAGTCTTTACCTACTTTTAAAAAGAATCTCAAGACACATTTTTACTGTATTTGTTTTTCTTGACTCTATATGAATCCTTGATTTGGCTATGAATTATTATTGTTTTTTTTTTTTTCCACTTAAAATTGATATCTATATTGTAAAGTGCCCAGAGCTTGTGTTTTACACGAGAATGAGCGCTATATAAATGTGTATTATTATTATTATTATTATTATAACATTATATCGACGTGATTGTTCTTCGTATAAATTTCATTTATACTAATTGCATTCAATAGTCTGATGTCACGTCGCCCAGCAACGGCGGCCATCGTGGTTCTAAACAAAGAAAATCGGTACGTTTTATTCTTCATGCTGGCTAGAACTTTTCATATGTCTTGTGATCAGAATGTGTAAAAGTCAAAACATGATAAGATTTATAATGTTTTTTCCCCTCTGGATACGCTTTTAAGCTCGTCGGAGAAATATTTCATAAGGGCGTCCGCCTTTTTTCCGATAGTTTATAGCCAGTTACTAAGTTACCATGCGTCATTACGAGGGAAGTGACTTTACGACTGTTGAAGCGTCTTGGTGTTAGGATCTGAGAGGAAAAGAATGTGATCTATCGATTCAAAACGATTACAAATATATGATATGGTATTTTACTGCTGAAGACATGATTGTATTCAACGAACCTGCCTTTTTCATTAGAACAGTTTCGCCAACAGCCAAGCAAGTGCAATGACTTCAGAGAATGGTATTGCGGTGAGATGTGGCAACCCTGTTAAGGAAAATTATATGATATTATGTGGACATCAAAATAGACTATAGAACAGAAATGTCTGACACGGGGATAAAAGATAATGAGATGTACGTAGGTGGTGGTGGTGGGATTAAAAAGGGTAATAACCGTCATCACGCCTTTGGCTTTAACGTTGCTGGTGGCGATGACGACGTCAGCAATGAAAATGATGATGGTGGTAGAGGGGATGATGGTGTTCACGAAGGCGACATAAATAGAGGCAGAAAGAGGATGAGCATCAGGCGTGACGGCACGTGCGATGACAATAAGAAGAATGTGAGTAATAATAATATTGTTGTCGGTGGTGGTGGTTGTGGTGGTGGTGGTAGTAGTCGCGGTGGTGGTGATGATGATGAGGGTGATTTTAATGATAATAATCAACTTGGAAATAGTATTGTTATTAATATCGGAGAGAGCGGAGAAAGAAGAAGAATAGTTGAAAGAGACGATTTGAATATCTACTCAACCCAGCTTGACACGAATGTGACGGGGAGACAGGGCGAACCTGAGTGTAATCGTGAAGTAATCGGCTTACGACGACCTGATGTCACGCATCGCTGTCGTATCGATTGTTATGACATGCGAAGCGGAAGGATGGGCGCGAGCAGTAGCGGCAAAGGCAGCGAATTGAGCAGCGGCAGATGTGACGAACACGACGACGAGGGACGTGGAGGGGTAGAAGTGAGAAGTAGAAGAAGAAGAAGAAGTAGTAGTAGAAGATCTGTGGACAATAATTCTTGCGAAGACGACGAGAAATTTGAAGTGGAAGTGGGGTGCGAGGAGGAGGAGGGTGGCGGTGAAAGGGGTGAGAAGTATGGGCAGAAGGTCGCAGAGGGCGGTGGTGATTGCGAAACGAGAGCTCACCGAGCGAGCGGCGATGGTGATGGCGGATGTTCGTGCGGAAGTTGTTGTTATCGCGACGGATGTGTGGATAGTTGTAATGATTCCACGACGATAAATGTTGAACATGCAAAAAGCATATCATTGCCATTGTATTCATGTTTGTCAATACCGACATCGTCATCATCAGCAACATCATCATCATCATCAGGATCATCATCATCTTCGTCGTCGTCGTCGTCTTCAATATCTAAATTAAGGGAAAGTCGGGAAAATTTCCAGTACGTGAAAAGTTTGGACATAATAGTTGATGAGGATGATGGTGGTATAGATTTTAATACAACAGATAATGGCACTGACTTGTCATTGAATAAAAACAGTAATTCACGTAATAATCATAGTGATAATAAACATAATGGTTGTTATCAGGAAATATCACGTAAAAGTGACGAGTGCAAAAATAGTTCTGCTGTCAATGATGGTTCCAATACTAATGATAATGTTGACGTCACGAGGCTAAGAGTAAAGTCTAATGACGTCACAAACATATCGGAGAGTTGTGTACACAGTAGATCGGACACTTCACATTCTTGTTATGGAATAAATAAGCCTGGAAAAAATAAGGGCAAACGCGTGAAATTTCTTGGATGTGATAGTGCAGAGCCTTCTTTACCTGACAATGGAGATACAGAAAGTGACCGATGTTCTTGTATACATTTATGTGACAACGGCGACTCCGTGAAAAATTCTGTTTCTGAGGAAAAGCCCCCGTTTATTTCCAAATCTCAAAAATGTACTTCTCATCAAAATTTCCGTCATAAAAAGGGCATTGATGCAAGTGGAAGTAGAGATAATATTATAGTGAGGCAATGCAGTGGTGCTTGTGTTTGTGGTTGTGTTGGTGGTGGTGGTAGTGACTGTCATAAAAATAGTTCTGGCTGTGAATATTCTGTTGATCTAAAAAACTATAATTGCTGCTGGAGTGACACCCATCATCATTGCCATAATAAGCGAGACCAAAATATTTGCAGAAGGTTTGAAAATCAAGAAACAAAATGTATGAGAAATGATAACGAATTAAACGATATTTTGTTACCGTTATCTACACGCCAGATTCTTTCATTGCCTTTAATTTCATCTAATATCTCAAACTTGAACTCTAAACCACAATCGACTTATCAACCACCAAATCTAAAACACACCAATACACACACGTCATCCATTTGTAACACGCAATCACAATCGCCCCAACCCATACCATTACCTCGAGATATAACATCATCATTTTCATCATCAACATCATCATCATCATCATCTACCCAGCAGGAACTCCAATATAATCTAACCTCATCAGAACATTACGATAAATCGGTCCGTCAATACAGTAACCAGACGACGAAGAAGACGAACATCCCTAACAACGCTCATATTACTTCCGTTATCGTAACCACAGACAACTTAAACTCATCTACACAAACAATACACACCAGCAGTAGCAGCTCTTTATACCCAGCTACACGCTTGTCAATAAATTTACTATCTCAAAATCAACAATTTCAAGATATTATAAACCAGAACACAGAAAATCACTCGCGTCTTTTTAATGATTCTACGCCAAATCAGATATTATTACTATCCGAGCAACCCGATATCGATAGTTCTTTATCGACAGAATCTTTGCAAAATAATAATAATAATAATAATAATAATAATAATAATAATAATAATAATAATAATAATAATAATAATATCATTAACAACACAAACCAAGTCTGGTACGATCAGAATTCTTCTTCTAGAAAACCGATATACATTATTCGTGATGAGGTGAATAATTTCATATCGACATGCAGTGATGGTGAAACTTCTCGTCATTTCGGAATTCCTGAAAATTCAAGTAGTACCGAACAAACTGGAGTTTTAGGCGAAGAAGAAATTTTCATTTCAGATCAATCGCTGCAAACCGATCGATTTGCGTGTAGTAATGTCACGAATTCCACCAACCATTTTGACCAACTTTTCTTGAGAGCTGGTGGAGTGAGTAAAAATAATAGTGAAAATAGTCTTAATAGCAGTTGTGAACGGATTCTGACTAGTTCGTTAAAAGGTGGTCGAGGAGGCATTGACAAAGGAGGTAGAGAGACGGGAGGGGGTCGGAGAAAACTGAGGGTGGAGTTTGCAGTTATGGAGGCCGAAGATAGATCGGAAAGATTGAAAAAAGTTGGATTGTTTGAAGGGGGAAGGATGGACGAAGGAGGCAGAGGAGGAAGCGGTATGGGTTTTGGGGGAGGTGGAATGGGAGAAGAAGGAGGAGAAGGAGGAGGAGGGATCGGAGAATGTGGAGGAGGAGGAGGAGGTGGGGAAGGAATGGACGACGTGGATGATGAGGAAAACGGAGATGTCTTTGACATGAAAGAAGAGATTGAAAATGACGTCATGCTTCGTACCGGAAGTAGTCGGTTTCGTCAACCGCGTGTGTCCTTGTTAGGAAAGCCGTTGAACTACAAAGCGCATCGGAGAGATATGCGCTATCGGTGGATTCAAGCTCGAATCTACAACTTCCTGGAACGCCCAAAGACCTGGACCTCTTGGATGTACCACTTTGCTGTGTGAGTACCACTGAATTAGTATTGTAGCCCTGCCCCCCCCCCTCTCTCTCTCTCTCTCTCTCTCTCTCTCTCTCTTTCTCTCTCTCTCTCTCTATCTATCTCTCTCTTTTTCTCTCCATCTCTCTATCTCTCTCTCTTTTTTCTCTATCTCTCTCTTTCTCTCTCTCTCTCTCTCTCTCTCTCTCTCTCTCTCTCTCTATCTCTCTCTCTCTCTTTTTTTCTCTATCTCTCTCTCTCTGTTCCTTTCTCTATCAATCTATCTATCTAGCTATCTATCTATCTATCAATCTATCTACCTACCTATATATTATGCATCTATCTGTCTATCTGTCTATCTATCTACCTATCTATCTATCTTTCTATATATATATATATATATATATATATATATATATATATATATATATATATATAGCCAGCTGTCTGTATATTTAACTAGCAATCCCGACCAACTAATTTGCTGTATGAGTACCACTTATCTAATATTGCAACTCTGTGTGTCTCTGTCTCTTTATCTCTATCTCTCTATGTGTGTGTGTGGTGCGTGTGTTCCTTTCTCTTGTTGTCTATCTATCTATCTATCTATCTATCTATCTATCTATCTATCTATCTATCTATCTATCTTCTATCTGTCTTATCTGCCCTTCTACCTATTAACCCCCCCCCCCTCTCTCTCTCTCTCTCTCTCTCTCTCTCTCTATATATATATATATATATATATATATATATATATATATGATACCCGTTATTTTGCCTGTCTATCTGTCCATTTATCTGTCCTTCTATCACAATCAATGTACCATTTCGCTGTATGAGTACCTATAAATTGAAATTGCACCCCCCCCCCCTTTTCTCTCTCTCGGTCTCTCTCTCTCTCTCTCTCTCTCTATCTATCTATCTATCTCTCTCTCCCTCTGTGTGTGTGTGTGTGTGTCCTTTGATCTATCTTTCTATCCATTCACACACACATACACACACACACATGAATATATATATATATATATATATATATATATATATATATATATATATATATATAATATGTAAGATCACTCAAAATTTTCTGTCGACACGATCGTTTCGATGGGTTTCCTTCTCTTCTGTCCACAATAGGCCAAAATCGAACTCATTTGAAAGTACACTATGGACCTATTGTAGACCGGAGAGATGTAAACCCATCGAAACGATCGTCTCGAGAGAATAATGGGAGTGATCATACGTATTCATTTTATATGCTCTAACCAATATTTTCAAGCACTCTCGTACCTACAAGTACTCCCCGCCACTCATATATATAAACACATGATTTGTTCTCGTCAAAACCCACTATATATTTGTAATGTTTGATTGAAGGTTTGCCAGATTAATTTGCGCACATCTTTAAACTTCATTACTGGACCGATTTTTATCGTTGGCGACTACTACTACTACTACTACTACTACTACTACTAGTACTACTGTACTACTACTACTACTACTACTACTACTACTACTACTACTACTAATACACCATAACCAGTTCCAGTACTACTACCAGTATTATAATGTATAGAATAGAAATAGTTGCTTTCAGGGATATAAACTAAAATTTCATATTTGTAGTAACCGAAAGTTTAAATTCATTTTTGGTACTTTGGTCACCTAGACCTAATACGATTTTCAGACGATATGTCACAGATAGCTCGTTGTTATCTGGGTGTGTGTGTGTGGCGGGGGGGTGAAGCAGCAGCTTTACAATCAAGCCCACCGATAACAATTCCGGGTTAAGTCGAAATACTTTTATCTTATTGTTTTGGAACGTCACTCAACTTGCTTTGTTTGAACCGATGGGAGTTACCGAACGTTCTGTCTTAACTCATCAAGCATCAAGCAAATTGCCATTATCAGTTTAACGCTTTAGAAACCTATGCATGCTTTCTATGAAAAAAAAAAAACACATTAAAAAGATTTGGGTCAACTTCAAATAAAGATAGATTAAAATTATCCTTTTAATTTAGAAAATTAAATTTTAAAAAATTCTTAAACTTGTGACATTTTGGGTCTTCTTGAGTTTTTGATCAAAATGTTTAAAAAGTTTTGAGTTTTTGTGTGTGTGTGTGTGTTTTGTTTTTTTTTAATTTCACATTACGACAGAAGTAATTGGTATTGTAGGTCAAAATGTCCCACTATTTATCAAAAAACCCACAGCTGTCTGGAACAATGACGAGTAGTGAATCTCAGTGATTTTTCTTCCACATGCAACCAACCATCCATCCATTCACCAGTTTAATTTTATTGGCTGCTGAGGTTGTTCTATTTTAGAACACACCATTGACAATTTAAGCTTAAATTTGGGCGACACGACAGTAGACTGCCGCCATATCTTATTTTGCCAAACTTTGTAAAAAAAAAAAAAACCACCAAAAACACGTATTTAAGATTTGGCCAGAAAACTCGTCCTTCAAATTTATATCGATCGATTAAACCTTCCGTCATTTTGGCAAAAATTCTCAAGTCTGGGAATTCTTGCAGTCTCAGGATTGAGAGTAGTTGCCAAGATAAAATCAAATTAATCCATTGATTTTTGAAGGTCGTGTTTTCCCACCAAAATTTTGAATATAATAAAATAAATAATAATAAATTCCCTTTATTCATCCCTAAGGGGAAATTTTTCTTTAGGGTCTATTCCAAGGGAAGACTGGAATAACCCAGGCGTTAGCCGCAGTGCAGCGCCGCAAAATGAGCTAAGGCTAGGTGACTTGTTCAAGGCCACACAACGCGGCGGGTAGTCGAACTCGGTACCTTTCAGGTACGAAGCAAAGACCATACCGCTGAGCCACGCTGTCCCATCTACGTGTATTCAGAGTTATTTGCGCCAGATTTGTCCATGGGGATGGAGGATAATTTATTTTTTATTCTATTTTATTGTAAAATTAGAGTTGCAACTCTTTCTGAGAGATTAGACCTTTCCTTAACCCTCTCCTTACCAACCATCGGAAAATCGTCACAATCGTTACGATACAACCAACAATTTTATCTTTATGATTTCATGCGCACATCATAAAATTTAAAGAACATTTGTTGTTATAGCAATAAAAACTTGACACTGTGTTGTAGAGCTCATTTTGCTGAACAATATTGTGTATAGAATGTACTTGATGTTTTCTAGTTGAATAAGAAAATTCTATTTTTCTGTTCGGTGGATGCAAAGAATCTATAAAAATTCTGAAAATGGCTGGTAAGGAGAGAGTTAAAATATCCCAGCCATTAATTCCCTTCCTTCATTTTTTAAATCTCCTCCAACTGGAACTAAACCCTTCTCCCCTTTTTCATCCTCATCATCTCTCCTCCTCCTCCTCTGTTTTACTCTTCTTCTTCTTCTTCTTCTTCTTCTTCTTCTTCTTCTTCTTCTTCTTCTTCTTCTTCTTTCTTTTCTTTCTCTTCTTCTTCTTCTTCTTCTTCTTCTTCTTCTTCTTCTTCTTCTTCTTCTTCTTCTCTTCTTCTTCTTCTTCTTCTTCTTCTTCTTCTTCTTCTTCTTCTTCTCTTCTTCTTTCTTCTTCTTCTTCTTCTTCTTCTTTCTTCTTCTCTTCTTCTTCTTCTTCTTCTTCTTCTTCTTCTTCTTCTTCTTCTTCTTCTTCTTCTTCTTCTTCTTCTTCTTTTTCTTTCTTCTTCTTCTTCTTCTTCTTCTTCTTCTTCTTTCTTCTTCTTCTTCTTCTTCTTCTTCTTCTTCTTCTTCTTTCTTCTTCTTCTCTTCTTCTTCTTCTTTCTTCTTCTTCTTCTTCTTCTTCTCTTCTTCTTTTCTTCTTCTTCTTCTTCTTCTTCTTTCTTCTTCTTCTTCTTCTTCTTCTTCTTCTTCTTCTTCTTCTTCTTCTTCTTCTCTTCTTCTTCTTTCTTCTCTCTTCTTCTTCTTCTTCTTCTTCTTCTTCTCTTCTTCTTCTTCTTTCTTTCTTCTTTCTTCTTCTTCCTTCTTCTTCTTCTTCTTCTTCTTCTTCTTCTTCTTCTTCTTCTTCTTCTTCTTCTTCTTCTTCTTCTTCTTCTTCTTCTTCTTCTTCTTCTTCTTCTTCTTCTTCTTCTTCTTCTTCTCTTCTTTCTTCTTCTTCTTCTTCTTCCTTCTTCTTCTTCTTCTTCTTCTTCTTCTTCTTCTTCTTCTTCTTTCTTCTTCTCTTCTTCTTCTTCTTCTTCTTCTTCTTCTTCTTCTTCTCCTCCTCCTCCTCTCCTCCTCCTCCTCCTCCTCCTCCTCCTCCTTGTTTCTTTCTAATTATCTTTTTGTTTCTCTTTTCTTTAATTGTCTTTTTTATTTTATTTTTTCTCATTGTCCTTTGGTTCGTCTTATTGTTTTTCTTTTCTTTTTGTTATTTAATTTGTTTATTTTTT
Source organism: Berghia stephanieae (assembly GCF_034508935.2). Taxonomy (NCBI): domain Eukaryota; kingdom Metazoa; phylum Mollusca; class Gastropoda; order Nudibranchia; family Aeolidiidae; genus Berghia; species Berghia stephanieae. Next base: position 9,562,486 of record NC_088370.1, read on the forward strand.
TAAAATTGTCTTATTTTTTTGTTTTTGCTATGGTTCTAAATTCATCTTCTCTTTTTTTTAAATGTCTTTTTGTTTTTCTTAAATTTCTTTTTGTTTTTTACAAAGGATAATAGGAAACTCCTTGAATGTATTTTTTACTATTATCCCTTCTTAAAATCGGGTTTTCCCAAAAAGAAAGAGGGAAGGTACAATATTTATCATTTGTGTTTTCATGAACTCGAAAGCTCGCTTGTTTGGCGTGTCATGTGTAATTCCTCGATAAGGAAACATGTTGATGTAGATATTGGTGCAAGATAAAATTATAGAAAGGTGTGCACGATAGAGTGCCATACAAATTTTTAAAAAAGCAAAAATAACAGCAACAAAAAAAGAGCAAAAACAAAAACAAATGAAAACAAACAAAAATTGTACAAACACATGAAAATAAAAACATGAGCTTATATATTAATATTACAACGCGATATTAAAATAAAATAAATAAATAAAATAAAATACTTTTTATTCATCCCATTGGGGAAATTTTTCTCTAGGGTCATTTCCAAGGGAAGACTGGAATAACCCAGGCGTCATCCGCAGTGCAGCGCCGCAAATTTGAGTTAGGGCAAGGTGACTTGCTCAGGACCAAAAGCGCATCGAACTCGGTATATTCCGGGTACGAAGCAAAAACCGTACATCTGAGCCAAGCTGCCTCAACTTAATATACTCAAATGGATAGCTGGGTCTGTTAGATATGGCGGAAACTACTTTGCAAAGGATGGCAAGCAATTGTTATTTTCCGTTTCATGCTATAGAAACCGGGATAAATCCGGCTCCATGGCTCTAAGGACTCTGAGGGAATATTTTTTTCATTAATTTATTTTTCAAATTTAATTATTTACATTGTTGTATCCATTATTTTTGTTCCTCTATTCAATGGGTGTGCAAGCGTCAATTCATTTCTGTTTTCTGCCCCCCCCCCCTCCCCCCCCCCCACTTAATGTACTCGACGCGCTTGAGTCCCAAGCCAAAAACAAAACTTTTCGTGTAGCACGAGATCTGATGCCTATAAGACCTAGGATGCCTACGTTTATTTCTTTTCGACAGAGACAATTCATGTCTTTTTGCTTACTTCAAGACCAGAGATAATACATTACAGGCCAGGAAGTTGGCGTTTATCCCGGTTTCTATAGCGTTAAGCGGACAATAACAAGTTGCTTGTTATTATTTTCAAAGAACCCGTGTCTTTTGCGAAGTACTTTCCAACAGATCTATCTGATACGGCTATCTAATCTGGATTATATCTATTATTCTCAATAAAAAAAATAGCAATTAATTTTAACCCATTTTTCATTGTTTTCAACGATAATAAATCAACATTAAAGTATCAGAAATAATCTAGCCTAATACAGTGTTTAGACGTTGACCCAATATTAATATTTATTTTGAATGTAATAAATTCACTTGTCGCGTCAGAAACAATCTGACATGACACCGTTTTGAGAGAAGAAGCAACATATACGTCAGTCCATGACGTAATCAGTCGGAAGGTGACAATTTTGGATTTGCATTGTTTGGCATTTTCTGAAAGAATTTGCTCCCCAGATCATTTTAATCTTTCTTTGAAGTAAATTGGGTGATTTTTCATGAAGTTATGGTCAGATGTATGGGAAAGGTATCCAGCAACTTTTCTCAAATTTCATACTGTTTCAACTTGACTAGCAGCTGTATAAAAAAAATTAGAAGTGAAATTAAGCGTTGATATTTCCCGAAGATGTACAAAAAGGGTTGATTTAATCATTTATGACAAGATCTCATTATTGATACACAAAAATTACCTTCTAACCAAACTTGGCAATATCTCAGTTCAAACCTTTTCACCATCCGACTGATTATGTCATTCACTGTAACATATATATTTTGTCTGTCACTGTATTCCATACATTTTTTATGAATCTGTCATCTGATACAAATTTACACCCTTTTTATTTATTTATATATATATTGTATCCCATCATTTTTGTTTGCCAATTCAACGGATGTGTGTGTGTGTGTGTGTGTGTGTGTATGTGTGTGTATATATATATATATATATATATATGTGTGTGTGTGTGTGTGTAAGCGTCAATTCATATCTGTGTTGAATACGCCGCCGACACCAGAGGTAATACATTACACCACTCTTCCTTTTTTTTTTCACTGTAGGCCCTGGGGAGGCAGATCTCATTTCGTTATGTTATTGGGACTGGATTGGATTGCAATGCTACAATAGCTGAAAGAAAAAATAGAGAGGAGGAAAAAATCAAACGCTATCAAATTGATGCGAAATGATATATCTATTACTAAAAAGTAGAGAAAAATCCATTTTGGTAAATTAATAAGAGAAAAAAAATGTGATATAAAATAGCAAAGAGATTTGTGTTTGAGTGAAATAAATCTATTTTTATATAGTTTGGGTGTCCATGAAGTTTTGGGGAAAATCCGGAATATGGCCGGTATGGAAAGAGTTAAGCTAGCGGTCAATAGCAATTTGCTCGCCATCCTAAGAATATGACGCTATTTTATCGCAACGTACTTTCCGCCAGATATATCTGACACAGCTACCTCCTAATTATAAAATCCATTCTTGTCAATAAAACATAAAACGCTGACCCAATTTTCATATTTGTTTCGACTATAAATAGTAAATTCACTTTTCGCGTCAGAAACAATCTGACATAACACCGTTTTGATAGAATAAGCAACATATATTATATTTTGTCTGTCACTGTATTCCATACATTTTTAATGAATCTGTCATCCGATACAAATTTACACCCTTTATATTTGTTTATATATTTTTTTATCCCATCATTTTTGTTTGCCTATTCAACGGATGTGTGTGTGTATGTGTGTGTGTGTATGCGTGTGTGTTAGGTGCGTTTGTGTGTGTAAGCGTCAATTCATATCTGTGTTGAATACGCCGCCGACACCAGAGGTAATACATTACACCACTCTTCCTTTTTTTCACTGTAGGCCCTGGGGAGGCAGATCTCATTTCGTTATGTTATTGGGACTGGATTGGATTGCAATGCTACAATAGCTGAAAGGAAAAATAGAGAGAGGAGGAAAAAATCAAACGCTATCAAATTGATGCGAAGCGATATATCTATAACTAAAAAAGTAGGAAAAAAAACGCTACAAATGACGAAGAGATATATGTTACTGACAAACTAGAAAACAATCCATTTTGGTAAATTAATTAGAGAAAAAATGTGATTTAAAATCATAGCGAAGAGATAGTTTTTAAAAAATGTAGAAATATCTATTTTAGCAAGAATAAGAAAAAAAAAATTGTGGTATAAAATAACAATGCCTTATTATATGAAATAGAGGAAGATCCTTTGTTGTCAATTAAGAAATGTATAAAAACGTGGTATATATAAAATTGCAAAAAAGAAAAAGTAGAAATGTCCATTATGGTAAGTTAGAAGAGAGAAAAATGTGTTATAGAATAGAAAGGTGATTATACAAAAAGTATATATAAAGATCCATTTTGGTAAAGAAGAAGAAGAGAATACAATATGTTATAGAATAGCAAAGAGATATTATATTTAAAAACGTAGAGAATAGATACATTTTGGTAAATAAGAAGAGAAAATGACGTTATACAATAGCAAAGAGATTTATTTTTAAAAAGTAGAAAGTCCAATTTGGTATAAGAAGAGAAAATAACCTGTATCTAATAGCAAAGAGATATAGAAAAGTAGAACACTCCAATTTGGCATAAGAAGAGAAAATAACCTGTATCTAAATAGCAAAGAGATATAGAAAAGTAGAACAGTCCACAATTTGGTGTAAGAAGAGAAAATAACCTCTATCTAAATAGCAAAGAGATATAGAAAAGTAGAACAGTCCACAATTTGGTGTAAGAAGAGAAAATAACCTGTATCTAAATAGCAAAGAGATATAGAAAAGTAGAACTTGATCCATGCAAGTATGTTCTCGAAGATCCAAACATAACACCATATGCGCACGATGGGTTACATATTACGTTATCGTTAGAGTGCAAGAACTGTAAGCATGTATGAATAATTAACTCGAAGAGACATGACGCCAGTTAGGCGATATTACATTTTTAAATACTTATTTTTTTGCGGACAGAAACAACACTGTTTATGACCTGGTACTCATTTTACACCTGAGTAAGGCAAGAGAATATGAGAAAAAGAGAGCCTTTTCCAAGTTCTGAAAAAGGAATATGTGCTGCTCAGAGCGGATCTCAAACCTTGGACCTTCTAATCCGAGGGCGAGAGCTAAACCACTAGACCACATAGCCGCAAAATATTAACAATAATTGGCTTCAACAGTCGTGACGTCACTTCCCTCGTAATGACGCATAGTAATTTAGTAACTGGTTCTAAACTATTTGAACAATGCGGACGCCCTTGTGAAATACTTACTTCTCTAACGAGCATAAAATCGTATCCAGAGGAAAAAAACATTATAAATCTGATCATGTTTTGACTGTAAAACATTCTGATCACACGACATGTGCAAAAGATCTAGCCAGCATGATGAATAAAAAGTACCGAATTTCTTTGTTTAGAACCAAGCTGCTCGTTGTTGTCGGACGTGACATCAGACTATTGAATCCTATTATAAAGGCAATCGATCAGTTCTTTCATTATTTATTCATTTAGTGCGACTATGTGGTCCTGTTGTATGACACTCGCTTTCCAGTCTGAAGGTCCTGGGTTCAAGCTTCACTCGGCGCAACAGTTGAGTCCTTGGAAAAAGGCTCTTTACTCACATTCTCTCACCGTACTCAGTTATAAAATAATGACTACCTGTCCGTTAACAGCCTTGTATTTGTCGGGGGGGGGGGGGGGGGGGGGGGGAATGTAGTATCGCCTTACAGGTGTTATGTCTCGTTCTACATGGTACGTGTCGCTGTAGGTTAGGGACGCTTTGTAAAGCGCTTTGAGAACCTTTAGTGGATATTGCGCTCTATATATATATATATATATATATATATATATATATATATATATATATATGTGTGTGTGTGTGTGTGTGTGTGTGTGTGTGTAACGCTAAAAAAAAAGAAGCTTTGTCACTTCAATTAAAAAGTACCGAAATTTTTTACCTGTGGTAATTTGGAATTAAAATGTAATGTAATGAGATAACTAATGGAATAACTAATTTTTAATAGCTCGCGGAATAGGCTTCAAAAGTCGTGACGTCACTTTCCCCGTAATGACGCATAGTTACTTAGTAACTGGTTCTATACTATCGGAATAATGGCGGACGTCCTTATGAAATACTTCTCCGACAAGCATAAAAGTATATCCAGAGGAGAAAATCATTATAAATCTGATCATGTTTTGACTTTTATACATTATGATCACAAGACATGTGAAAAAGTTCTTGCCCACATGAAGTACGCGTACCGATTTTCTTTGTTTAGAATCAAGCTGCTCGTTGCTGTGTGGACGTGACATCAGACTATTGAATCCTATTCCCAAAGTGCTCTAAGCGCTGAATGATATACAAAGAATCAGGTAGTAACACAAAATGAAAAAAACTATTACTATGGTACTCCAAAATTTTGCCTGGATAGGAATGCTTTCGAAAGTTACCTAAAATTACTGCGGTCTCTCTGTGGGGGGTCTGTGATTTCCTTACCTAATTTGTTCCATACTTTTAGGGCCCACGCAGAGAAAGACATTTCATCTAGAGATAGATTACATATGGAAAAGGGAAATCAGTCATTCATTTTGAGATCAGAGTGGTCTAGCAGGTACAATCAGTTCAAGAAGCTCAGAGAGATAAGATGGTGTTTTCTTATACGATTGTTACACTCTTGTGTTTTTGTTTGATTGCTTTTGTTTTGTTTTGTTTTTTAATTCCCAACCGCTGCACGAACTTGCGAGTGCGAGTTGGTAACAAAGTTCGAATTCTAAAACGCAAGAGTGGAAGAAATATTTTATTCTACCCATTAATCCATTCTTATTTCCTCATCCTTGAATAAAAACGTCTTCAAAACATTTTTAAAGAAAACAAAAAAAAAAACTTGAGCTTCTATATAGCGCAATATCTACTAAACGTGCTCAAAGCGCTTTACAAGGGGTCCCTGGCCAACAGCAACACGTAACATTTAGAACGGGACATGACGCCTGTTAGGCGATATTACAAATTTTTGTTTAGACAAAGACAACGCTGTTAACGGCCAGGTACTCGTTTTACATCTGAGTACGATGAGAGAATGTGAGTAAAGAGCCTTCTCCAAGGACTCAACTATGCGCCGAACGCGAGGCTCGAACCCACGACCTTCCGATCCGAAAGCGAGTGTCATACCACTAGACCACATAGCCGCACAAATGATGCATCTTAGTTAAATTTAGACTAGTCTACGTTTGATAATCTGACGTCACAAATTATTATTGTAAGCATTTTATCATTACGCGTTACTATTTAGGGAAGGGGGTGGAATAGTATTTGAACACCATTGAGGCAATTTTAAATCCTCTCTTTCTTTAACAAGAAGTCAATAAATAGATCTATGGATGGGTTTGATGTGCTATGTAGGCTTAAATAACAATGCGAACTTTTTGTTCTATTTTAATTCGTGCTACCTTACAAAGGAGCAGGGGCGTGGCTATATTGGTCGATTTGGTGCCTGGCACCACATCCATCTTTTAAACATGGATTATATCATTTTTAAAACGAATTTAAAAAAAACTGGGAAATGGTATTACCGTCTCTTACTTATTTGAGTAATTCTTTTCTTTTATTATTATTTTTTTTTTTTTTATCTTTCTTTCGTATTTACAAATAAAGCATGATTTTAAGTCATTTTCTTCTGATTCTGGCACCACATTATACTGTAAGCATCCCACGCCACTGCCAAGGAGCATCGATACCATTTCCTGCCCAATCAATGGTTTTTGGTTTATTCATCTTCAACGCCACTACCACATAATTGGATTCAGTAGACTGATGTCACGCGCCCGGCAACGGCGGCCATCTTGGTTCTAAACAAAGAAAATCATTACTTTTTATTCTTCATGCTGGCTAGAACTTTTCATTCCCTTTTCATATGCCTTATGATCAGAATGTGTAAAAGTCAAAACATGATCAAATTGATGGGGTTTTTTTTCCTCTGGATAGGCGTTTAAGCTCGCCGGAGAAATATTTCATACGGCGTCCGCCATTGTTCCGATAGTTTAGAGCCAGTGTTACTAAGTTACCATACGTCATTAGGAAGGAAATGACGTTACGACTATTGAAGACTATCATCTCATTCGTCTGTAGTGTTTCATTCATCCTGTTTTGTTGATAAAGGGGAAACCCGTCCAAATTATTTGTTTTGGTAGGCTATATTAAATTGAAGCTTACATTTATATTCGCATTGTTATTTCATTCTTCGAGCTTCGAGCAGCAACATTTACTTGTGTAGGCTTAGAAAGGGTCACTAATCGAGCCGCCCTATTTTAAAATGTTTACATTCCATCAGTTATCCTATTTGGAGTGAAAATCCTAACGAAAGAGTGTAAATGGAGAGGCTTCGAATGGGAACATACAATACCGTTTTCTTCTATTTGGAGTGCCTAGCGTCGAAGTAATCAAGTCAGCTCCGAATAAGTAAATTTACGAAATTTCTACTCTATCTATCTATCTATCTATCTATCTATCTATCTATCTATCTATCTATCTATATATATATATATATATATATATATATATATATATATATATATATATATTTATCTATCTATCTATCTATCTATCTATCTATCTATCTACTTATCGATCTATCTATCCACTGATCTATCTATCAATAATTTTAAAACTCTCGCTCTCAAATTCTCTTGCCCCCCCCCCCCCCCCATTCTCTCTCTCTCTCTCTCTCTCTCTCTCTCTCTCATCCCTCTTCTCTCCTGTTTATTACTCATGCATCCAATGGCATCGTCCTCCTCCTCTTCCCCCCCCCCCCCCTCCCCAAACAGCGTTCAATTCACTGCCATCGATAATATTCACCTTTGACAACCGAGTAATTGGATTTCCGTTAATTACAAATAATAATATAAGCATTTATCGTCTATTGATAAAAACAACAACAAAAAACGTCCACGCAAAAACAGCATTGCTGATTCAAGGAAAATGATAATCAGTTTAACCAGTTCACTGCCGTCCTATGTACAAACACGTTATTTAAAACATTTGGTCAGAAAACTCGTCCTCCTAGTATCTATCGATTTAAATGACCCTCATCTTAGAAAAAAAAAAACACCTCAAACCTTGAAATTCGCGAGGCCTATAATATAATATCGTCCCAGGTTTGAGAGATTTTTGATAAGATGAGGGTCATATAAAACTGATCGATATTTGAAGGCTGACTTTTCTGGACAAATGTGACCCTTCGCCTCAAAACGGTATTAAGTCGGGTTGGTAAAGATGTTGAAAATTGAATTTATAGCCAGAAATATCAGACTTGTGTTGAGTTTGTATGTTTTATTGAGGAGAATGGATACCATATTTTAGGGTGCCAATGCCAACAATTTGTATTTTTGACCAGTTTAACATTTATTTCGGCTTTTAAGCATCTGGTTCGTTCCTACATAATACCGTTTTAAGACGATGGGTCACAAATGGTTAACTCACTCAATGATAGAGATTTTTGCTACTTTTCAAAATTGGAAAAAATGTATTAAAATTGAGCATGTACCCTACATAGAAATTTTTATTCAGTTATAATTAACATGTAAAAACTAAAATAACACTAGCTTTGATACTACGCCTAAAATTTTGTCTCAGAAAAAGGTAATAAATAAATAAAAAAAAAATAATAATAATAAAATT
>NC_088370.1:9578805-9601305 GCF_034508935.2 Berghia stephanieae
TTTAGCACATTTATTTTTTCCTATATAGCATTACTTATCCGAGGAAATAACCACGACAATACAATGTGCGTTCTAAAACTTTAAATACACCGGTAACCATTTACGGTAGCTAACTGATGGTTATTTCGTGTTGTAACTAGTAGATAAAAGCGGGAGAGTTGGGAGAGGAGTGAGTGGGAGCGACGGAGAGAGAGAGAGAGAGAGAGAGAGAGAGAGAGAGAGAGAGAGAGAGAGAGAATTTTACTCATTACTGTACTGACCTAAGACCCCCCCCCCCCCCCCACACACACACACCCCGCATCTACATAAGTCCGTGCAACGCAAACCGGACCTTAAACACTTGCATCGGGTGCCGATACATTCTCTCTTACATGAACATTTGATGAATTTTTGGGACACTTTTGACAATACTGGAAATAAGCTCCACAGTGGTTCATGTCGATCGACACATTTGTTGCAGGGTACACTTCTATAAAAGATATAATGTTAGCAAAAGCTCGATTTCTTTCAAGAACTGTGACATCATGATTATCATCAGCAGTGACATCTATTAAAGCTTGTTTTTTTAAGTATCGTGTATAACAAATTTTATGGTATAGGGCGGTCGTGTGCTTCCTGAGCGACTAAATCTCCTCCGGCAATAAATATCAGAATCTTTTATAGATAACGCTATTTCACGAATATTTTCTTCCATATCTGTTGTCATTACAGAATGGAGTACTCCCGATTCCATGTTTTTTTTTAAAAAGCACGTGTGTTTATTATAGTCAATCTCTAATTTTGAACGTTGTCTCATTATTCTTGTGGGTTGCTAAATATATTCATTCGGTGACTCCTCCAAGTCAAATGACGAAGTTTGGGATTCTTGTAGAGCAATTCTTTTAGATTTCTTTAATTCTAATCGCCTAATTTTGTTGGCATTAAATTTTACACGACAATGCTTATGCCACTTAGTATCATTTTGTTTTAAACTTTCAATAATCTCATTTAGAGGGACATTATAAACGGTCTGTGTTATCTTGTTTGGCATATCAAACACTTGTCCCAGTCTCTGGGAGCAGTTATTTTTGCTATTGTATGTGTATCTGAAATCATGCAAACGCATTCCTTTATTAGGCATATGCAATATTCTTTCATAACTCTCTCTCTCTCTCTCTCTCTCTCTCTCTCTCTCTCTCTCTCTCTCTCTCTCTCTTTCTTTCGTTCTTTCTGTTAAAGACACATCATCAGCAGGCAAAATGTGTGCAGTGCCGTACATAAGGACACAACAGTACAAATAGAACATTCTCCCATTGTCCCTTTGAGGTAAATAACGTAAAGTAAATAACTTGCCAGAACACAGCATCATAGTGGTTGATGATGATGATAATGATGATAATTATAGCAATGTAAATGGTATGCTGACTCTTTACTGTCATCAAGTTTGACTGAAATATGTTTTAACTCACATAAAATGATTATAGCAGTATTTTGGAAAGAAAAGAAAACAGGAGGGGGGAGAAGGAGCATTGTCCTTTGTCAACACCGGTTATGCTAGTCTGTTTTGTCTACCCCTCTGCTCGTCTTCCCGTCTGCCCGTCCGTTTTAGAGCAATTGATTATACTTATTAAATCAGATGCAGAAAAAAAAAATCTCATATTATTATAGAATATTGCTCGATAGACGTCCTTTAAAACAAGTGAAATTGAATAATATTTATGATTAAATAATTTGTATGGTACGTGAATCGAAAGTAAAGGGGAAGGAAAACATCCGCTTCGACGCTAAAAATAGTCACCAATGGGAATCCAAAGGATGACGTAAAACAACCTTTGGTCGGCTTGCCTCGAATGTTTACACAATAAAAATGATAGAAATTATTGTCGTCCATTTCAAAATTTTCTAATTTTAAAAACCTTGTATCTCAACTAATACTGATCTCTCAGAGTGGTTCTATATCATAAATTATAGGGTTTTTCATATTCTACAACATATGTAATTTTCATGCTTTCAACCTTGTTTGCACAATTCAAGGGTTTTTTGGACCTAATTCCCCCTACTATATAGAAAGTTTATAAAATGTTGCGTCACAAACGAAACTGCGTTTTCATAAGAAAAATAGGAATCGAATTATACGAATTGCGAAATTCTAAAATTTAAAAAGAAAAAGAAAAGAAAAGACAGGACTTGCTTTTTAAAATGTTTCTCGTATTCCGTCCCCGAAAACTATGATTTGATTTAATGCCAGTTTTCCCGCTAAAAAATGTTTTTAAAGATTTGTAGGAAAACACAAGCTTAAATCTTGAGTTTTCTTCCAATCTTGTGCACATGCGTCCTATATACAGGCCTGACTGCCGAATGTGATAATGGGATTTGTTTTAACATTGTTGTGATGGAGGTCATTTCGCCTTGATTTGAGAATAGATAAATTGAAGTTGACGTCACTTGTTATTGTTTTTTGCCATCCGCTTTTAAGAGTAATTCTCACTAAACTGTATTTTAACAAGATTATAAAAGTTCAGGGTTTCACATAGTTTTGGCAATGTTGTGAGCTTCTTAGCCAAGCGCATACTATCTATACGTATTGAAGGAACAGGTTTGACGTCATCAACCTCTTTGTTATTATTTTTTAGACAGCCTTTCGGATGATCAGTTCTCACTCAATCAGATTATAAACGTTCAAGGTTACATATATATATATATATATATATATATATATATATATATATATATATATATTATAGTATGTGCTTGGCTAACATTGCCATCCGGAAGTATAACAGACCAACACACAAAACTATGTGTAACCTTAAACGTCTATAGTCTGGTTAATACAGTTCAGTGAGAGTTACTCATATACGCGGGTGGCAAAAAAACAATAACAAAGACCAGAGTGACGTCATCTTCGTTCTATCTATAGATAGTATGCAGATGACGTCACTCAGGCCTTTGTTATTGTTTTTGCCATCCGCGTTTGTGAGTTGTTCTCACTAAACTGTATTAACCAGACTATAAACGTTCATGGTTACACAGAGTTTGTGTGTTGGTCCGTTATACTTCCGGATGGCAATGTTGTGAACTCCTTGGCCAAGCGCATTCTATCTATATAGTTAACAAAAGGGGTTGGTGGTCCTTCTGGAAACTCTGGTCTCTATAAAAAAAGCAATTCAAGTGACTTGAGTTCAAAAAAAAAAATACCCCTTTGAAATGGAACTAACTAAAACGAAACAGCACCAAAAAGCCTTTGAAAAACAAATGATTTGATTCCAGTTTTAAAACTGTGTCTGGTTTGTTCATTCAACGGCGATCGTTTCACTCTTCCTATACCAACCACAGGACAATCGGCACATTCGTTACGATAAAAAATCAATAATTTCTCATTCTGATTTCAATTTTACATCACAAAATTTAAACAATTTTTTTTTTTTGGGTTATCGCTATAGGGAATGAGATTAGCGGAAGAGTAGCGTCCCTTGATTGGACGTCACCTTACAGAGAGAACGTCAACATGGTGTTGCGCATGCGTCTCTCTCGTCATCGCTTTCGGTGAAGTGTCTCATGCCGCTTTCACCGGACGCGAGGACGAGAGACGCATGCGCAAAACCAAAATGACGTTCTCTCTCTAATAACTTCTCATCCGGTGACGTCCAATCAAGGGACGCTACTCTTCCGCTAATCTCATTCCCTATACGTAAAACCTAGAAACTGTTTTTAAGGCTCAATTTGCATGATGAATATGTTAAGAATGTAATTGATGCTTTGCTGTGTGAGTGAAAAAAATCTATTTTTGTCTTGGGTGTATTGGGGGAAATTCTGAAAATAGCCGGGTTAAGGAGAGGGTTAACCCTTTTAGTAGCAATGACTATGAAAAATGTTTTTTTCTCTTTTTGAGGAAAATTTTTGTTTAAAATCAAAGCCCTATTTCCACTGAGTAAATGTGTTTTTGAATTTTGAAAATCCATTCATAAATAAACAAGTTATGCAGTTTCAAAGGTGTCATTTATTTGGATGACCCGCAAAGAGGAAAAAAACGTGAAAATATGGGACGCTTTTTCGGCATTTTTTTTCGACCTTTGCTTGTATCTTGCGTAATAAGTGGATTAAAAGATTGAAACTTGAAGAGCAAATTAGGATGGTGTTTTGTAAAATACGGGAAAAGTACTCGTCATATTCATATGAAATTTTACAACCAAAAAGAAGAAATGTTCATGTATTACCTTGTCAGCGAAAAAACCTCCACGCCCGGTAGTTTTAGAAATATTTTACTCCAAAGAATAAAAATCTATTTTTAACGGTCTTCTGGTAATTGCACGAGTTTTGTCGCTTGACATAATCTAAAATGACCTTTTTTTTCTAACTGTGTGCCAACGTTCAGTCATATTCATCGATAAACAGCGTCGTAATTAATTCTTTAAAATAGCATATACGAAACGGCTTCATCCCATATTTTGACGCGAATTCGGGCACTTCGTGAGCGAAAAAGAGGCCCAAAGATTTGTGCGGGATAGTCATTGCTACTTTTAGACCAAGATTGGATTTGCTTCCAATCAAAATGTGTCCTATTATCTTATCTCTCATTGTACTCATTCAAAAAAAAGGTAGTTCTTCGCAGCCATTAGGCCCAAGGACTCTATCCCAGAGTTTAACCCGGTTTCTATAGCATGAAACGAACACTAGCAAAGTTTTTTTTGCTATCCTTTGGATAGGAGGATAGCCTATCGCAAAGTACTTTCCGCCAGAGCTAGCAAACCCAGCTACCCATTCACTGTTGGGTAAACAGGGGAATCAGAAGAAGAAAAAAATCTGGACTGTACACGGGATCGATCTCAGTCCCTTTGCGTGGGAAGCGAGTGAACCCATAGGCTTTAATAATATATGTATTTTTTAAAATTCCTTTATCAGGGATTTTCTTCTTCTCTCTGGAGAAAATACCAAGATAATCTAGCGGTCTACAGTTGAAGTGCAGCGCCATTAAATTATTCATACCCTTTTGGTTTTAAGGGAAACCCAAGTTTTAATATAGATAGAATGCGCTTGGCCAAGGAGTTCACAACATTGCCATCCGGAAGTATAACGGACCAACACACAAACTCTGTGTAACCATGAACTTTTATAGTCTGGTGAATACAGTTTAGTGAGAACAACTCACAAACGCGGATGGCAAAAACAATAACAAAGGCCTGAGTGACGTCATCTGCATACTCTATAGCGTAAGAGTAAAACTATATATATATATATATATATATATATATATATATATATATTTTAAAATGAGCTTTTATATAGCGCAATATCTACTAAACGTGCTCAATGCACTTTACAGGGGTTTCCTGACCAACAGCAACAGGTAACATGTAGAACAAGACATGACGCCTGTTAGGCGATATTACACTTATTTTCCGACTGAGACAACTGTGTTTAACGGCCAGGTAGCTACTCATTTTACACCTGAGCACGATGATTGAATGTGAGTAAAGAGCCTTTTACAAGCACTCAACCATGAACCTCTCAAATCAGGACTCGAACCCAAGATCTTCCGTGATGACGGAAAGTGTCAAACCACTACACCACATAGCCGCATATAAACTATGTTTTATCTTGAACGTTTTTTTAAAAATAATCTGATTGTAGAATTTAGCTATAGATAGTATGCAGATGACGTCACTCAGGCCTTTGTTATTGTTTTTGCCATCCGCGTTTGTGAATAATGCTCACTGAACTGTATTAACCTGACTATAAACGTTCATAGATACACACAGTTTTGTGTGTTGGTCCGTTATACTTCCGGATGGCAATGTTGTGAACTCCTTGGCCAAGCGCACACTATCTATAAATAATCATCAAGATGGTTGTCTAAACGTAACGAACAAGAGCTGAATGACTTCAATGTCGTTCCATCTAAACAATAATATCTGTCAGTGTAAAACATTATATAGATAAAACGAAGATGACGTTTATTTTTTGCCATCCGCGTTTATGAGTAGTTCTCACTAAACTGTATTAACGAGACTATAGATAGTATGCACTTGGCTAAGAAGCTCATAACATTGCCATCCGGAAGTATAACGGACCAACACACAAAACTGTAGGTAATCTTGAACGTTTATAGTCGGGATGATACAGTTTAGTGAGAATTACTCATAAACGCGGATGGCAAAAACAATAACAAAGGCCTGAGTGACGTCATCTGCATACTATCTATAAACGTTCATGGTTACACAGAGTTTTGTGTGTTGTGTCCGTTATCCTTCCGGATGGCAATGTTGTGAGCTTCTTAGCCAAGCGCATAATTTCTATTAAATACTCACATGCCGTAGAGACAGTTAAGCCAGCCAGACAGGGCAAATTCCAGAACGAAGTCGCGTTCCCCATAGACAGCAAATCTCTTCCCAGCCCTTATAAAATATTAACGCATTATATGATCTATATATCGAGAAAATAAATATGAAAAGAGCTGTAGATCATATTTTGACAACTGCTAAATAAAATGATATATATATATATATATATATATATATATATATATATATATATATATATATATATATATATATATATATGTCTAGAACGTTTGCAAATAAATATAGATAGAATGCGCTTGGCCAAGGAGTTCACAACATTGCCACCTGGAAGTATAACGGACCAACACACAATCTCTGTGTAACCATGAACTTTTATAGTCTGGTTAATACAGTTTAGTGAGAACAACTCACAAACGCGGATGGCAAAAACAATAACAAAGGCATGAGTGACGTCATCTGCATACTATCTATAGGGGATCGTTTGGATATATATATATATATATATATATATATATATATATATATATATATATATATATATACCTTACTGGTACGACAACTCCGCCTGGCCGGGGAGAGCGTGACTCTACCGTATGAGCTATCCACGATCCCCAAAAAGGATCGCTTTTTACCCTAGTCTTTATTAGAGTCTTCTCTCCCTGACTTCTTGAGGTCACAGGTTCAACGCACACAAACGCCGTGAAGTTAGTTGGCCAGCAATTAAGCTTAATAGCCAATATTCTCAACACAAACATATAACATAGAAACAATTGAGACATTGAGTATGCTCCGGTATATGGGGTGAATTTTTAATTCAGAAAAGTGAGTGGAGCAGGCACTTATGTTGGTAACAACAAGAGATGAAGTGAGTAGAAAAGTGCCAGAAGACAAACGTTAAAAGTCTGATTGACAAAACCTGTTGACAAAAATATAGTTTAAAAAACTGAGTGACGTCAACTTCGTTCCTTCTACACATCATGATAACAATCGCCTCTGGCTAAAAAGAAACAATTGGTCTCTGTCATAGTACAGGAAAATAGCAAGATCGGTTAACACGGAATAATGACTATTATTCGTTGTTGTCATCCTTGGGAAAAATAGTTTGGTTCATGGGGTAATTGAGTGGACCGGGTGACCCAGATTGTATGGACCGACATGAACATTGTTGGGGTCCCTGGTCAACAGCAACATTCAACATGTAGGACGGGACATGGCGCCTGTAAGGCGGTTTTACATTGTTCTCGGACAGAGACAACGTTGTTAACGGTCAGGTACTCGTTTTACACCTGAGTAAGGTGAGATAATATGAGTAAAGAGCCTTCTCCAAAGGACTCAACTATGCGCCGAGCGAGGCAAGGCTCGAATCCAGGACCTTCCGATCCGAATGTGAGTGTCATACCACTAGACCACATAGCCGCACGAGTACAGAGGGGCCATACAATCTTACCCTGATATCAAAGACGTATTATTCTTTAACCATTTAACCCTCTCCTTACCAACCACAGGAAAATCGTCACATTCGTTACGATGCAACCTGATTTCTCTTGTACATCACAAAATGTAAAGAAATGCTTTGATTACAGCTATAGTTACTAAACACTGTGTTGTAGAGCTCATTTTGCTGAACAACATCCTGTATAGAATGCACTTGTTACTTTTTTGTTTGATTAGGAAAGGTCTATTTTGTGTCGGGTGGGTGTGAATTTTCGGAGGAAATTCTAAAAAATAGCTGGTAAGGAAAGATTTAAGATGCTTGCATTTTGTTTTTACTATCTTCCTAGGAAATTCCATACATTTATGCCCATTTATAATTGCCTGTACGGACATTTTTCCCTGGGAGTTTTCCCTATGGGGCTACATGAAATATTCTATTGTTTATCAAGCTCCCACACCAGATGTTGGAGCGCATATCATGAGAATAATAAGATGTTATTGAATCTATTATTATATATTATTATTATTATTATTATTATTATTATTATTATTATTATTATTATTATTATTATTATTATTATTATTATCATAGTGGAGAATTAATACAATTTCTTGTATTGAAAAAAAACAATTCAAATTCATGTTTTGCATCATTTTGTTTCTAAATTATCTTTTATGTGCCCGATCCAACCCGACATAATACCGTTTTCGAACTGTGGCTCACATATTGAATGTATTGTTTTTTCTGTTCAATTTGGCGAGGTGACTTGCTCAAGGCCACACAGCGCGGCGGCGGTTGATCGAACTCTGTACCTTTCGGGATACGAATCAAAGATCGTGCCGCCGAGCTAAGCTGACCCCCCCCCCCCCCCCACTCACATTCTCTCACCGTACTCATAGACTACGGTCAAAACATACAAGAACAGCTGCCAACATGCACAAATAGGGGCTCCAAGAATCACCAACATGCCCAAAGTGCAACCAAGCACCACAAGATGCAAACCACCTCGTACTAGATTGCCCAGAGACAAAACTGGAAGTGGGATTTGAAACCATCAACAAATGTGATGATGACTTCTGAACCTGGATTGATACCTTGAACATAGAAGTGTAGCCCAACGATACTACTACTACCGTACTCATGCGTAAATGGAGTACCTGACCGTTTATAGCGTTGACAAGCGTCATGTCTCGTTATTGGTTTTGGCTAAGCACCCCTAGTAAAGCATTTTTATAAAAGGCATATTGCGCTATATAAATACTCGGCCTTTTAAAATTTTTTATTTAGTTATATTTTCTCCTCGTGTTTTATCCTAATAATTATGAAACTACTTGTAAAAAATAGATAATTCCACTTTAATTTTCCAAACGACAATGGCGTGAAATTCCAAAGAGACACGGAATCCCACGAAGAGTGATAGTCATTACACTTCTGTCGTTTTTTTCCCTTGGGCAAGACATTGGCTCATGGGGTAATTGGGCGTACCGGGTGACCCAAATTTAATGTCCTCTTGTTACACCAAACTTCCATAAAAGACGAATGCCATTGGGTAGGGCTGACAAATTGGCTTTAATGCGACGTGTATATATATATATATATATATATATATATATATATATATATATATATAATATATATATATATATACATACATACAGGTCTGACATCCGAACCCGCTTATGGGCCTTGTTTAACATTGTTGTAATGGACAATATTTCGCGTCATTTTTTTTAGCTTTCCATTACAACAAAGAGCCCATAATAAGTTGGGTTATCAGACCTGTAGATAAGGGCATTTTCAGGATTTCCCCCAAACCTTCTTTATCACTCAAACACAATAGTAGTAAGTTCTTGTGATACATAATTTCATTTGTAAAACATGCTCTACAACAAACTGTTCATTTTCTTTCAATTTTATGATGTGCAAAAGAAATTTGAATAAGAAAAATGTTGGTTGTATCGTAACGAATGTGACGATTTTACTATAGTTCGTAAAGAGAGGGTTAATGCCATACTTTAAAAATGCAATTTAAAGATTATGTCAGAAAACATTTTAAATCATTGTTCTATCAATTAAAGATAATTATTAATATGTCAAAAAGTGTCAAATTGCATGAATCTCTTCGCGAAGTTCCAGGTTTGAGAGCTTTTTTTGTTGCCAAGATGAGGGTCATTTATATCGATCGATATTTGAAGGACGAGTTTTCTGGCCAAATTTTAAAATATGGGGTTTTTCCAGAGTATGACAGAATTGGTGAAGTAAGTCGTGTCGTTTGATGTGAAATCAAGGCCTTTATTGAGAATAATGAGTGGTCTGTCTTATTCTTTTTTTTTTAAGTCAAATGTTCTATGTCTTTTCATTTTAAATATACACTCATCTCTAGTTCATTTCAGCACAACGTGCCACATTTGACAGCTTTTCTATATCGCAGTATCCACTTAACGTGCTCAAAGCGCTTTACAAGGGGTCATAGCAGACATAATCTCCCAAAACTGGGATCTCGAGAGGTATTCCTCAATCCTAGGTTTGACAGTTGTTGCCAATATGGGGGTCATTTAAATCGATCGTTATTTGAAGGACGAGTTTTCTGGCCAAACCCCCCCCCCCCCCCCCCAAGAAAATCGTGTTTTTGAAAGCCCAACGTAATTTGATACTGCTGTGTACTTATAACGTACAAGTCTCAATAATAATAATAATAATAATAATAATAATAATAATAATAATAATAATAATAATAATAATAATAATAATAATAATAATAAGAAGAAGAAGAAGAAGAAGAAGAAGAAGAAGAAGAAGAAGAAGAAGAAGAAGAAGAATAAGAATAATAATAATAATTATAATAATACTTTATGGCATCCCCAAAAGGATTTTTTTTATACAGACGTTTTCTAATTGAATGTGATTCCCAACGAGTAGGTACACATCTCACAATCGAAACCCGATCAGATAAAGGTGTATCCGATTACTTTAAAGGAATCGAAATGATGGATACTCACTCGGTCATCGTTCCAGCAGACCCATCTATCCGGATTAATTGCCCAAGGGGGTCACAGACAGTCGGACAAAGCTATATGGGGGACTGTGGAAGATTTCGTTTGATCCTCCTCAGGCTGTGCGGCTTGCTGGCTGGCTGTACGAAACGTGTATATGGAACTGATTACTTTATCCCATTCCACTTTGATATTTCTGTGGGTTAACTCACTCAATCCTAGAGATTTGAGCTACTTTTCAAAATTGGTAAAAAAAATGTATTGAAAATGAGCATGTGCATAGATAGTTTTATTCAACTACCATTAGCATGTCAAATCTAAAAACACTAGCTTTGATAATACGCCTATAATTTGTCTCATAAAAATGTAATAAATAGGCATGGGATAAAAGTAACGCCGGTTAACTACGGATATAGTCGGTGTTAGGGTTGAGTGAGTTAACTCTATATCTCCTCACGGATCATTTCATAATATATCCCCAAACAATGGCAGGGTTGCCCAGCAGAAAAATTGATTTTTTAAAACTCAAACAATCTCTCTACAAAACAACTTTATGTTCATATTAATTAACCCTCTCCTTACCAACTATAGGAAAATCGTCACATTCGTTACGATACAATCAACATTTTTCTTATTCAAATTTCTTTCGTACATCATAAAATTTAAAGAAAATGAACAGTGTGATGTAGAGCATGTTTTGCTAAAGACATTATGTATCGCAAGAATTTTACTGCTATTATGTCTGAGTGATAAAAATATTATATTTTTGTGTTAGTTGGGTGAGAAGTTTTGGGGAAAATCTTGAAAATGGCTGGTAAGGAGAGGGTTAAACAAATATCATTCTTCAAGTTTGTGATGTACAAAATAAATCTGAATAAGGTATAACATTGTGTAATAACAAAGGTGACGATTTTTCTGTAGGTGGTAAGGAGAGGACGGTTAATGGATAGCCTCCCTTGCTTGCTTTGCCCTAATACTCTAACAAATGTGAGGCTGGCTGAGAAAACCCGGGGAGTAACGGCAATGGGCATGATCTATATTCCCTTTCCATGATCTCGAGGTCATTGGTCACATTGAAACTGTGCTCAAAATGACCCACATAGTGAAAAGTGTTCACAGCTTTTGAAATATCTAACATCACGATTGGTCATTTTGTTCAGCTTGACACATGGGTATGTTTACAACTTTCATAAACAAAGCAGCGTGTTTACATTTGTTAAGAAATATCCAATCGTTTGACATCAACAAATCATGTGATTGATGACTCGGTTGGACGAAAACATGAATATAGTTCGCTCCCATTCTTCGATTCGAGATATGAGCCAAAATCCAAGATAAAGTGTTTCCCATAACAATAAATTTTATTCAGAAAAACAAAACAAAAATAATAACTTGGGTTCGAATAGACATAAACAGAAGAAAATTTCAAGTGGTACATGTTCAGGAAGATGTGGTTTGTAAATTGTCTACACCACTGCATACATAACTCAATTTATGAAATTTGTACATCTTTCCGGGTTTGCTCAGCCAACCACACACAAACTAAATTTGGTTATAGATAGTTCGAAGATGTCGTCACTCAGGTCTTTGTTATTGTTTTTTTTGCCATCCGCGTTTGTGTGTAATGCTCACTGAGTTCATGGATACACACAGTTTTGTGTGTTGGTCCGTTATACTTCCGGATGGCAATGTTATGAGCTTCTTGGCCAAGCGCATACTATCTATAGTCTAACAAATGTGAGGATGGTGAAAGTGAAGAAAGTGTTCACAGCTTTTTAAATATCTAACATCACGATAGGTCGTTTGGTTCAGCTTGACACATGTGTATGTTTAAAACTTTTGTAAACAAATCAGCGTGTTTACATTTGTTAAGAAATATCCAATCGTTGGACAGCAACAAAGCATATGATTGATGACCTGGTTGAACGAAAACATGAATATAGATCGCTCCCATTTGTAATCGTAAACGTTGATAATGTGATAAAGAATTTCGTGTGATAACTATTCACCAATTTGGTGGTGGTATAAAAACAATGACACAGCTATCACAGAAAATTCGATTTCATTCACGTTATTGTTTTTTAACAACCTACCATACTGACTGTTCCAACCACGGATGAAGGCGTGTCACAAATTCCATGTTTTGATTGGCCAAACATTTATTTTAATCTACTTCAAACAAGGTCATCAAGTACAAATATGTCTCTGGATTCTCCCGTTGTTCTGTCGCCTTGGGAAAGACTTTTTAGGGATACAATGCTTTTTCCAAACTTCACTATACAATTACCTAGAGTAGCGAATTTCTTCACAACAATGAGACGAAAATTGTGACCCTTCGCCTCAAAACGGTATTAAGTCGGGTTGGTAAAGATGTTGAAAATTGAATTTATAGCCAGAAATATCAGACTTGTGTTGAGTTTGTATGTTTTATTGAAGAGAATGGACACCATATTTTAGGGTGCTAATGCCAACAATTTGTATTTTTGACCAGTTTAACATTTATTTCGACTTTTAAGCATATGGTTCGTTCCGACATAATACCGTTTTGAGACGATGGGTCACAATTCATTAATCTAAGAAAGGTCACCCTCTCCTTACCAGCCATTTTCAGGATTTCCCCCAAAACTTCACACCCAACTAACACAAAATATATTTTTTTATCCCTCAAACACAATAACAGTAAAGTTCTTGTGTTACATAA
This sequence comes from Berghia stephanieae, assembly GCF_034508935.2. NCBI lineage: Eukaryota > Metazoa > Mollusca > Gastropoda > Nudibranchia > Aeolidiidae > Berghia > Berghia stephanieae. The sequence continues at coordinate 9,592,216 of NC_088370.1, forward strand.
TTTCTTTAGTAAAACATACTCTACAACACACTGTTCATTTTATTTAAATTTTATGATTTACAAGAGAAATTTGAATAAGAAAAATGTTGGTTGTATCGTAACGAATGTGACGATTTTCCTATAGTTGGTAGGGAGAGGGTTAAAAAAAATAATATTAGATTATCAATAGTTCCAAAAAATGGGAAAGAAATAGGATGCAATGGTATACAATTCTTACAATCTTGCTTTTTGGTATTCCGAACGTGTTCCCAACCGCTCCACGAGCTTACGAATGGCTTTGGGAACACAGTTCGAATCCCAAAACGAAAGAGTGTAAGAAATCATTTATTATTCCCGACCCCTCAATTGATTCCTATTTCGTCATCTTTGAATAAAAAACATCTTTGAAAACATTGAAATGATAGATACTTGTTTTTAAAGAATCTGATTTTTAAAGTGAAATTTAACGATTTATAATCTGCCGTCACATATTAGCATTATTATTACTATTATTATTATTATTATTATCATTATTATTATTATTATTATTATTATTATTATTATTATTATTATTATTATTATTATTATTATTATTATTATTATTATTATTATTATTATTATTATTATTTATTATTATTATAATTATTATTGAGTATTCTTCTTCTTCATCTTCTTCTTCTTCTTCTTCTTCTTCTTCTTCTTCTTCTTCTTCTTTTTCTTCTTCTTCTTCTTCTTCTTCTTCTTCTTCTTCTTCTTCTTCTTCTTCTTCTTCTCTTCTTCTTCCTTCTTCTTCCCTTCTTCTTCTTCTTCTTCTTCTTCTTCTTCTTCCTTCTTCTTCTTCTTCTTCTTCTTCTTCTTCTTCTTCTTCTTCTTCTTCTTCTTCTTCTTCTTCTTCTTCTTCTTCTTCTTCTTCTTCTTCTTCTTCTTCTTCTTCTTCTTCTCTTCTCTTCTTCTTCTCTTCTTCTTCTTCTTCTTCTTCTTCTTCTCTTCTTCTTCTTCTTTCTTCTTCTTCTTCTTCTCTTCTTCTTCTTCTTCTTCTTCTTCTTCTTCTTCTTCTTCTTTTCTTCTTCTTTCTTCTTCTTCTTTCTTCTTCTCTTCTTCTTCTTCTTCTTCTTCTTCTTCTTTCTTCTTCTTCTTCTTCTTCTTCTTCTTCTTCTTTCTTCTTTCTTCTTCTTCTTTCTTCTTCTTCTTCTTCTTCCTTCTCTCTTCTTCTTCTTCTCTTCTCTCTTCTTCTTCTTCTTCTTCTTCTTCTTCTTCTTCTTCTTCTTCTTCTTCTTCTTCTTCTTCTTTCTTCTCTCTTCTTCTTCTTCTTCTTCTCTTCTTCTTCTTCTTCTCTTCTTCTTCTTCTTCTTCTTCTTCTTCTTCTTTCTTCTTCTTCTTCTTCTTCTTCCTTCTTCTTCTTTCTTCTTCTTCTTTCTTCTTCTTCTTCTTCTTCTCTTCTTCTTCTTCTTCTCTCTTCTTCTTCTTTCTTCTTCTCTTCTTCTTCTTCTTCTTTTATTATTATTATTATTATTTATTATTATTATTTATTTATTATTATTATTATTATTATTATTGTGAACATGTTAATCATCATTACGAGCCACTATTTTGAGAGAGGTGTAGAATACTGTATATATTCTAATTTTGATGAGTCATTGTTACATTGTAGTAATAAACTCATGTGGAACTAAATCAGAAAGTCTTGGGAAATAAAAATCCCCATCGAACAAGATCTTGAATAATAATTTCACACATTTAAAAAAAATCTCATTGTCGATTTAAAAAAAAAATGAATTATGACGAAATCAGAGTAAACATGGGCGGACTTGGGATTTAACATATTATTCTAAATAAATGTCTCGGAAAAAGCGACCTTTGTGTGTGTGTGTGGGGGGGGGGGGGGGTTTTGTGTATGTGTGTTGGGGGGGGGGGGGGGGAAGAATCAATTTTCTCTGCTCACGTCTGCGTCAGATTATTCTGAAAGCCGACTGTATTTTCATCACCACATCCAATCAGAATTGAAGAAAAAAAGTCATGTGATTTCTTTTGGATTGAAGACTTACACAAACTTGACCCCGGGGTCAAGTTGGTCTCCTGTGGAAACCCTCTGTCCAGACTTTTGTAAGAGTTGGCGGTCATAGAGTTCTTTAATCAACTGTGTCAACTTATATGGCAAACAACAACACACATAAATTATCCTTACAGAATAGCTTACAGAATGGGATATGGAAAATACGAGGTACAAAATAATAAATAAAATAAACTATAAACATTTTTATAGCGCATTTTTAAGGATTTGCCGCGCTCAATGTGCTTCACAAAGTTGTATTAATGTATGATCATATGGAACCAAATTTCCATTTCATACAGTACTCATTGCATTACACGGGTACTCTTTCACCACAAGTTTAGTTGGGTAATGTATAGATAGAATGCGCTTGGCCAAGGAGTTCACAACATTGCCATCCGGAAGTATAACGGACCAACACAAAAACTCTTTGTAACCATGAACTTTTATAGTCTGGTTGATACAGTTTAGTGAGAACAACTCACAAACGCGGGTGGCAAAAACAATAACAAAGGCCTGAGTGACGTCATCTGCATACTATCTATTGTAAGTATAGTTGAAATAAATGATTAATTGTTATTACATATTTGCTTTCTCCTTTAGTTTAGTTAACTCTCTCCTCACCAGCCATTTTCAGGATTTTCCCCAAAATTTCACTTCCAACTAACACAAAAAATATATTTTGTATCAGTAAAAAACAATCGCAGTTAGGTTCTTGCGAGACATAATTTCTTTAGCAAGACATATACAATACAATGTTCATTTTCTTTAACTTTTATGATTAAAATTATTTTTTTTTTAGAAATTGAGCTTTTTTATAGCACAATAGCCACTAAATGTGCTCAAAGCGCTTTACAAAATGGTCCCTGATCAACAGCAACATTTAACATGTAGGACGGGACATGCCGCCTGTTAGGCGATATTACAATTTAGGCTCTTTACTCATTTTCTCTCACCGTACTCATATGTAAAATGAGTATCTACCTGGCCGTTAACAGCGTTGTCTCTGTCCGAAAAATTGTAATATCGCCTAACAGGAGTCATGTCCCGTCCTACATGTTTGGTGTTGCTGTTGGCCAGGGACCCCTTGTAAAGCGCTTTGATCAAGTTTAGTGGATATTGCGCTATATAAACGCTCTATTATGTTACGGGCCGTATTTGTCTGCTGTCTTAGGACAAAGTCTTGAAGCCCTATAGATTGAATGAAGTTGACGTCACTCAGGTCTTTGTTATTGCTTTTAGCCATCCGCGTTTATGAGTATTTCTCACTAAACTGTATTAACCAGACTATCTAGAAACGTTCAAGGTTACACATAGCTTTGTTTGTTTGTTGCTTATACTTCCGGATGGCAATGTTGTGAGATTCTGAGTTAGCCAAGGGCACACAAACAACCCCGTTACATAATGGTCTTACAAATTAATACAAATTAATTAATAAGAATTTTACTCACTCTTTCTACGTTCTCTTCCTGCTTATAACTTCTGTTCGGAACACTACAGTCGTGTAGCAATATTCATCTCTCTCTCTCTCTCTCTCTCTCTCTCTCTCTCTCTCTCTCTCTCTCTCTATCTATCTTCTCTCTCTCTCTGTGTGTGTGTGTGTGTGTATTTGTGTTTATGTCTTCCTCCCTCTCTCTCTCTCTCTCTCTCTCTCTCTCTCTCTCTCTCCATCTCTCTCTCTCTCTCTCTCTCTCTCGCTCTGTGTGTGTGTGTGTATTTGTGTTTATGTCTTTCTCCCTCTCTCTCTCTCTCTCTCTCTCTCTCTCTCTCTCTCTCTCTCTCTCTCTCTCTCCATCTCTCTCTCTCTCTCTCTCTCTCTCTCTCTCCTTATACTATTCTCTGTTTAAAATATAAAATTTTAGTTTTCTGATTAAAATATAAAATGCTAGCATTGATACCACAGCGTATAATACAGAACTGAGGAGGTGACTCACCTCCATATTGATAGTATGCGCTTAGCTAAGAAGCTCACAACATTGCCATCCGGAAGTATAACGCACCAACACACAAAACTATGTGTAATGTTGAACGTTTATAGTCTGGTTAATACCGTTTAGTGAGAATTAGTCGTAAACACGGATGACAAAAAAAAAAAAAACAAAGCCATGAGTGACGTCATCTTCGTTCTATCTATGACCATTTTTTTCACAGGCTTTTGTTCCCAAATTGGCATTGTCACGGAACATTCTATTCCACTTTGCCGTCGAGCCAGTAGCTACTTACATTAGCCTAAATTAACCCGCCCGTGTTTCCGTCCTTAGTCATTAATTCCTTTCACCTAATCCTTCAGATTTCGTCCTAATGGAACCCACCAGCCGCTCGGCTCGTCTCGAACCCCCCCCCCCCCCCCCCAAAAAAAAAAAAAAAAATAATAATAATAATAATAAATTCAATAATATAAACAATTTGATGTCTTGATAGAAATAAAGACTGAATTATAAAGGAGGTGAATGTACGGCTACTATAGATACACGAAGATGACGTCACTCAGGTCTTTGTTATTGTTTTTAGCCATCCGCGTTTATGAGTAATGCTCACTGAACTGTATTAATGTCACTATAAACGTTCATGGATACACACAGTTTTGTGTGTTGGTCCGTTATACTTCCGGATGGCAATGTTATGAGCTTCTTAGCCAAGCGCATACTATCTATAATGTGATCTTGTGGTAGACACTCGCTTTCGGATCGGAAGGTCTTGGGTCGAGCCTCGCTGCTAGGCGCTCAGTTGAGTCCTTGGTAAAGGCTCTTTACCCACATTCTCTCACCGTACTCAGGTGTAAAATGAATACGTCCTTAGTCATTAATTCATTCCTTTCACCTAATCCTTCAGCGTTCGCCCTGATGGCACCCACCAGTTGCTCGTCTCGTCTAGAAGAAATAAGAACATAATTATAAGTTCAATAATATAAACAATTTGATGTCTTGATAGAAATAAAGACTAAATTATAAAGGAAGTGAATGTGCGGTTATGATAATGTGATCTTGTGGTATGACACTCGCTTTCGGATCGGAAAGTCATGGGTTGAAACCTCGCTGTTCGGCGCTCAGTTGAGTCCTTGGAAAAGGCTCTTTACTCACATCCTCTCACCGTACTCAGGTGTAAAATGAGTGAGTACCTGGACGTTAACAGCGTTGTCTCTGTCCAAAAATTGTTTTTAATATCGCCTAACGGGCGTCATGTCTAGTCCTACATGTTAAGTGTTGCTGTTGGCCAGGGACCTCTTGTAAAGCGTTTTGAGCACGTTTGGTGGATATTGCACTATATAAAAGCTCATTAAAAAAATAATGGGAGCGATCTGTATGCTCAATTTTTGGCCCTACGGAGTTATGACATGATCACTTTATTTGGTGTTGTTGGCACGACATACCCTTTCTTTCATTCTGGCCCGATAACTCTAACTTCAATTCAATTCAAACGTTTATTTTTGGGCAATACTCTTCAACAGTCGTAACGTCACTTCCTTCCTAATGACGTATGGTAACTTACTAACACTGGCTCTAAACTATCGGAACAATGGCGGACGCCCGTATGAAATATTTCTCCGGCGAGCATAAAAGCGTATCCAGAGGGGAAAAAAACATAAATTTGATCATGTTTTGACTTTTACACATTCTGATCACAAGGCATATGAAAAGTTCTAGCCAGCATGAAGAATAAAAAGTAATGATTTTCTTTGTTTAGAACCAATATGGCCGCCGTTGCCGGGGGGCGTTACATCAGACTTTTGAATCCAATTGCCAATATAAATCTTATATTAACTTAGAATTTCCAATTAAGGGCCGGTTTGGGTCTAATTATTAGGAAAAATCTTCTGGAAAACTATATTTTATTATCTTAGAAATAATATTATTGAAGTCCAACTTCACATAATATACAATAAAAAAAAACACGATCGAAAAGGATAGCTATTTTGCTATTTCCTCAATTGTCATTTTGTAGGGGTATGGGATACTGTGTTAAATATTTCTCAGAAATTTTTCCATGAAATTCTCTGAAAATTTCCACAGTTATCACAGAGATAATGCGATGTCACCATAGCGATTTTTTGATTGGGTATGTGTATTTTACTTCTAATCCAAATTATAAATTTTTAATATCAATTTTGATGTAACTTTTTTATACGCAACTTTGTAATTCTCTAATAAAAATCCCATAATCTGAAGCTGAAAAATCTCTTTATGGTGACACAAAACGCTACAATGTTGGGGAGAGGGAAGGATATGGAGGTTATTCCTTCATTAGTTTTTTGCGGGAAAATTTGCAAAAAGATATTTACGTATATTTTTTTTATGCAGATCCCCAAAATCATGACGCAAATAAAACGTGTATCAACTCAGAAAATGTATTTTTTTTTTCCCAAAATTATGTTTTTTTTTAATCTATGATGACGACAAAAAAAATTATTAAAACAGCCCATTATCGGTAATTGATTTATTTTAGAAAAGACCGAACCCGCCCCTTAATATATGTGGTTGACTTCCCACTACTTTGACTCTTATACATTCTGATCACATGACATGTGAAAAAGTTCTAGCCGGCATGACAAATAAAAAGTATCGATTTTCTTTGTTTAGGACCAAACTGCTGGTTTCTGGGTGGACGGACGTGACATCAGACTATTGAATCCTATTGCGGTGCCTACAACTACTTTCCCATTGTCTTTCATTCTAAAACATTTGACTCAAAAACTGACAACCGACACTTTTGACTGCCATTGCCACAGTCTGTGGTGAATGCAAGGTCACAATATAACACAGTGCTTCCTTGAATTCATAACAAGCACTTGATTCTGTAGAAACCAAAGGTCTAGCTGTGTCCCAAAAACTCAATGACACACTTTTGTATATCCTCTGACTAAACACTGACTAAAGTACTTTTTAAAAATTTTGACCAGAAACTTTATAACCTTGAAAATCAATTTGTTTAAAAGACTAGTATGAAGTTAGATTTTTGATTTGGCCTGTATTTTAAATCTCAATTTTTTAGTTATTTTTCATGAAATGGAAACAAGCTCAAGTGACAGATATGTTTTAAAGTACAAATTTTCAGGCCAAAATATGTTTTAAAAGGTTTATTAAAGTGTGTCAGATTGCATTTCTGATTCCTGATTTGAATGATTGGTTGGTGATAGGCGGCGATAGGATGTGAAGAAATAAAGTATAGATGCTGAAATCGTTCTACAGGGGGGGGGGGGGGGGGGGGGGGATTGTGTGTGTTATTGTTGTTGTGGGGGGGGGTGGGGGGGGGGGGGATTGTGTGTGTTATTGTTGTTGTGGGGCGGGGGTGGGGGGGGGGGATTGTGTGTGTTATTGTTGTTGTGGGGCGGGGGGGGGGGGGGGGGGATTGGTGTTGTTATTGGTGTGTTGTGGGGCGGGGGGTGGGGGGGGGGGGATTGTGTGTGTTATTGTTGTTGTGGGGCGGGGGTGGGGGGGGGGGGGGGGGGGATTGTGTGTGTTATTGTTGTTCTGGGGCGGGGGGGGGGGGGGGGGGGAGAAGTGACTTCCTTGTCCATTTTCAAGAATAGGGGCCATTGTTGATTCTTTGCTGTAGACCTCTTCAATGGATTGCAAATTAATGGCATGATGTCTTACAGGGGTTGACGTTACAATCACTGGCGAGGCTATAAAAATGTAATAAACACGATCGAGCTTCCGTGTTTAGAGTGACAGATGGATGATAGCCTTTTAGTGGTGGTAGTAGTAGTAGTAATGGTGTTGGTAGGGGAGGCCTTCCGGAATCTTATACATCCGCAGTATTCTTTGTTTTTTATAATGCTCTAGTAGGAAGATTGGGAGGGGGGAGACTTTTTTATCCTTTCTTTAAAAAATATAGCATTGTGGAGAACATTGTGCTTATTTGAGTCAATAAAAAAATTGATACGGCGCACAACTCTACTGAAAGATTTGAAAAATAGAAATGTATTTTTTACTGATAGATAAACAGATAGCTTGATTTCCTTTTATAATTTAAAGTCAGTTTGAAAGTTCGTTAAGTCAAACAGATATCATAAAAAAATTTACCGAAGACACTAACACACTCATGGCCACACCCTCAACTCTATCTGTCCAGTAGAGTCCTTACTTCCGTTGTGTTGATTTAGCGGGGATCAAGGTTGTTATGTAGTAGTAGTGTGTTCTTATTGCGTGTATGTTTATATGTGTGCGTGTGTGTGTGTGTGTGTGTGTGTGTGTGGTGTATATTTGTGTGTGTATGTGTGTTTTAGAATGTGGTTGCGTGGAAGAAAAAAAAAAAAAAAAGGGGGGGGGGGTGTGTGTCCATCAAGTAGAGAAATTCCTGAGCAAGGGGGGGGGGGGGGGGGTGTTTGCTAGGCACTGTCAGATTGGCATTTTTCAGCAAATCGTGGCATGCAAAGTGATATAATTCACTTGATCACATAACGGTATTCGGATTTACAGAAATTTTAAACAACTTTCACCGATTAACAACATCAACTAATATTACTGCTGATATTACTGTCGTTTTATGCCATCGGTGTGCTAATTATTGGCCTGGGAAATATTTAGTTAAACGTTTCGGCAAACTGTCAATTGGTTCTGTCTAGCTTCTAGCCGAACAAACCAAAAGTAGACACACACACACACACACACACACACACACACACACACTTGATATTTATCGCGTCCGCTTCAGATTTTCATTTGACCTCACATAAGTTAAGTAAAGGGGAGACATTCCGAAAGCTCCTACATCCACAGTATTCTTTCAATTTGTATTTTCACCGTTGATCTTTTGTCAGGCGTTTATTTATTCAATATGTCATCATATAAAAGCGTTTTAAAAACTCTAGAACAACCTTGACAGATTTGTGAAAGTTTAAAATTTCCTAATTTGACCATTGTTTTGATTCTCGGCCGCCATTTTAATTTGTGAAGTATTGAAGGTAGTGCGAAGCATTCCCAAGTAAAACGTGATAAAGACTTGCGACTTATTGATATTGATATCTACTGACTGATAAACTAAAATCATGCCGAATAAAGCATGGCAGAGACGACAAGAACAGTGATTAAAGTGTGCATCTAATCGTAATCAAGCTAATC
>NC_088370.1:9606305-9626305 GCF_034508935.2 Berghia stephanieae
TAACCTTAATGACGTTAATCTCCCTCTATCTCTTCTCCCCCATGGCGTGACGTCATTGAGTTTCGTAATATTATGGATAAATGCATTATGAGTAGGGATTCACTGCCATACTTTGAGAAAACAATTTTTTATTTACACTTTATCCAGAAAATGAGTGAATGCACATAAATTGAGCTTTTATATAGCGCAATATCCACTAAATGTGCTCAAAGCGTTTTACAAGGGGCCCCTGACCAACAGCAACACGTAACATGCAGATCGAAACATAACGCCTGTTAGGCGATATTTCATTTTTTTTTCTGACAAAGACAACGCTGTCAACGGCCAGGTACTCATTTTATAACTGAGCACGGTGAGATAATGTGAGTAAAGAGCCTTATTCCAAGGACTCAACTAGGCTCGAACCCAGGACCTTTCAATCCGAAAGCGAGTGTCATACCACAAACCACATCGCCTCACGTAACATAACATATATTATCATAACACATCATAATGAGTGTTGTTCAGGTCAAAGGCCTTTGAATACTCTGTGAGCTTCGGGTAAAAAATGCCCAGATATGATTATAACTATGATCATTATCGTGCGGCTGTGTATGGTCTTGTGGTATGACTCTCGCTTTCGGATCGGAAAAAAGGCCCTTTACTCACATTCTCTCACCGTACTTAGGTGTAAAATGAGTACCTGGCCGTTAACAGCACTGTCTCTGTATGAAAAAAAAAATAATTGTAATATCGCATAACAGGCGTCATGTCCCGTGCTACACGTTAAGTGTTGCTGTGGCCAGGGACCCTTTGTAAAGCGCATTGACCATGTTTAGTGGATATTGCGCTTTATAAAAGCTCATTAATTACATTTTAAGCAATCAAGAATATATCAACTACAAACATAATCATCAAATTCATATTATTTTAAGTACTGAAGCTCGCCCAGCCGATTATAACTTGATATGATTTCTACTTTTGTAGTCTTTGGTTAGAAGTGCCAAACTATTCAAGTATTATCTGTCCTTATGACATAAAAACTTGCTGACTAATTGAAGGCTGATATTCGAAAACTCTTTAAGTCTATTTTTCTATCTACTTTTTGAGATTTTCTATCCATTAGATAAATTGAAACGAAGATAAATTGATAATTTTTAAGCATCAAATGGCACAAAAAGATTTCTTTAGATTTGTGTAAATTTGAAGTATAGTCTAATCATGATGAAACAAAAGAACGAATGAGACAACGGTGTTAGGGAGTTTGTGAAAACCAGTCTTCAATTGTAGACGAATGCGTGTATTATCTTCGCGGGCAAATTGTAGATGGAATTACTTTAAAAACTGTAATGTGGTTATTTGATCACATTCTATTTTTATTTTTTTTTAATTTTCAAAAATAAAAAGATTATTGAATTCTCTACCCGACGTGTCTGGAAATTCTGACAATTATCAAAAATTTACTTATCAATTAGAAATAAAAAAAATCTGTCACAGAAGTAGGGAGGTAATAATGATAGGGATACAGAGCCACAATGCCAAAACAATAGCCCACACCATACAAATGTTGGGTCTATCTTCAATGCTGAAGCAGCAATATGTCTAAGTTCATGACATAATCAGTCGGAAGGTGATAATTTTGGATTGCACTTTTTGCATTTTCTAAAAGAATATGCTCCCCAGAGCATTTTAATATTTATTTGAAGTAAATCCGGTGATTTTTCTTGAAGTTATGGTCAGATATATGGGAAAGGTATCCGGCAACTTCATATTTTTTTCAACTTGACTAGCTATAAAGAAATGTAATTAAGCTTGGATATTTCCCGAAGATGCACAAAAAGATTTGATTAACCCATTTATGACAAGAACTCATTTTTGATCAAAATTGACTTTCTAACTAAACTTGACTATCTCAGATCAAACCTTTTCACCATCCGACTGCTTGTGTTATTCTAACAAGCATATGGGTTGGATTTGATGGAGACAATAATGACTGGGATATAGAGACAGCCATACCATAACACCATCCCACACCACACAAATGTTGCGTCTATCGTCACTGTTGAATCAACAATACGGGTTGAAATAGATTGGATTGAATGAAGGCAATAATGATTGTGATGGATTGAATGAAGGCAATAATGATTGTGATACAGGCATGAAATCGAGCTTTGATATAGAGCAATATCCACTAAACGTGCACAAAGCGCTTTACAAGGTGTCCCTATCCAACAGCAGCACTTAAAACAATTGAGCTTCTTCTATAGCGAAATATCCACTAAAAACTTGCTCAAAGCGCTTTACAAGGAATCCATAACCGACAGCAGCATTTAACATGTAGGACGAGACAAGACGCCTTTTAGGCGATATTACATTTTTTTTTCTTAGACAGAGACAACGCTGTTAACGGCCAGGTACTCTTTTTACACCTGAGTAAGGTGAGAAAATGTGAGTAAAGAATCTTTTCCAAGGACTCAACTATGCGCCGAGCGAGGCACGCTCGAAGCCAGGACCTTCCGATCCGAAAGCGGGTGTCATACCACAAGACCACATAGCCGCACAGCACTTTTACCTCACACTAGAGGTGCCTAAAAGAGCCAATGAAATGGAGAGAAAGAAAAAGTGAGTAAATGTGACTCACATATTCTGCCGTTTTATTAAAGAACACACTATGTGCTATTTGGTTAACATTGCACATACTGTGTTTTTAATAAGAACGGCAGTATTATAAGGGGACAACGAAAAATAAACGACGTTTCGGCCTTTGTTCTTTTTCAAAGTCAAACTTATCTTGCGATGTTTTGTTCCATATTTGAGAATGTAGAGTGAATGCTGTCTACTCCGTCCTGGGGGGATCTTGTTGACTATCGTTATAGATAGTGTTCGCTTCTCAGCGTGGGACGACTCACACCGAACCCTTGACCTTCCGATCCAATGGTAGAGTGCCATGTCGCAAGCGCACAAAACGATATTATATCGGAATGAACTATCCACAAGATTAAAATTGAGATTAAAGTCACAATAATAAAACGTAAATTTAAGATTGTACAAATTTTACGAAACAAAACTTATTCTCCTTAATAAAAGAATCGATTTGAACTCAACGGTTTGTAATTTTGACATAAATTCGATTTGAACTCAAAATGTTTGTAACTTTGGTTAAAATTCGATTTCGAACTCAAAATGTAATTTTGGCTTAAAATTCGATTTAAACTCAATTATTTGTAATTTTAGCTAAAAAAATCGATTCTATGATTCATGTCCATCCCGATATAATACCGCTATTAAACGATTGGTCACATTTATTTATTCATTTATTCATTTATTTTGCAATTTTCTAAACATCTCCTGCATGTCGCTGACACAAGTCGTTTCAATATTTGGCCATGAAATAAAAAGATTGCAATTATCGATCGATTTCTTTTTTAAAAAAAGGTTATTTCAAACGATCGATATTTGAAGTAAATGTTGTCTGGCCGGCCAAAGTAGAAAAATGCAAACATGCCAAAATACAGAACAGGCACTGGTTTTAGATAAATATCTGGAAAATAAATGGACAGGAAACAGTGTCGGATATAGCACGAGAGAAAAATACACGAAAGAATATAATCATTATATCACAAGGCCAACTCAAAATTATTATTTCACATAATTTTACCTCCAATTTCTCTTTCGGGGTTCCGATTAACCCTCTCTATACCAGCCATTTTCAGAATTTTCCCCAAAACTTCACGCCCTCCCAACACAAAAACAGACATAACTTACGCAAACAGAAAAGCAACAAGCACATTCTATACATAATAATATTGTTCGACAATATGGGCTCTATTACAGAATGTCAAGTTTTTATATCTATAGCAAAAAGAAATGAAATGTGGATGAGAAAAGTGACGGTTGCATCGTAACAAATGTGACGAATTACCAATAGGTGGTAAGGACAGGGTTAAACCAGATAAAATATCGGGCCGTTTTGAGAAGGTGTGTCACATAATATAGAAATAATTGGTTTTATATAATATCATTATTATTATTATCTGTACCTCAACCACCTTCCAATTTCCATCCTTCGCACCTGTTCAACCAAAAAAAAAAATTATCAGATGATTTGGCGGGTTGCTATCTGACGGATCTGGCAAAGGGTAATTTAACGACAGACTTGCTTTCTATTTGAAATGTAACTAAAGGTCGCTGTATGTTAACATGAGGTCGCTGTACGTTAACTCACTCAACCCTAACACCGACTATATCCGTAGTTTACCCGCATTACTTTTACCCCATGCCTACTTATTACATTTTTATGAGACAAATTATAGGCGTAGTATCAAAGCTAATGTTTTTAGTTTTTGCATGAAAATGAAAGTTGAATAAAACTATCTCGATGTGCATGCTCAATTTTAATACATTTTTTCCAAGATTGAAAAGTAGCAAAAATCTCTAGGATTGACTGAGTTAACATGGGGTTGCTGTACGTTAATATTGGGTCGCTGTACAATTGGGTCGCTGTACGTTAACATGGGGTCGCTGTACGTTAACCTGGGGTCGCTGTACGTTAACAATGGGGTTGCTGTACCTTAATATTGGGTTGCTGTACGTTAATATTGGGTCGCTGTACAATTGGGTCGCTGTACGTTAACATGGGGTCGCTGTACGTTAACCTGGGGTCGCTGTACGTTAACAATGGGTCGTATTACGTTAACATTGAGTCGCTTTACGTTCTGTTTTCATATTCTGTTATTGAACTTGGAATCACCTTTATAATGTACCTTAAAGGTTGCAACATAAACAACATAGCTAGCGTTACTGTGCTACTACTGCTACCACCACCAACAACAACGCCACAACCACCACCAACAACAACAACAACGCCACAACCACCACCAACAACAACAACAACAACGCCACAACAACCACCACCAACAACAACAACAACAACAACGACACAACCACCACCACAACCACCACCACCAACAATAACGCCACAACCACCACCACCACTACCACCACTACCACCACCACCACCAACAACAACAACAACGCCACAACCACCACCACCACCACCACCAACAACAACAACAACAACGCCACAACCACCACCACCACCACCACCACCACCACCAACACGACCAACAACAACGCCACAGCCACCACCACCACCACCACCACCACCACCACCACCACCAACACGACCAACAACAACGCCACAGCCACCACCACCACCACCACCACCACCACCACCACCAACAACAACAACAACAACGCCAAAACCACCACCACCAACAACAACAACAACGCCACAACCACCACCACCACCACCACTACCACCACCACCAACAACGCCACAACCACCACCACCACCACCACCACCACCACCACCACCACCATCACCAACAACGCCACAACCACCACCACCACTACTACTACTACTACTACTACTACTACTACTACTACTACTACTACTACTACTACTACTACTACTACTATTACAACAACAACAACAACGACTACTGCTACTACTACTACTACTACTACTACTACTACTACTACTACTACTACTACTACTACTACTACTACTACTACTACTAGTACTACTACTACTACTACTACTACTACTACTACTACTACTACTACTACAACAACAACAACAACAACGACTACTACTACTACTACTACTACTACTACTACTACTACTACTACTACTACTACTACTACTTCTAAACTATTACATATTACGCTGATACTTCTACTACTGCTGCTGCTGCTGCTACTGATCTTCACATCATCATCATCATCATCATCATCATCATCATTGTCGTCCTTCACTCTCTGATGCTTTGCACGCACACACACACCACACACACACACGCACACACACGCGCGCGCACACAACCAAACACACACACACACAGACACACACATATATATATAACATGCTCATTCCGGAAAAGAATTTGATTTACAGCGATGCCCACATCATCTTTTCATTACATTATAAATAATGCAATTGACACAATTATTATCGAGCTATCTATATGGAACACATTAATTTTTCATTAACATCACATATCTTTGGGCAAGGTTATGTTGATGTAATAATTCATTATTACCGTTCCCCCCAGAGATCTTGCGCTAACTGCCTTAATATGTAAATCCCTGACACTGCTAGTAGTCTCCCCCTTGATACAGCGTGACGTCATAATATTACCATATAAGGATAAACGTATTATCTTTTCATCCCGTTTCACCACCGCTCGCCATTAGCACCATCACAAAGGATGTTTTGTTATCGATGACCGCTCCAGGGGTGGAAGTTACTGGTTTTTTTCTTTTCATTTGTTTTTTTTACAATTAAAAAAAAAAAAATTTCTTTTCTGCTGCTGTTTTTTTTTTTTTTGGTTTGTTTTTGTTTTATTAAACTGTTTGTTATAGGATTGAGTTATTCGGTTTTCTGGGGATGGGGGGGGGGGTTCATTTTTTTGTGTTCATGCCAATGTTATTGTCTTTTATTCTATTTGAAGTATGAGAATATTCTCTCTATTTTTTGTTCTACCATGACTCTCTCTCTCTCTCTCTCTCTCTCTCTCTCTCTCTCTCTCTCTTTCTCTATCCATCTTTTCTATCTCTATCTCTCTCTTCCTCTATCCATCTATCTATCTCTATCTCTCTCTCTCTCTATCCATCTATCTATCTCTACTCTCTCTCTCTCTCTCTCTCTCTCTCTCTCTCTCTCTCTCTCTCTCTCTCTCTCCCCTTAGTACTACTATTTTCTTGTCTGCTTTTAATAGTAAATCTATAGATAGTATGCGCTTGGCTAAGAAGTTCATAACATTGCCATCCGGAAGTATAACTGACCAACACACAAAACGGTGTGTATCCATGAAAGTTTATAGTCGGGTTAATACAGTTCAGTGAGCATTACTCATAAACGCGGATGGCAAAAAACAATAACAACGACCTTAATGACGTCATCTACGAACTATCTATAGAAACTGTGCGATGGCTATGAAACTCACAACATTGCCATAATATAACGGACCAACACACAAAACTATGTGTAATCTTGAAGGTTTATAGTCTGGTAAGTAATACAGTTTAGTGAGAATTACTCATAAATATGGAAGAAAAAAAAAAAAACATTAAAAAAAAAAGGAAACCAAACACCCGAGTGGCGTCAACTTCCTTCTATCTATAAATCTATTGACATTGCTAACTCGGACAATACTGCCAATTCCTGTTGACATGAAATGTTTGTTTGATGGATTATCGTCAATAGATAGTATGCGCTTGGCCGAGGAGTTCACAACATTGCCATCCGGAAGTATAACGGACCAACACACAAACTCTGTGTAACCATGAACTTTTATAGTCTGGTTAATACAGTTTAGTGAGAACAACTCACAAACGCGGATGGCAAAAACAATAACAAAGGCCCGAGTGACGTCATCTTCGAACTATCCATACTTCCGGATGGCAATGTTATGAGCTCCTTAGCCAAGCGCATACTATCTATAAATCTATTGACATTGCTAACTCGGACAATACTGCCAATTCCTGTTGACATCAAATGTTTGTTTGATGGATTTTCGTCTATTGTAGGTCACCCTCATTCCCAATCTCTTATTATGAAGGGGTGAGCCAGATAGCTAGGAGTGAATTTAAGTTACTAGAAACAGAAATCTATCTCTATACTGTTCCCTCTCTCTCCTTCTCGTTCCCTCTCTCTATGCCTCTCTCTCTCTCTCTCTCTCTCTCTCTCTCTCTCTCTCTCTCTCTCTCTCTCTCTCTCTCTCTCTCTCTTTTTTTTTTTTTTTTTTCTTTTTCTTTTTTTTTTCTCCCTCTCACCCTCGGAATTTATGTGTTTATCAGATTCTCTCTTCATTGCTTGTCTCTCTCTCTCTCTCTCTCTCTGTCTCTCTCTTAGTACTACTATTATATCTCTGTCCCTCTCTCTCTCTCTCTCTCTCTCTCTCTCTCTCTCTCTCTCTCACTTTCACACACACACTCCACCTCTCTCTATCTCTCTCTCTCTCTCTCTCTCTCTCTCTCTCTCTCTCTCTCTCTCTCTCTCTCTCTCTCTCTCTCCCCTCGCTCTCTATCCATCTCTTTATCGCTATATCCTTCCCTGCCTCCCCCCCCCTCCTTTCACTTTTTCTTTCTCATAGTGTCCTCTCTCTCTCTCTCTCTCTCTCTCTCTCTCTCTCTCTCTCTCTCTCTATATATATATATATATATATATATATATATATATATATATATATATATATATATATATATTGAATCGTGTTTGATACAAATATGGTACGAAAAGTGCTCGACATGTAGTAATGGAGCGAATTATTATTTAAAATATTTACCACAATGTTTGGGGCAGTCTACATCAATGTTTCAGGCTTAATTTGCCATCTTCAGGACTGAGTTGTTTTGTTGACAACAAAACAACTCAGTCCTGAAGATGGCAAATTAAGCCTGAAACATTGATGTAGACTGCCCCAAACATTGTAGTAAATATTTTAAATAATATATATATATATATATATATATATATATATATATATATATATTATATATGTGTGTGTGTGTGTGTGTGTGTGTGTGTGTCTCGCTCGCTTTCTGTCCGAATCATTTTCTATTTTTCTTCTTTACCATACTCACAATACACTAGATCTATGCGTCTTATTAAGCTCCTTTCTCAGTCAGTCTGGGAGTGGCCGCATTTGACTTGACTTGACTTAGATGCCTTTCGCGTCTCGACCGAAAGATCGGGTCGCCTTGGCTGTTTCCAGTATTTCCTGTGTGAGGTGTCTCCAATATTGCCGGTCCTCCGCTAGGGTTCTCAGATTTTCAAGGTCCCCTGCCGTTATGAGACTAATGCTTTGTCCAAGTGTTGTGAGGTTTTTGTTTAGGATCACAGGGAGTGTTGTGATCGGTCTTTCTCTGAAAAGGTTCCCGTGTTTTTGGAAATATCCCGACATGGCTTGGTTAGCTGGTATGTTTTTGTCCCTGCGTAGTATGTGACCTTAGCCTGTTGATAATTATACGCAACAGTATTTTGTTGATGTGACTTATTAAACTTATAGTTCTAAAATTTTCGCATCTGACTGCACCTGCTTTCTTTGGTATTGCTATGAAAATAGAGTTACAGAGATCTTCTGGAATTTTCCCAGTATTGTATATATTGTTGAATAATATGTGAAGTTCATCAATTGCTAGATCTCCTAGGCTTTTTAATACCTCTACAGATATTTCATCAGGGCCTGTTGCTTTACCATCCTTCATTCGTTCCATGGCATGTTCAATTTCACTTTTGGTGATGTTTGGTCCGCTTAATGGTTCTTTGAATTTCAGTGGTGGTTCATTTCTATTTGGATCATTGTACAGTTCGCCTATGTATTCTACCCATCGGCTTTCTATATGTTGTTCTTCAAATAGCAGTTCCCCTTGTTTGTTTTGTATACAACTTCCTGCTGCTTTGCTTTTCCTTTTCCCTGATAGTTCTTTTATTCTTTGATGAGCTTGTTGGGGGTTGGGTTTGTATTCTCTTTCGATTTCGCAGCATTTCCAGTTTAGATAGTTCTCGTGTGCCTCGATGCATTTGGATTTAATGTGGTTGTTCAATGTTTGGTATTCTGCAGACCCTCTGTTGCATTTTCGTCTTTCTTCAAATAGGTTTAGAATTTCATTTGTCATCCATTCCTTTTTGCTGTTTGTTTGAGCTATTGGTAAATGCTTTTCTGTAGTTGCTTTGACACACTTTTGGAATATATCAAATTGTTTTTCACATTTTTCGTTATCAGGTTCACTTTGGCTTTGTATCATGAGTGCATTTTCAAATTCTTCTCTCATTTTTGTTTGTATGCCATTGTCTTTGCATAACCTGTAATCCCTCTTTATTCTACCAGCTGTTCTCTGAATAGCTTTAAACTTTATCCTTACTGTACAAACAACTGGGACATGGTCACTGTCTACGTCGGCGCCTGGGTAGGTTTTGCAATTTAATATGCCATTTCTGAATCTTGATGATACTGCTATAAAGTCTATCTGGTTCCTTGCTCTGTCCCCTGGTGATTGCCATGTCCAGGTTCTTCTTGGGTGTTGTTGAAACCAGGTGTTTGAAATCATTAATTTATTTGTTCTACACCAATCTGCCCAGATGTTTCCTCGTTCATTTCTGTCTCCGAGTCCATGTGGTCCGATTATGTCACCATCTCTGCCTCTGCCAATCTTAGCATTTAGGTCCCCCATTACCATAAGGACTTCTTGTGATTTACACATTCGTTTTGCTTTGTCTAGTGAATGGTAAAACTCTGTCATATCTGCATCTGTCGCCTCTTCTGTTGGTGCATAAACTTGAATAATATTGGTGTCAACTACAGGTCCTCTTAGCTTAACCAGCAAAACTCTGTCTGAGATTGCTACGTGCCCTTTGTAAAATTTGGTTGATTTTTGGTCTAAGATCATCCCTACTCCTTTTTGGAAAGAGGTTCCACCACTCCATATGATCTTATATGTCATGTTGTAATCTTGTTTTGACATGGTTCCCTGCTCTTTCCATCTCATCTCTGCCAGGCCAAGAATATTTATTTGGAGCCGTTTCATTTCTTTTAGAATGTTGTTTAGTTTTCCTTTTTGGGCACAGGTCCTGACATTCCATGTCCCAATTTTGGTTTTGTCACATTTGTTAAATTTATTTCGCCTAGTAACTGGCTGACGGTTCGGTGTGACCTGACGAACATCACGCTCCCAACCGAGCGAGGCAGCAGTCTTCCGTGAAAACATGCTCCCCTTTACGCTGTCACCGTTTAACTTTTTGGACTTATTCATGCAGTTAACTCGGCAAAGTTACAAGAATGGTTTGCCATTGCCTATTCTTGTCGCCCTCTGCAGTTGGCCAGCTTGACCTGTTACCGTTCGACACCACGAGGAGGTTGCAGTAGGGCTTGATGATGATCTATCTTTGCAGACTTGGCATCATCCATTTGTCGAAAATCGCAGAAGAACAATATGGATTCCAACCTGACAGAGGGACAAGGAACGCAATATACCTCCTCCGTGTTTTAAGTGAAAGAGCTATACAGGTTCAGACCCCACTATACCTCTGTTTTGTCGACTACAAAAAAGCTTTTGATAGAGTACGCCACGAAGAAATACTAAAACAACTGCACTCCATTGGCGCTGATGAGAAAGACCTCAGACTCATGCAAAAATTATACTACACCCAGCAGGCATCTATCAAAATCGGAAACTCTACAGGAAATTCCATTCCTATTAAGAAAGGAGTCCGTCAAGGGTGTGTTGCCTCACCAGATCTGTTTAATCTATACCAAGAAACAATCATGAGGGCATAAATAATATGGAGGGAATAAAAGTAGGAGGTCACAACATAAATAATATAAGATACGCAGACGATACGGTACTCATTGCAACATCAGAAATCCAACTTCAAAAGATTGTTGACAAAGTGGTAGTAGATAGTGAAGCCAAGGGAATGTAAGTGAATATCACCAAAACAGAATGCATGGTAATACAGAAAAACCCCGAAAACAACAACACCTGCAATATAACGATTCACGGCGAGCAGCTTACCAACGTAGAAAGTTTTAAATACCTAGGTTCAATAGTGACAACAGATGGAAGATGTAACCGAGACATACGAGCAAGAATAACTCAAGCCAAACAGGCCTTCATGGACCTGGGAAACATTTTGAAAAAAAACAGATGTCGTTCGGGATTAGATTCCGAGTCTTGAAGTGCTACGTGTGGCCAATCTTGTTCTACGGATGCGAAAGCTGGACTACTAATGCAGAAACACAAAAGAACATTGAAGCTTTTGAAATGTGGTGCTTGAGAAGGATGCAGAGAATATCGTATACCGCACACAAAACGAACGAAGAAGTGCTAAAACAAACATACCAACAAAGGAAACTAATGCCCTTAATAGTGGATCGACAACTATCCTTTTTCGGACACATAGTAAGGAAAGATAAGAATGAATACCTGGCAAGTTGTGGAAAAATACCTGGTAAACGCGCCCGGGGGAGACAAAGAAAAACACTCATAGACCAACTGAAGGGCTTCACCAACCTAACAATCCAAGAGCTGTTTGAAAAAGCAAGAGACAGGGAGGAATGGAGAGAGATAATTCATGCAGTATCCGAAGCCTGGACCAGGCATGGAACCTAGAAGAAGAAGAAGTATGTGACCGAAAAGTTGCCATCGTTGTTGTAAAATGTCAAGGGAGATCGGTCTTTCTTTTGTGATCTTATAGAGTGATTCATTTGAGATCTTTTTTTGGGTATTTGATGTCCAGTACCCTTCTTAGCTGTGTGCGATGGAAGGCATTCTTCTTCGGATTTTGTCAACGCCCAAGTGCCGCAGTTATACAGAAGTACCGGTTTTACAAGAGCACGGTACAGTTTCAGTTTGGTTTTTCTCTTATTTTGGCACCTCTAATCCATACATTGGTGAGTTTACTGAGTGCGGCGTTTGATAGCTGTTTTCTTCTTTGTACATCCTCGGTGTCTCCAATTAGTGAGCCGACTTTCTTTGTTCTTTTCCATTCCTCTTTGTTCCTCGATATTGTTGTAAATTCGGTTTTATTGGCATTGACTTGGAGGTTATATTTCATGAGGGTATTTTGTATGATGTCTATATTTGCTGGTGTTGATCCAATAAAATCTACATCATCTGCATAGGCGATTTCTCTTGGGATTGCATTCTCAATATGAGTCGTTGGTTTTGGAATGACTTTTCGAACTTCTTCAGAGCGTGTTCTAAGTATATTGTGAACAGAATCGGGCTCAGACTATCTCCTTGGGGGGTCCCGATGTTACTTTCGAACTGCGTCTGTTTTGTGGCCCCGTATATCCTTGGTTGTATCTTTGTGTTGCTGAGGAGAAATCGGATTATTCGGAGCTCGTCTTCGTCTACTATTTCTGTTAATATCTCCAAAAGTTTTCCTCTGTCGATCGTATCATAGGCTGCGGACATATCGATTCCGGTTATTGTTATGGATATGGTTTCTTTGAGTGCCTTTGCTGCCAACCATTTATGTGTCCATACAACGTCCGATGTGCTTCGGTCTTGGCGAAACCCGCTTTGGCTATGTGATAGATATTTTTCTATTTTTGGTCTAATTCTGTTGAGGACAATAGTTGACAGTGTTTTTCTTATGGTATTCAGTAATGTTATTGGGCGTAGGTTGTTTACGGGTCCTTTCGTTTTTCCTGGTTTTTGTATTGTAATTAGGACACCGCTGTTTATGTCCCAGTCTTTGTGTGTTGAGAATGTTTTGTTCATTATGTTTGCAATGCTCAAATCCAGGGAGAGGGTACCGCATTTCAGCAATTCAGCGGGAATTTCATCTTCGCCTGGGGATCTGTTATTGTTTAGGCACTTTATGCTATTTCTAACTTCAGTTGTTGTGATGCGGTTGTTTAGGTCTCTAGGGTTTCCTGAGAAGGGCAATATTTGTGAGACTTGTTTGTGAAATTTCTGCTGGAAGTGGTCAGTTACAATGTCAAGGATATCGTTGGGATTTGTTGTCTGTTTGCCAAATTTATCCTGTAGTTTTGGGTTCTCGAATGGTTTTCGGTTCAGAGATTTCAGAGATAACAATACACAAACAAATAGACTATATCATATGTCGACACCGCCATAAACACTACTCAACCAACTCGCGATCATACGGCGGTACACTGCTAACATCCGATCATAAACTTGTAAAAACGAATTTCAACATAAATGTGTACAGACAACGAAGACAGAAAGGTAAAACGGCAGTCAAAATAAACACGGCAAAAATATTAAATGAGCGAGAATGTCGCATTCATTACCAATATGAACTTAACTCAAGTCTATGGAAAATAAAGCAAAACAGCAATCCAAACAATGAATGGAAAGAGACGCAAGCGGCAATGAAATATGCGGGGGAAGAAAGTGCAGGCTCTATTAATACAACTAAGAACAAACCAAATCGAACGCCTAACATCGCTATTAACGATCTATCGCGGCAACAAAAAGAACTTAGGATCAGGATACAAAACACGAAAGACTCGGAAGAAATAATAAACCTGAAAACGGAACGAAACAAAATACTGCATTCAATTCGATCACTTACAATAAAACACAGAAACGAGGAATTAGACAAAAAAGTGGAAGACATAGAAAAGTCCAAAAATAACGCATCGTCTACGTTCAAGGCCGCATTTTAACATTATTATATATCTGCATTCTTGCGTGCGCGCGCGCGCCTGCTGTTTGTATGTATGTGTGCGTGTGTGTGTGTGTGTGTGCTTAAACATATATACTGACCTTTTCCACGTGTCTATTTGTGTGTGTGTGTTTGTGTGTGTGTTTGTGTGTGTGTGTGTGTGTGTTTATCTCTATGTGTATTTCCGCCTTCAGGTCTCACCGCCACTGCCAATTGTACGTTTGAAAGCTGTCTTTAATGGGCTCTTGTCACGAAAGAAAATCACCCTGATGGTCTATTTATAGTGGTCATTAACCGTTCCAAGTGAAATCTTGTAACCCAGTTACTGACAACAGCAGATTTGATAAACAATGTAAAAGAATGGACAGAGATGTCGGTGCAGGAGCTGCTACATAGGGCTAGCAACAGGCAGGCATGGAGGAAGACTGTAACTTTTTAAAAATGACCTTTTATATAGCGCAATATCCACTAAATGTGCTCAAAGCGCTTTACAAGGGGTTACTGGTCAACAGCAACACTTAACGTGTAGGACTGGACATGCCGCCTGTTCGGCGATATTACAATTTTTCGGACAAAGACAACGCTGTTAACGGCCATGTACTCATTTTAAACCTGAATACGGTGAGAGAATGTGAGTAAAGAGCCTTTTCCAAGGATCAACTATGCGCCGACCGAGGATCGAATCCAGGACCTTCCGATCCGAAAGCGACTGTCATACCACTAGACCACATAGCCGCACAAACTTCTGCTTCACGCAAGTCCCCCCGACGACCATCCGCTCATGGGATTGAGTGAGTGAGTGAGTGAGTGAGTAATATATTACGTAACCCGTATTATCAAACTAGTACTACTACGCTACTGCGGAGAAGAAATCTATAAATGCAGACAAAGTGGCCGTAGGAGCAAAGTACACTCCAACATGGTTTCCTCGAACTCCACGGGCGGGGTATGCAAAAACGTTTGAGGAAACCGTAGTTCGAGGAAACCGTAAGTACGCATCAACCGTCGTAACGTCACTTCCCTCGTAATGACGCATGGTAACTTAGTAACTGGCTCTAAACTATCGGAACAATGGCGAACGCCCTTATGAAATATATCTCCGACGAGCATAAAGGCGTATCCAGAGGGAAAAAAAAAAACATTATAAATCTTATCATGTTTTGACTTTTACACATTCTAATCACAAGACATATGAAAAGTTCTAGCCAGCATGAAGAATAAAAAGTACCGATTTTATTTGTTTGACATGTACTAAGGGTATCTCAGGCTTTTTCAGAAAGGAAATAAATATCCAAGGGGGCAAAAAGGGAGTGAATGGCAGGAAATATTCTGATTGGTTAAAATGCTAAGTAACGGGCCACGAACCATCAATTCTGTATAGATAGTATGCGCTTGGCTAAGAAGCTCATAACATTGCCATCCGGAAGTATAACGGACCAACCCACACAACTGTGTGTATCCATGAACGTTTATAGTCGGGTTAATACAGTTCAGTGAGCATTACTCATAAACGCGGATGGCAAAAACCAATAACAAAGACCTGAGTGACGTCATCTTCGAACTATCTATATTATCAATTTTAATCATTTAGACAGTCCCAACTTTATACCGTTATGTGAAGCGATATTTTGCATTATAATAGGAAAACCCCCAGGACAAAACAAAGACATCCCGATGTTGCTTCCATTACTTATCTTAATCTGAATCTCAATGATGGCTTGGTGGTCATCCCGTAGAGATCATATATTAGACCAATCCAAAGATCCTATTGGAAATCATACGCTTTACGATCAGATGTTTTTTTTTTGTTTTTTGTTTTTTTTTGGCACAGATTCAAGATTTCTCACTCGGCCTCAAAATGATGAGAAGAATAGGATATAGTAGTCTGATGTCACGTCGCCCAGCAACGGCGGCCATCGTGGTTCTAAACAAAAAAAAAAAATCGGTACTATTTCTTCTCCATGCTGGCTAGAACTTTTCATATTATGTCTTGTGATCAGAATGTGTAAAAGTCAAAACATGATCAGATTTAAAATGTTTGTTTTTTTTCCTCTGGAAACGCTTTCATGCTCGTCGGAGAAATATTTCATAAGGGCGTCCGCCATTGCTCCGATAGTTTAGAGCCAGTTACTAAGTTACCATGCGTCATTACGAGGGAAGTGACGTCATGACTGCTGAAGCGAATTATGCTCAGAAAAACCACACGACTGTACTCTGGTAAAACTAGTTTTGTTTCATGAAATGGCCAGAAAACTCTTCCTTTAAATATTGATTGATTAAATAATAAAAATTGAGCTTTATATAGCGCAATATCCACTAAATGTGCTCAAAGCGCTTTACAAGGGGTCCCTGGTCAACAGCAACATTTAACATGTAGGACGGGACATGACGCCTGTTAGGCGATATTACAATTTTTCGGACAAAGACAACGCTGTTAACGGCCACGTACTCCTTTTACACCTGAGTAACGTGAGTAAAGAGCCTTATCCAAGGACTCAACTATGCGCCGAGCGCAAGGCTCGAACCCAGGACCTACGATCCGAAAGCGAGTGTCATACCACTAGACCACATAGCCTCACATTAAATAATAGTAATAATAATATCTTTATTGTTCATGAAGGCAATTTTGCATTGGTTAATGTATACACATAATATTCGCAAACAGACATTAATGAAACAAGAAGTGCAAAACCACACACACACACACACACACACACACACACATATATATATATATATATATATATATATATATATATACACTCACACACACACACACATACACTCACACACACGCACAAACACATACTCACATACTCACACTTAAATAGGCTTCTTGTAACATATCTCAAAAAGAATCTCGTCAAAAAATCCTCAAACTTGGAACTTCTTGAAATACTTTCTTAACTCACTCAATCCTAGAGATTTTTGCTACTTTTCAAAATTGGACAAAATGTATTAAAAATGAGCATGTACATAGTTAGTTTTATTCAACTACCATGCAAAAACTAAAAAAAAACCCATTAGGTTTGATACGACGCCTATAATTATCTCATAAAAATGTAATAAATAGGCATGGGGTAAAAGTAACCCTGGTAAACTACGGACCTAGTCGGTGTTAGGGTTGAGTGAGTTAAAGCTTCAGGGTTGAGAAATTGTCAAAAACGAGTTTTTTATTTGGCCAACATATTGATTAAACGTTTTATTTTTGGCAGTCAACCAGCTGCTCGTTCGAACTACATAGAATTTTATATAAAATTGACCTTTTCAGTTTTAAATCTCTAAAAATACAATTTCTGAAATCTGCTGGTCTAGACACATCCACGAATATGTCGTCCTCAATTGGATTCAGTCGTCTGATGTCACGCCGCCCGGCAACGGCGGCCATCTTGGTTCTAAACAAAGAAATTCATTACTTTTTATTCTTCGTGCTGGCCAGGACTTTTCATATGCATTGTGATCAGAATATGTAAAAGTCAAAACATTATCAAATTTATGTGTTTTTTTTTCCTTCTGGATACGCTTTTACGCTTGCCGGAAAAATATTTCATAACGGCGTCCGCCATTGTTCCAATAGTTTAGAGCCAGTGTTACTAAGTTACCATGCGTCATTAGGAAGGAAGTGACGTTACGACTGTTGAAGAGTATTCGTCAGCTCAGGTCATCGGAGATTTAACTACTTAACCCTCTCCTTACAACCCATAGGAAAATCGTCACATTTGTTGCCATGACCCCGTCACTTTTCTCATCCAGATTTCATTTCTTTGTGCTATAGTTAAAAAAAAACTTGACAGTTTGAAAATAAGTTTCATATTGTGGAACAATGTTATGTATAAAATGTGCTTGTTGCTTTTCTGTTTGAGTAAGAAAAGTCTATTTTAGCGTTGGGTGGGTGTGAATTTTCGGGGGGAAATTCTAAAAATGGCTGGTAAGGAGAGGGTTAAAGTGTGAAAAAAAAAACACACACAAAAAACAACAAAACAAAACAAAACACCTCACACTAATTTCCGTAATAGTTCTACAAACCAGGTCTGTCGTTATTTGGGATTTGCTTCTTGTTCGTGCTATGTGGCCAGGTAGTTTGACACCCGTTGTCGGATCGGAAAGTCCTGGGTTGGAGCCTCGCTTGACGCATAGTTGAGTCCTTGGTAGATAAAGGCTCTCAAAATATCTCATCCTATTCAGGTGTAACATGAGTACCTACCTAGCCGTTAACAACGGCCAGTCAGGCACTCATTTTACACCCGAGTACGGTGGGAGAACGTGAGTAAATTAAATAGCATTTTTCCAAGGACTCAACCATGCGCCGACCGAGGCTCGAACCCAGTACCTTCATATCCGAAAGCGCGTGTTATACCACAGACCATAGTATAAAATTATGCCTTTTCCACCACGACACCATAAGATATCGTGGTTTAAGCATTCCACGAAGGAATATAGATAACTCATCAAACAAGAAGTCTGATGTCAACAGGAATCACCCATGTTGTCCAAGTAAGAAAATTGGGGGTTAATAATCTTGCTCAAGGAAAAAAAAACGAACGTGCCTGAACGGGGCTCGAACCCGGGTCCTTCCGGGTCATAGTGCAATGCCTTAACCCCTTGACAATAGTATATAGCCTCTGAAGAATTAATTTCAGGAATAATACATGAAAATAGACAATATTTAATTGATGGTGCCAGTTGGAATGAGCAATGCCTGTAAACAGGACATATATCATAATAATATAATACATTAGGGAGAGACGTGGCCGCAATGTTCTTCATCAAATGGCAATCGGTGCTAACATGCGAATTGTGAGATGAGCCGCAAATCGCATTCCCTCTTTATAAACACTTTTTTTGTTTAAATTTTGGGTAGAAAATCAATTTTTCAAATATTGAGCGATTAAAATGGTATATCTACATCTTGTTATAAACACTCACCAAAGCTGAAACTGTGAAGATGTCCCGCCCAGGTTTGATAGTTTTAATTGACAAAATAAGGATAAATCGATAATTATTTTATCGATATATTTTTAAAGTACGAGTTTTCTGGCTAAAATGTAAGATATGTCTTTTTATCAAAGAACGGTCAACAACAGATAAATAAATGATAACCGATGACATTTGGGCACCAGCTGCGTTTGGCAATCAGAAAATATCTCTTTTTTTTTTGTTAGTTAGTTTGTTTGTTTATTTGTATTCCACGCAGTCGTAAAAATGGCCAGTGTGCACTTTACACCCTGTTGATTTATGAAATGATAATCGCTTCCACGAGCGAGCGATGATGATATAATATATTATTATTATTATTATTATTATTATTATATTATTATTATTATTATTATTATTATTATTATTATTATTATTATTATTATTATTATTATTATTATTATTATTAATATTATTATTATTATTATTATTATTATTATTATTATTATTGGCCCTTCTTCCACAATAAATAAAAACCAACAACAAACAAACAAACAATAAAAAAAACAAACACTCAACCAAAACACAAACATCCCACTCCGTCTAAAACAATCATTTAGATAGCTATGATAATATTATATAATATAATATAATTAAAGTAATGCCCTTTTCCATGTTGTGTATACAGAATAGCATATTAAGCAGGCATGGTGGTCGTAGTATTAACTCACTCAACCTTAACATCGACTATATCCGTAGTTTACCCGGGTTATTTTTACCCCATGCCTATTTATTTCATGTTTCGGAAACAAATTATAGGTGTAGATAATATCAAAGCTATTGTTTTTTTGTTTTGTTTTTTGTTTTTTTGTTTTGTTTTTTTCATGCTAACGGTAATTGA
>NC_088370.1:9631305-9633805 GCF_034508935.2 Berghia stephanieae
CTCTCTCTCTCTCTCTCTCTCTCTCTCTCTCTCTTCACCACCAGCCTATTCACACACATGGAGACTCCGAGTCGACTGACTCTTCAACCGCTCGCCCATGTAATAAATTATTTATCGGAAAGAAACTATTTTAGTGCTGGTTGTCCTCTATATTTTTTGTTACTAGATGCATGAATATTCATTATCCCATACGCAGAGTCACGCAACCACACCCGCCACCCTTCCCCCCAACCGCCACCTCCCCCACCCCTTTTTTTTCACTTTCACTCCCTGTGAAAGAAAGGAGACGGTATAATTTCTTCTGTTACTTTTTCTCTTTCAGACCTGCCTTGCACTACGAAAAAACTCATAGCAATACGAATTTTTGGCTAAAGCACTTCACTGCCTTCGCCTCATTGACTCTACTATAAATCTTGTTCAGAAGGAACGTTTAATTCCGTAGAATCATAATATTCAGGACTTTTAACCGGTTTTTTTTTTTTGTTTGTTTTTTGTTTGTTTTTTTTTTTTGATCATGCTGAGAGCAAATTGTTTATTTCTAAAGCCATATAAAGTTAATTTATCCGTCTTATGGAACCAACTGCCTTCATCTCTCAAAAAATGTCCGACATTTGAAAATTTTAAAAAGAAACTCAAAACACATCTCTTTAGGAAATCATTTGATGTTTAACATTTCTATTAGGCCTACATGTTATAGATATCCTAAATTTTCATCTTGTTGCACAGTGCGTGGTAATTAAATTACAAATTGATTGATGCTATTCCAATATGATAGATTTTATGCTTAAATCATTGATTTATTGTTTTGTTTTATTTGCAGCTTGTAAAGTGCCTCTACTGAGCACATTGTGGATCTAGGCGCTATATAAATATATTCATTCATTCATTCATTCATTCATTTTTCCCTTGGCAAATACGACTTTTAGAGATTTTAAATTGGCATCTCTACTCTGACCATTAAAAAAAAAAAATAAAATAAAACTCTCGAAGGCCAGGGGAGGGGGGAGGGGGAGGGAGAGTATAAACAAGTCGTCCTTAATTCAGAGTAACTGTTGCAGTGAATGCCATAATCAGTCGGACGGTGAAAAGGGTTTGAACTGACATGTTGCCAAGTTAAGTTAGAAGGTCAGTTTTTATCCAAAATGAGTTCTTGTCATAAATGATTAAATCAACCCTTTTTGTACATCTTCGAGAAAAATCAAAGCTTAATTATCACTTTTTTTTACTGCCAGTCAAGTTGAAAAAGTATGAAATTTGAGAAAAGTTGCTGAATCCAGTTCCCATACATAATCTGACCATAACTTCATGAAAAATCACCCGATTTACTTCAAATAAAGATTAAAATGCTCTGGAAAGCATATTCTTCTAAACTTTTTTATGTCGTTTATATCTCTCAGCGTCATTAAAGCATAGGTAGAAAAATATGGGGGTGGGGGGGGGGGGTCCTGATAGCTCAGTTGGTAGAGTACTCGCTTGACACGCAAAGGGAACGAGATCGATCCCGGGTGCAAACGAGAATTTTTCTGACACCCCCTCCCTGCCCCGCTCCCCTCCGCCCCGCTCCCTGTCCACCCAAAAGAGATTGAGGTAAGATTTGGCGAAAAGAACTTGTTCTATTCAAAGGGTAGCATGCAATTGCTATTTTCCGTTTCACGGTATAGAAACGGGGATGAACTCCGACTCCCGGGCCTAGTGCGTAGCCATTGTTAAGTTATAGCCTGACACTGACCGCAGTCATCGTGAAGTTATAGCCTGACACTGACCGTGGCCTTTGTAAAGTTATGGCCTGACACTGACCAAAAAATGACGTCAAAATGCCAGTCTTTTGCCACAAAAGAAAACAAATCGTGAGTTGTATTCAATAGTTCAACCAATGAAAAAACTTGTTTCCATGAGCTCTACTAACGACAACTCACTAAGAGGTGCAAAAGACAAATAATGACTGCCAGTCTTTTTGGATTTGTATCAGGCTATATCATAACGATGGCTCCGCACTGAGACCCAAAAGGACTGGTCTTTTGACGTCATTATTTGGTTTTTGCACCGCCTATTGAGTTGTCGTTAGTATTGCTCATGGGAACAAGTGGTGCCATTGGTTGAACTATTGAATACAACTCACGGTTTGTTTTCTTTTGTGGCCAAAGACTGGTCTTTTGACGTCAATTTTTGGTCAGTGTCAGGCTATAAAAGTTAACGATGGCTACGCTATGAGCGTAGTTGCAATCGTAAACTTATAGCCTGACACTGACCAAAAAATTACGTCAAATACCACAAGACCACATAGCCGCACGAATACGTTTGCACTTAATTTATTCTCTGATTCAAACCGAAGGAGGAGTATCTAGTTTAAATATTGAATACGAACATCACTAGGTAGTCCAGCTTCGAAAATCGATAAAGTTCTATTGGAAAAAAATGTTTTGTTTTGGAGACCAAATTATCAGTTGTATTCTGCTACACGAGATGTCTGTTCAATGCACAGAAGCAGATATCAAATTAA
>NC_088370.1:9636305-9646305 GCF_034508935.2 Berghia stephanieae
AAAATACTTGTTCGTCTTTGTCTCATAGAACATGGGATTGCGTGTTAAAAATGGAATTCAAGTTAAAAAATAATAAGACTTAATTATAGAATGTTATGTTTTATTAAGCAGAATGAATATTGGGAAGTTTTGGGTAGATATATTAAATTGAAGCTTACATTCAATTCAACATTTTTCTTCAAGCTTCGAGCACCAACATTTACATTAATCAATTTCAACAGGCCTCACGTCTCGTACATATACCGCTCAACAGCCATTTAAGCAAAATTACAAAAGACACATCCCCTTCCTGCCCCCTATGTCAACACCCCAATGAAACAGTAACACACCACTTGCTTGAATGTCAACCTCTTGAAGACCTGAGATACACATTCCTCCCACCAAATCCAAGCATCAGTAACACACTTTATAGTCACCTGGAACAACTACAAAAGACGTCTAACTTATACGTCATGGTACAAGACCGAAGGGGTAGAGCTCAGGTGGTCGTTGGTTCGGATTAGTAAGTAAGTATATTACGTGTTGCTGTTAGTCATGGACCATTTGTAAAGCGCTTTGAGCACATTTAGAGGATATTGCCCTATGCAAAAAGCTCAAGTTGAAATCAAGATTTAATATTAAATAGCAGGTCCTTCGCGAGATATTGCGGCCGTTCCGAGACTTTTGGTAACAAATATGTACCCGTATTATTATTAATATTATTATTATTATTTGTTATTATTATTATTATTATTATTATTATTATTATTATTATTATTATTATTATTATTATTATTATTATTATTACCATTATTTTTATTATTTTTATTATTATTATTATTATTATTATTATTATTATTATTATTATTATTATTATTATTATTATTTTATTATTATTATACTGTTTAAGGAGTCATTTTATATCCACCACAGATATACCACCATGGTATAAAATACCAATATAGCATAACTCTGTTCAATTCTATAGATAGCTATAAAAAATCAACACGTTTTTCTTCTTTCTTTGCAAAATAATTACAGAAATATAAAAATAAACGCGAAAATGAGAATCTATCTCATCCAGCCTCTCTGTAGGACAATTCAACCGGAAGTGAATGGGGCAGATGAAGGCATGCACCGTACTGTCGTTAGCGTTTCCGATTTATTCTACTTCGCAGGACCGGAAGTGATTTTTACGCCATTTCCTTCCTTGTGTATACGGGGAACGTGACGTCACATAGCGACACTATTGTGCTTGGGGAGATTCGAATGGTTGTATTACGTCTCTCGTTATAAGAATCGTGTTTACAACGATTTTACAGGAGGAAGTTCATTTTCATGAATTTGTTAAGCATAGAATGTAAAAGAACTTTATGAAATAGAAATAAAATCAATAATTGTTTTAAAAATATTAAAAAATAATCAGTTGAAATGTAATATCGATAGAATTGATTTTATTTTTATTGATTTGGTTTCATGTAAAATAATATAAAATAAATAAATGAATAACATAAAATTCCCTTTTTTTTCATCCCAAAGGGGACATTTGTCTTTAGGGTCTATTCCAAGGGAAGACTGGAATAACCCAGGCGTCAGCCGGCGCAGTGCAGCGCCGCAAAGTGAGCTAGAGCGAGGTGACTTGTTCAAGGCCACACAACGAGGCGGGTAGTCGAACTTGGTACCTTTTAGGTATGAAGCCAGGCTATTTTATGTAAAAATCTGATTATTTATCATTATATCATGTTTATTTTCGGCTCAAACAGTAGTATATTTACGTGATTAATGTCGATGCTACAATCAATGTCATATTAGTGTTGTAAAGGTTATGTTTGACTTGACTTGAATTGGATTCAATAGTCTGATGTCACGTCGCCCAGCAACGGCGGCCATCGTGGTTCTAAACCAATAAAATCTTTACTTTTTATTCTTCATGCTGGCTAGAACTTTTCATAAGTAATGTGATCAGAATGTGTAAAAGTTAAAACGTGATCAGATTTATAATGTTTTTCTCCTCTGGATACTCTTTTATTCTCATCGGAGAAATATTTCATAAGGGCGTCCGCCATTGTTCCGATAGTTTAGAGCCAGTTGCTAAGTTACTATGCGTCATTACGAGGGAAGTGACGCCATGACTGTTGAAGCGTATTAAACCCTGAACCCTCTTCTTACCACCTATGGGAAAATCGTCACATTTGTTACGATGCAACCGTCACTTTTCTCATCCTGATTTCATTTCTTTTTACTATAGCTATAGAAACGTGACATTCTGTAATAAAGCTCATATTGTCGTACAATATTATGTACAAAATATGCTTGTTGCTTTTCTGTTTGAGTAAGAAATGTCATTTGTGTTGGGTGGGTGTGAAGTTTTGGGGAAAATCCTGAAAATGGCTGGTAAGGAGAGGGTTAAGCCAAGTCGGAGCATAGACCATCGATGATGCTTCGCCATTTGACTCTTCCTTTTAAGCTTTCTTCTTTACTGGCTTCTCTGAGAAGCTCACTAGATTAAATAAAACATCCTTTTAATAAGATATACATTTGTTACATCAAAATTCTCAACAAGATATGAAGTGAATAGAAAAGTGCCAGAAGACAATAGAGAATAAAAAATTTTTTCGCGGCGGTGGTGGGGTTTGAACCTGCGACCTTATTGGTACGACAACTCCGCCTGGCAGGTGAGAGCGTGGCTCTACCGTGTGAGCTATCCACGAACACAAAAATATTCGTTTCAAACTCAAAGTCATTACTAGATCCCTCTCTCACCCACTTCTTGAGACCGCCGATTCGTTCGTACACCACCATCGCGAATAATTTTGACCAGCAGTTAAGCTTAATAGCCAATATTCTCAACACACAACATATAACATAGAAACGATTGAGACATTGAGTATGCTCCGGTGTATGGGGTGAATTTTTAATTCAGAAAAGTGAGTGGAGCAGGCACTTATGTTGGTAACAACAAGATATGAAGTGAATAGAAAAGTGCCAGAAGACAATAGAGAATAAAAAATTTTTTCGCGGCGGTGGTGGGGTTTGAACCTGCGACCTTATTGGTACGACAACTCCGCCTGGCAGGTGAGAGCGTGGCTCTACCGTGTGAGCTATCCACGAACACAAAAATATTCGTTTCAAACTCAAAGTCATTACTAGATCCCTCTCTCACCCACTTCTTGAGACCGCCGATTCGTTCGTACACCACCATCGCGAATAATTTTGACCAGCAGTTAAGCTTAATAGCCAATATTCTCAACACAAACATATAACATAGAAACGATTGAGACATTGAGTATGCTCCGGTGTATGGGGTGAATTTTTAATTCAGAAAAGTGAGTGGAGCAGGCACTTATGTTGGTAACAACAAGATATGAAGTGACTAGAAAAGTGCCAGAAGACAATAGAGAATAAAAATTTTTTTTACACCGGAGCATACTCAATGTCTCAATCGTTTCTATGTTATATGTTTGTGTTGAGAATATTGGCTATTAAGCTTAACTGCTGGTCAAAATTATTCGCGATGGTGGTGTACGAACGAATCGGCGGTCTCAAGAAGTGGGTGAGAGAGGGATCTAGTAATGACTTTGAGTTTGAAACGAATATTTTTGTGTTCGTGGATAGCTCACACGGTAGAGCCACGCTCTCACCTGCCAGGCGGAGTTGTCGTACCAATAAGGTCGCAGGTTCAAACCCCACCACCGCCGCGAAAAAAAATTTTTTATTCTCTATTGTCTTCTGGCACTTTTCTATTCACTTCATATCTTGTTGTTACCAACATAAGTGCCTGCTCCACTCACTTTTCTGAATTAAAAATTCACCCCATACACCGGAGCATACTCAATGTCTCAATCGTTTCTATGTTATATGTTTGTGTTGAGAATATTGGCTATTAAGCTTAACTGCTGGTCAAAATTATTCGCGATGGTGGTGTACGAACGAATCGGCAGTCTCAAGAAGTGGGTGAGAGAGGGATCTAGTAATGACTTTGAGTTTGAAACGAATATTTTTTGTGTTCGTGGATAGCTCACACGGTAGAGCCACGCTCTCACCTGCCAGGCGGAGTTGTCGTACCAATAAGGTCGCAGGTTCAAACCCCACCACCGCCGCGAAAAAAATTTTTATTCTCTATTGTCTTCTGGCACTTTTCTATTCACTTCATATCTTGTTGTTACCAACATAAGTGCCTGCTCCACTCACTTTTCTGAATTAAAAATTCACCCCATACACCGGAGCATACTCAATGTCTCAATCGTTTCTATGTTATATGTTTGTGTTGAGAATATTGGCTATTAAGCTTAACTGCTGGTCAAAATTATTCGCGATGGTGGTGTACGAACGAATCGGCGGTCTCAAGAAGTGGGTGAGAGAGGGATCTAGTAATGACTTTGAGTTTGAAACGAATATTTTTGTGTTCGTGGATAGCTCACACGGTAGAGCCACGCTCTCACCTGCCAGGCGGAGTTGTCGTACCAATAAGGTCGCAGGTTCAAACCCCACCACCGCCGCGAAAAAAATTTTTATTCTCTATTGTCTTCTGGCACTTTTCTATTCACTTCATATCTTGTTGTTACCAACATAAGTGCCTGCTCCACTCACTTTTCTGAATTAAAAATTCACCCCATACACCGGAGCATACTCAATGTCTCAATCGTTTCTATGTTATATGTTTGTGTTGAGAATATTGGCTATTAAGCTTAACTGCTGGTCAAAATTATTCGCGATGGTGGTGTACGAACGAATCGGCGGTCTCAAGAAGTGGGTGAGAGAGGGATCTAGTAATGACTTTGAGTTTGAAACGAATATTTTTGTGTTCGTGGATAGCTCACACGGTAGAGCCACGCTCTCACCTGCCAGGCGGAGTTGTCGTACCAATAAGGTCGCAGGTTCAAACCCCACCACCGCCGCGAAAAAATTTTTTATTCTCTATTGTCTTCTGGCACTTTTCTACTCACTTCATATCTTGTTGTTACCAACATAAGTGCCTGCTCCACTCACTTTTCTGAATTAAAAATTCACCCCATACACCGGAGCATACTCAATGTCTCCAATCGTTTCTATGTTATATGTTTGTGTTGAGAATATTGGCTATTAAGCTTAACTGCTGGTCAAAATTATTCGCGATGGTGGTGTACGAACGAATCGGCGGTCTCAAGAAGTGGGTGAGAGAGGGATCTAGTAATGACTTTGAGTTTGAAACGAATATTTTTGTGTTCGTGGATAGCTCACACGGTAGAGCCACGCTCTCACCTGCCAGGCGGAGTTGTCGTACCAATAAGGTCGCAGGTTCAAACCCCACCACCGCCGCGAAAATTTTTTTTATTCTCTATTGTCTTCTGGCACTTTTCTATTCACTTCATATCTTGTTGTTACCAACATAAGTGCCTGCTCCACTCACTTTTCTGAATTAAAAATTCACCCCATACACCGGAGCATACTCAATGTCTCAATCGTTTCTATGTTATATGTTTGTGTTGAGAATATTGGCTATTAAGCTTAACTGCTGGTCAAAATTATTCGCGATGGTGGTGTACGAACGAATCGGCGGTCTCAAGAAGTGGGTGAGAGAGGGATCTAGTAATGACTTTGAGTTTGAAACGAATATTTTTGTGTTCGTGGATAGCTCACACGGTAGAGCCACGCTCTCACCTGCCAGGCGGAGTTGTCGTACCAATAAGGTCGCAGGTTCAAACCCCACCACCGCCGCGAAAAAATTTTTTATTCTCTATTGTCTTCTGGCACTTTTCTATTCACTTCATATCTTGTTGTTACCAACATAAGTGCCTGCTCCACTCACTTTTCTGAATCAAAATTCTCATGACATAATATCAAATCTCCCTTCATCCGCCATTATTGTTACATGTCCTGATATGATTTTTATCAATTATTCATGTTAACAGATATTTTTTCGTCTCTGTATGCATATATGCACGTTTTGGTGAATGTGTGTGTCTTTGTGAGTGTGTGTGTGTTTGTCTGTGTGCGCTTGTATAAATGAGTGTGTGTACAAAAATGTTTTTAATGATGTTTTACAATTTTGTGCGCCTAGAGCTGTTTTGTCAACAGGATTGGGCGCTAAACAAGATAAACTTTATTATTCTCTGTGTATTCTTTAGTATCCATCCTTCTTTGCTTCCTCACCTTCGACTACTATTTCTAAACCTCCATGTTCTTCGTCCTTCTAAAGATCTGGTTATGTGTGTATGAAAGTTGCCAAGACAAAGCAAGACAGAAAAATGCAAGAAAAAAAAAACATCCAAAAAATCAGTCGATCTCGACTGGGGATCGAACCTCAGACCTTCTGATTACCTTTCAGACGTGCTACCATTACACCACAGAGGCTCCCCATAGTTGGGACAATTTTAATAGATACCTATATTCTTCACAGTATTATGTTTGCGAGTGATTTGGATGCTACAATCTATTTTAGTAGCCTCCAATGTCATATTACTGTACAGGTTATGTTTGACTTGACTTGAATTAAACCCTTGAACCAATTTAAATTAATCTTAAATTAATCTTAAGAAGAATTAATCCCCTGAAGAACTAAGAAATATCTCAGAACCCTCCGTACTTAAATCACAACAAGATCTTGACAAGGTCAAATCTGGCCCAGGACCGTGACCAATGGAAACAATTAACAATATGGATGGAGAGGGCAGATATACTCATCCATTATGAATTACTGAATCACACAATTGGATTCAGTAGTCTGATGTCACGCGCCCGGCAACAGCGGCCATCGTGGTTCTAAACAAAGAAAATCTTTACTTTTTATTCTTCATGCTGGCGAGAACTGTTCATTCCCTTTTCATATGCCTTGTGATCAGTCAAAACATGATCAAATTGATGGGGTTTTTTTCCTCTGGATGCGCTTTTAAGCTCGCCGGAGAAATATTTCATACGGCGTCCGCCATTGTTCCGATAGTTTAGAGCCAGTGTTACTAAGTTACCATACGTCATTAGGAAGGAAGTGACGGTGCGACTATTGAATCCTATTCTCAGCAAGCGTCTTTCGGACTGCGAGGGTTACTACTATAGATAGTATGAAGTATGAAGTTGACGTCACTCAGGTCTTTGTTGTTGTTTTTTGCCATCCACGTTTATGAGTAATTCTCACTAAACTGTGTTAACCACACTATAAACGTTCAAGGTTAAACATAGTTTTGTGTGTTGGTCCGTTATACTTCCGGATGGCAATATTGTGAGCTTCTTAACCAAGTGCACACTATCCATTATTGGCTAAGAAGCTCATAACATTGCCATCTGGAAGTATAACGGACCAACACACAAAACTGTGTGTATCCATGAACGTTTATAGTCAGGTTAATACAGTTCAGTGAGCATTACTCATAAACGCGGATGGCAAAGAACAATAACAAATACATGAGTGACGTCATCTTCGAACTATCTATAGATAGTATGCAAATGACGTCACTCAGGCCTTTGTTATTGTTTTTGCAATCCGCGTTTGTGAGTTGTTCTCACTAAACTGTATTAACCAGACTATAAAAGTTCATGGTTACACAGATTTTGTGTGTTGGTCCGTTATACTTCCGGAGGGCAATGTTGTGAACTCCTTGGCCAAGCCCATTCTATCTATAAAATATATTCTTCACAAGGGCACGGGTTTTACGCTGTGAACCATTGCGTGCATCAAAGAACACGACATCTTCCTCCTATGGGGATTCCATCCACGAGCCTGTCTTGTGACGTCCATCAGAGCCATACAAAGTTGATGTTGGATATAGATAGTTCGAAGATGACGTCACGAATGCCTTTGTTATTGTTTTTTGCCATCCGCGTTTATGAGTACTTCTCACTAAACTGTCTTGACCAGACTATAAACGATCATGGTTACACACAGTTTTGTGTGTTGGTCCGTTATACTTCCGGATGGCAATGTTATGAGCTTCTTAGGCAAGCGCATACTATCTATAGATAGATAGTATACGCTTGGCTGAGGGGCTCACAACATTGCCATCCGGAAGTATAACGGACCAACACACAAAACTATGTATAACCATGAACTTCTATAGTCTGGTTAATACAGTTGAGAGAGAAATACCCATAAACGCGGATGGCAAAAAAAAAAAAAAAAAAAAAAAAATTAAAAAATAACAAAGACCTGAGTGACGTAAACTTCGAACTATCTATAGATAGAATGCGCTTGGCCAAGGAGTTCACAACATTGCCATCTGGAAGTATAACGGACCGACACACAAACTCTGTGTAACCATGAACTTTTATAGTCTGGTTAATACAGTTAAGTGAGAAATACCCATAAACGCGGATGGCAAAAAAACAAAAAAAAAAAAAAAATAACAAAGACCTGAGTGACGTAAACTTCGAACTATCTATAGACAAAAGGAATATTTTCTGAATATTAAACTGCCATAATTCGTGTGTCTTTTACTTTAAAACAACGACATTTTAGGATGTTGTTCATCCCGATATGACGCCTTTGTGAGCCGGTGGGGAACATATAAAGAGCTAAGTTCCAAATTTTGTTATCTCACATTTTCCTACTACTATTAGATATCGTAAAATGTTCATGTAAATAGCAACAGGCAGGCATGGAGGAAGACTGACTGTAACCAAAGAGCGTGTAGGTAACGATTGTTATGTTACCAAGAGCTCTCACTTCCCGCTTTTGGTGAAGCCAAGCATCTTCCGCCTTCTACTCGTATTTTCTTCATTGTATCAGTAAGCCTAGCGCGCATGATACACGCGGAGCACACTCATCTCGCTGTCTCGCCTGGCACGCGGCAATAACATTGCGGTTAAGACAAGTGAGAGCTCTTGGTAACTACGTTACCCTACACACTCTTTGCTGTAACTTCTGCTTCACGCAAGTCCCCCCCCCCCCCCCGATGACCATCCGGTCATGGGATTGAGTGAGTGAGTGAGTGAAAATGTTCATGTTGATTGAACCTCAATTTAAAATCACTTTAACCAGTTAACTGCCGAACTATAAAAAGACACGGATTTTTTAAAAAGTATTTTTTAATATGATCTTTTGTATAGCGCAATATCCACTAAACGTGCTCAAAGCACTATGCAATAAGAACCTGACCAACAGCAACACCTAACATGTAGAACGAGACGTGACGCCTGTTTGGCGACATTACAATTTTTTTTTCGGACGGAGACAACGCTGGTAAGGGCCGGGCACCCGTTTTACACTTGAGTACAGTGAGAGAATGTGAGTAAAGGTTCTTTTCCAAGGACTCAATTTTAGAGCAAGAGCGAGGCTAGAACTCATGACCTTCCGATCCGAAAGGGAGTGTCATACCACTAGGCCACATAGCCGTAAAAATAATAACCTGATTGTTACCTTTTAATCACTCAGAGAAAACTGATTTTTGCAATTTATTCCGTGGATAGGGGGCGAAGTGGCTGAATGGTTTAAGGCAATGCACTGTGATCCGGAAGGTACCGGGTTCGAGCCCCGCTTCGGGAACATTCGTTATTTTTTACTTCAGCAAGATTATTAACCCCAAATTTGCTCACTTGGACAACATGGCTGATTCCTGTTGACATCAGACACTCTATTTGATGGATTATTTATATTCCTTCGTGGAACGCCTAGGCGACGGGATCTGACGGTGCCGTTTAGAAAGGGCGTCATTTTTTTTTATATTCAGTGGCTAAGGGAGGAAAATACTTGTCCGTCTTTGACTCATAGAAGATGGGATTGCGTGTTAAAAATGGAATTCAATGTAAAAAATATAAGACACATCTTTAGGATGTTATGTTTTTTTTTTTAAACGCAGAATGAATATTGGGACAGCGTGGATCAGAGGTATGGTCTTTGGCTTCGTACCTGAAAGGTACCGAGTTCGACTACCCGCCGCGTTGTGTGGCCTTGAGAAGCAAGGCACCTAGCCTTAGCTCACCTTGCGGCTCTGCACTGCGGCTGACGCCTGAATTATTCCAGTCTTCCCTTTGAATAGATCATAAAGAGAAAAAAATCCCCTTAGGGATGAACAAAGGGAATTTATTTATTTATTTATTTATTTATTTATTT
>NC_088370.1:9653805-9658805 GCF_034508935.2 Berghia stephanieae
CTACGACGACTACTACTATCTAACAGGGTTCAGACATTTTCAAAGCAAACAATAATATTTGCAACAAGAACAAACAATCACACAAACAAAATAAAAACCCAAACAAAAAACATCAACCAACAAACAAACAAAACTGTAATTGAATAAAATGTGACCATTAAATTTGTCTGACAGAACACCCTGTTCGTAATGGATGACCTGAGGTACCATTATCAATACATAACTTTGAAGTGCCAGTTCTTTGGAGTTTTTTTTAATTTTTTTTTTTTTTTTTTTTTGGGGGGGGGGGGGGGGGGGGGGGGGGGGTGGGGGGGGGGGGATGGGGAATCAGATATCCAGACTGATAAAATTATTCTTCATCATCAATTATGTATACCAGTCTTCAATCGTCGGGGGCTTTGAAGTCGTCCAAAATATAGAGTTATTGTTTGAAAAGAACGTAAACACACATTAGATATATTGAAAATAAGTGATTCATAATACTGTTGATTTGAGTCTAGCCATAATATTATTGTCAATTATGCTACCGCAAGCCTTGTGGGGACTATACAAAGGTCATGAACAAAAGCCAATCAATGAAAGATCAATGTACTCAACATTGATATATTTCGGGTTCAAAACCATTCTTCACACAAAATATATTTTTAAAAAACACACTAATTATTTGACTGTTTAAAAAAAAAAAAGGATGATAAAGGGTTTTGACACTATTTTTAAACAACGCCACTACCACATTATCCGATTCGTCTGTAGTGTCTCATTCATCCTGTTTTGTCGATAAAGGGGAAACCCGAAACGTCCATTTTATCTGTTTTCGTTTATTAAATTGAAGACTACATTAAATTTCACATTGTTATTTATTTGGACAAACTAAGGGTATACGATGGGGGACAAACGCATCCCTAATGGACACCACTAGATAGAATCCATCTTGCTCTCTTTATTCAGTTATCGGATTGCTATGGGGAACGTAATGACAATGGCAAACTAGCTTGTCTCTATACCAGACCTGCCCTGTACTACGAACATATCGTAGAATTACTAATTTTTGGCTCCGGCTGCAGAGCTTCAAATGTGTCTTTGACTCAATAAATCTTATTTGAAAAGGAAAGTGCCATTTCAGAGAAAACTTATATTTAGGACTTTGGAGTATTTCATTGATCATGTTGAGGGCAAATTGAAATGTGTAAAGCTATTTCTATGGTGACTTTTCACATGAGATCCATCACAGCAGACCTTCATCAGGGGAAAGAACTCACTCAACAAACCAGAGAAGCTGCAAAAGCATCCGAATACGATTCAATAGTCTGATGTCACGCCGCCCGGTAACGGCGGCCATCTTGGTTCTAAACAAAGAAAATCATTACTTTTTATTTTTCATGTTGGCTAGAACTTTTCATATGCCTTGTGATCAGAATGTGTAAAAGTCAAAACATGATCAAATGTGTGTGGGTTTTTTTTTTCCTCTGGATACCCTTTATGCTCGCCGGAGAAATATTTCATACGGGCGTCCGCCATTGTTCCGATAGTTTAGAGCCAGTGTTACTAAGTTACCATGCGTCATTGGGAAGGAAGTGACGTTAGGACTGTTGAAGACTATTAGGAGGCGATCGGCAATAAGTCAAGTAGGTCAGTTATATTATGTTGAACTTTCCGATATTGAGGACCGAACAGAAATGTCTGAGGTTCGATCAAGCATGAGATGCTTCTCTTTATTTTTTAAAAAAATTTTGTATTACTTCTCTTTATTTATTGTTCTTTCTGAAGTATCTGAGACAGTTTTTCTTTTCTGATATTTTTTTCTTTCCAACAGTGCCTGGTCCCCAATTTTATCACTTTGATATATTCAAGAATATGAAAATTGGGTTTACGTTTTATGTAATAGAATAATTGACTAGAATGATTATGGTTTATTATGTACTGAAACGTGCTCAAATCAAAGACCTGAAAACCTATCTATGAAACAGTACCAGACACAAAAGGCAACCCCCCCCCCTCTCCCTCAACCACCTCCACCCCTACATACACACACACACACACACAGAAACACACACACACACACACACACACACACCAACATATCTTCCACTGTCTTCAACGTTGAGAACATGAATTTGTAACATTAATATCCAGGAGATGAAATTCTACAAGGAAGATGGAACGGGGTTGGGGGGGGGGGGGGTTCCAAAAAGATAACCTATAAGATAATATCAAGATAAGCTTTCATCTCTTGCTGGTGTGTCCTTTTTGGCTCAGACCCAACACTCCAATAATTTCTCTGGACGGCACTGAGTGTGGTAAAATACGTTATCAATAGAATAACAATACAAAAATATAATCCAAAGGAAATGATAAGAAAATATTTTGATTGTTTGTTTAATCAATAACAATAAATACTATGAGATCCACCCTTAAGCTTTTCTATAGAAGTAACGACATTGACGTCAATCAGCTTTTTGTTATTGTTTACGTACAGGAAGTTGGGAAATTAGTTCTCACTAAATCATGTATAATCTACCAGACAATAAAGGTACGTCCATCCAAGATTACACATAATAGTTTT
The DNA here is from genome assembly GCF_034508935.2 of Berghia stephanieae. Classification (NCBI taxonomy): domain Eukaryota; kingdom Metazoa; phylum Mollusca; class Gastropoda; order Nudibranchia; family Aeolidiidae; genus Berghia; species Berghia stephanieae. The sequence continues at coordinate 9,656,369 of NC_088370.1, forward strand.
TGTGTGTTCGCACGTTACATCCGGGTGGCGGATGTCGAAAGTATTTTAGTATAGCATAGCACCAATAGAAGGAACGAAATTGATGTATCTCACCACGTCGTTATTGTTTTTAGCTAGCAATTGGATTCAATAGTCTTATGTCACGTCGCCCAACAACGGCGGCCATCATGGTTCTAAACAAAGAAAATCGGTACTTTTTATTTTATCCTGGCTAGAATTTTTCATATGTCATGTGATCAGAATGTGTAAAAGTCAAAACATGATCAGATTTATAATTTTTTTTCTTATCTGGATACACTTTTATGCTCGTCGGAGAAATATTTCATAAGGGCGTCCGCCATTGTTTCGATAGTTTACAGCCAGTTACTAAGTTACCATGCGGGGGAAGTGACGTCACGACTGTTGAAGCGCATTATCAACCTGACTATAAACGTCCACCGTTTCACATAGTTTTATGTGTTCGTACATTACATCCGGGTGACGGATGTTGTGAGTATCTTAGCTAAACGCACAGAATTAAATTTAAAAATAAGATAAATACAAGGACGTCCAAAGCAAGAGAAACTGGAAATGGACAAAACTTTCGAACCGACTAACTTAAAAAAAATATCTGGCAACATAGAAACACTATCCATCAAATATGCGAATGCGGTCAATTAACTGCTTTCGGCTTTCCCTTGTGATATGCCTATTACTGGAGTTAGCACGGTCCCCCGTGTGACTAATGGAACGTGTGATTTTGTATTTTGTACTACACACACACACACACCCACACACACACACACACACACACACACACACACACACACAACACAAAACACATTTTTTCATCTTTGACATAAAATATTTACTTCATATTTGATGTTTTAAAATGACCTAAGCTTGAACTTATTTATTGGGGGGCCCCAATAGCTCAGTTGGTAGAACACTCGCTTCACACGCAAAGGTACCAAGATCGATCCCAGATGCAGTCGAGTTTTTTTTTTTTTCTCTCACCCACCTGTCCACCAATCAGTAGCTGGGTCTCTTAGATCTGGCGGAAAGTACTTTGCAATAGACTAGCGTCCTATCCAAAGGGTAGCAAGCAATTGCTATTTTCCGGTTCACCGTATAGAAACCGGGATAAACTCCGGACCAATGGCTATGATATGCCTATTACTGGAGTTACACAGTCCCCCGTGTGACTAATTGAACGTGTGATTTTTGGATTTTGTACTACACACACACACACACACACACAAAGCACATTTTTTCATCTTCAACATAAAAGATTTACTTCATATTGATGTTTTTAAATGACCTTAACTTGACCTAAATTGTTAAAAATTCCAAGACGCTTAGCACGTCTCGATGTTTAGGGTATTCATATATAATTATTATTTTTATTATGCCCTTCGCCACGGCATCATAAGATATGATCTCCTAGGCATTCCACAAGGAATATTATAGATAATCCATCAAACAGGATGTCTGATGTCAACAGGAATCACCCGTGTTGTCCAAGTGAGCAAATTGGGGGTTAATAATCTCGCTCAAGAAGAGAAAAAAACGAAAGTGCCTTAAACGGGGCTCGAACCCGGGACTTTCCGGATCACGGTGCAATGCCTTAACCACTGGGCCATTCGTCCCCCATATTTATATAAATAGAAATATTGGACTTGGCGCCGGACAAACGACTTCTCTAAAAGAACTTGAACCACCATAGAGCATCCCAAACACTAAACGTGCTCAAACCGCTTTACAAGACAAATACAACGCCCATTTTGGATGGGACACTAAGGCCCTATTACAATTGGGTTGGAAGGAAACAACGCCATTAGTTGCGACCAGGCATTCATTTAACACTTGGGTGAGGAGGCAAAATGGCACGAAGTCCCAGGTTTGTTTGATTTTTGCCAAGTTGAGGGGTAATTTAATATGATCGATATTTAATTTATAGGATGAGTTTTCTGACTAAATTTTTAAATACGTGTTTTTCCAGAGAGAAGAAGTTAACCACTTAACCCTCTCCTTACCAGCCATTTTCAGGATTTTCCGCAAAACTTCACACCAAACTACAACAAAAATATAATTTTTATCACTCAAAAATAACAAAAACAAAACAAACAAAAAACAAAAAAACTTGTGATTTTATATAGAGCAATATCCACTAAACGTGCTCAAAGCACTTTACAAGGGGTCCCTGGCCAACAGCAACACATAACATGTAGGACGAGACAGGACGCCTGTCAGACGATATTACAAATTTTTGTGACAGAGACAACGCTGTTAACGGTCAGGTACTCATTTTACACATGAGTACGGTGAGAGAATGTGAATAAAGAGCCTTTTCCAAGGACTCAACTATGCGCCGAGAGCGAGGCTTGAACCCAGGACCTCCCGATCCGAAAGCGAGTGCCATACCACTAGACCACATAGCCTAATACAAAAATATAAT
>NC_088370.1:9666305-9673805 GCF_034508935.2 Berghia stephanieae
CACCACCACCACCACAACCACCACCACCACCACCATTTAGCTATCACCAAAAAAAAAAAACGATACCACCACGATCACCACCACTATTTTAATAATCACCAAAAAGAAAAAAAAAAGAAAAAAAAACACAAAAAACCAACAAACAAACAAAAATCCCACAAAACAAATCACCATCACCACCACCATTTTATTTATCACCCCCCCCCCCCTCCCCCCCCCCCCCCCCCAAAAAAAAATAATAACAAACAAAAATAACACACACACACACAAAACAAATGATGCCATCACCATCACCAGCACCACTTTAACTGTCACCAAAAAACGATGCCACAATCACGATTACCACCACCACCACCACCACCACCACCACCACCACCACCACCTCCACCACCACCACCACCACCACAACCACCACAACCATCACCACCACCACCACCATGAAAATGTTATTTCTCCATCCATACGACCCATCCATCCATCACCCATCACCCCCGAAAAAAAAATGTGGCTCTAACAACACCACAGCCCTTGTATAACAGGATTGTCCGCCCTTAATAAATCCCTAAAAACCTCCCCAAGATCGCCCAGGGCTACAGCCTCGTTTAGACATGAAAGCACGCGGGGCTGTGTCTTTCTTCCAGCCAAATTAAAATTTGGCGGAGAAACTAACCATATTAAAATGTGACTGTAAAGCGAAGAAAAAAAAAGTGAGAAACTGGAGAAGATAGTAGTTTAAATCAGGGATTGAAAAACAGCCCGAGGGAACAAGCGTTGTTTAAAATGTATACTGATTTCACACTTTTCTACCTTTATTTCTTTTTTTTCCCCCATTTTTGAAAAGGTCTCTCTCTCTCTCTCTCACCCAGCCCCACCCATGGAAAACTTCTAGCTCTGTATATATATATATATATATATATATATATATATATATATATATATATATATATATATCCCTTTAATTCTCTCCCCCCCCCTCTCTCTCTCTCTTCTCTCTCACTACTCTCTCTCTCTCTCTCTCTCTCTCTATATATATATATATATATATATATATATATATATATAAATATATATATATATATATATATATATATATATATATATCTCACACACACTCTCTCACACACATACACTTTCTCTCTTCACTTCTCTGTACCAACCTCCCCCCCCCCCCCCTAACCTCTCTTTCTCTTTCTCTATCCCTCTTTCACTATCTCTCTCTATCTCTCTGTCTCTCTCTCTCTCTCTCTCTCTCGCTCTCTCTCTCTCTCACACACACACACACACACACACAAACACATATACAAGAAGTCGATTTTCATTATCATATTTGGTATCATTATCCCTAGGACAGAATGCACTGTCTAAATCTGATAATTCATGCGGAAACATCAAAAAATAAAATAAAATAAGAAGAAAATAGAAAAGAAAAAAGATAATGTGTAACTAGATACACCAAACCGCGCAATTCTATCGTTAGTGGGAATCTATTTCTTCTTCTCTAAATTTTAATGTCTGTATTTTATAACTGCCAGTACTTGCTTCATAATTCACGAGTAGAGTTTTGACCAATCAAAACATAGAATTTGTGACACACCTTCACATGTGCTCGGGCAAACATAGTTGCTTGTTTATAAACAATAACGTGAATGAAATCGACCTCTCTCTGATCATTGTTATTGTTTTTATACCGATCATATTCTCAACGTTTTACTCTTACCTTACCAGCCATTTTCACAATTTGGCCCAAAACTTTACACATAACTAACACAAAAATAGATTTGTTATCACTCAGACACAATAGCTGTAAATTCTTGCGATACATAATTTCTTCAGAAAACACACTGTTCATTTTCTTTAAATGTTATGATGTATACAAAGGAAATTAGAATAAGAAAAATGTTGGTTGTATCGTAACGAATATGACGATTTTCCTATAGTTGGTAAGGAGAGGGTTAAGGTTACACATAGTTTTCTTTTTTGGTTCAATTGATCAAGCGGTAGAACAATAGATACTATATTTAGACGCATACCATCGATAGTAAAACATGCATAGCTTGCTCTGTTAACCAATCACTGCCACTGTTTACATTATGACGACTGTCCGAGAGGAAGGAAGCCTCAAATTTGAAAAGAATATATAATAAGTTGAGAGTCTCGGGTTTGAAACTTCTTAACATGTTGAGCGCCATTCTAATTTATCGATATTCAAGGTGAATACTACTAAGCTTCTAGAAGTATGGGATGTAAAATGTCAAGTACAAACCTAAATATAACAGCCTAAAAAAAGCAAACAAAAAGAAATAAACCAACCAAAAACCAACAACAACAACTCCAACAACAACAACAACAACAACAACAACAACAACAAAATTAACAACACAATAAATCCCAACAAAATACAAACCACGGACCGTTTGGGGCCCAAAACTCTCTACAGCTATTAAAAACTATAACGTTTTTATTTTGGCCAAAAAAAAATGCTAAAATTTCGTTTTATCAGAGAACATCAGCTTTGTTTGTCCTTCAAGAAATTCTAGCCGGCCATCTTGATGACGTCAATAATATATTACGCCATTGTGAATAATAATATTATGATTTTCCGGCTTCGTATGGGCCAAAGCTATTAAAAACTGCTAACATCTGAAGTAGGCTGTCTATTTTGACCAAAAATGCAAAACGATTTTTTTTTAAATCGTTTTATTAGAGAACAGCAGTTTTGTTTGTCCTATAAGAAATTCTATCTAGCCGGCCATCTTGATGACGTCAATAATATATTACGCCATTGTGAATGGTAATATTATGATTTGTCCGGCTTCGTAGTATGGATGGGCCTAAATAGCAAGGAAAGACTCCTTGTAAAGAATTGTAATTTACTCCCGGTACACAAAATCCAATATGGCGACGATCTTGGTGGAATGAATCGTACGTGATTTTTTCACGCTTCTGTATGGCTGCATTCAATGGAGGAACATTAATCTTGGCTTCTCGATTCGTGTTGGAGGACACGGTCTTATTTATCAAGTTGAAACAAGAGACGCAAGCCGTACGAGTATTGAATAAGGTTTTTACGTGATTTCCAACAAGTAAACGGCGTAATCATTAATAGTAATTGTGTAACCGAAACCTCTCCAATAAATAAATAAATAAATAAGCCAAAGAACACCAAACAATCAGAAAACAAATGAGTTGAAATTTGAGATTCTTTTCTACTCCAGTGTCGCAATTTTTTAATATAGGAACACGTGATTCTAAAGAGTAGGTACTCTGTCCAAAAATATATACCCAAAGTTCTCTTTTTTTTTAGGAGAATGCGTTTATCAGAGATTATATAATAATATATACTTTATTCATCCAAAAATTCGTTTACATACGTGACATACGCATAAAAATGTATAAAAACATGGCGACAATGTATATATATATATATATATATATATATATATATATATATATATATATATATATACATATATATATATATGCAAATGCACAAAAATGTAAAAAAAAATATACAACCAAGAACCAATAGCGACACTTTATATATTAATTTGATAAATTGAGATAGACCATACCTGCTCTGCTGGCCTCTAGTCCAAACTTGTGTGTGTATAGTTAAAAAATAGTATTTAATTTAAATCACAGTTATACCCCTTTGTTGTGGTCAACAGAGTGAATAATATCATACCAACTTAGACGTTTAAATAGACGTAAACAACGTTTCTTAACTCTTATCTTGTCGACCATTTTCAAGATTTTTACTGAAATGTCATTCTAACTACGCATTGAATTTTTAAACTCAAATTTAAAAGCAAGAAGTAGGTAGCATCCTATACCATACGCAATTTTTTTTTTGGTAGCAAAATATGCTTTACAAAACAGCATTAGTGTTCGTAAATATGAATTATTTTTTTTTCAAATGTGACCCTTCGCCTCAAAACGGTATTAAGTCGGGATGGCTAAGATATTGAAAATTGAATTTATGGCCAGAAATATCAGACTTGTGTTGAGTTTGTGTGTTTTATTGAGGAGAATGGACACCATATTTTAGGGTGCTAATGCCAACAATTTATATTTTTGACCAGTTTAACATTTAATTCGGCTCCTAAGCATATGGTTCGTTCCGACATAATACCGTTTTGAGACGATGGGTCACAAGTGTTGTGATTTATAAAACAAAACCGTTTTTTATATCGTAACGAATGTGACGATTTTCCAACAGCTGGGAAGGAGAGGGTTAAGGTCTTGCGGTTTCTAAGAGTGAACTGAAATCACAAATTTAAAAAAAAATGAGCTTTTATATAGATAGAATGAAGTTGAAGTCACTCTGGTCATTGTTATTGTTTTTTGCCATCCGCGTTTATGAGTAATTCTCACTAAATTATATTAACCAGACTATAAACGTCAAAGGTTACACATAGTTTTGTGTATTGGTCCGTTATACTTCGGATGGCATCGTTGTGAGTTTATTAGCCAAGCGCATACTATCTATAGTGCAACATCCACTAAACGTGCTCAGAGCGCTTTTTTTGTTGTATGACACTTGATTTCGGAACGGAAGGTCTTGGGTTCGAGCCTCGCTAGACGCATAATTTAGTCCTTGGAAAAGACACTTTACTCACATTCTCTCACCGTACTCAGGAGTAAACTGAATACCTGGTCGTTAACAGCGTTGTTTCTGTCCGGAAAAAAATGTAATATCGCCGAACAGGCGTCATGCCTCGTTCTACATGTTACGTGTTGCTGTTGGCTAGGGACCCTTTGTAAAGCGCTTTGAGCAAGTTTAGTGGATATTGCTGTTATAATAAAATCTCAAGTTGTATTGCTAAATCATTTCTTCATACTGACATTATCCAAGTTTAATCGGCTAACTGCCGTACTCTGGAAAAACACATTATCTAAAAATTTGGCCAGTATTATTGTCCTTCAAATCTACATCGATTGAAAATGACCCTCATCGTCCCAACAACAGTCTAGTCTACACGTTTTTATATTTCACTTTCTAAATTGCATTTCACAGTTCCTCTCCGCCTCCCCTCTTTTCACTTAATTAATTGCGCACCTTTTAGAAATATCTATTGTTCTATTTTAATTCGTGTTTCCTTACAAAGGAGCGTTCTATTTCCTGACCCATCAATATTTTTTTTTTTTTGGTTTATTCATCTTAACAACGCCACTTACCAGATTATCCCATTCATCCTGTTTTGTTGATAAAGGGGAAACCCAAAATAGTCATTTTGTCTGTTTTCGTATATCAAATTGAAGCTTACATTCAATTTCACATCGTTATTTATCTCATCTTCTCAAAAACTTTCAAAGCTGGGACTTTCAAAAGTCATCCGCGTTTGTGAGTTGTTCTCACTAAACTGTATTAACCAGACTATAAAAGTTCATGGTTACACAGAGTTTGTGTGTTGGTCCGTTATACTTCCGGATGGCAATGTTGTTGAAAAATCAATCGGATGGTGAAAAGGTTTGAACTGAGATATTGCCAAGTTTAGTTAGAAGGTCAATTTTGATCAAAAATGAGTTCTTCTCATAAAGTATTAAATTAACCCTTTTGGTACATCTTCGGGAAATATTAAAGCTTAATTTCACTTCTAAATATTTTTTAAAAGGTAGTCAAGTTGAAAAAGTATGGAATTTGAAAAAAGTTGCTGGATACCTTTCCCATACATTTGACCACAACTTCATGAAAAATCACCCGATTTACTTCAAATAAAGATTAAAATGCTCTGGGGAGCAAATTCTTTTAGAAAATGCAAGAAAAGTGCAAATCCAAAATTTTTATCTTCCGACTTCCGGTTATGTCATGCACTTATACATATTTGAAGGACGAGTTTTCTGGTCAAATTCTTAAATAATGTGTTTTTCCAAGGTGCAGCAGGGGCATCAATTTGAAACTGTGTTTGAAACTCTTGTTCTCAAGGGAGAATTGACACAAATTAAATGAGATTTCAAATAATAACAAAACATATGTGACCCTTCGCCTCAAAACGGTATTAAGTCGGGATGGCTAAGATATTGAAAATTGAATATATGGCCAGAAATATCAGACTTGTGTTGAGTTTGTATGTTTTATTGAGGAGAATGGATACCATATTTTAGGGTGCTCATGCCAACGATTTATATTTTTGACCAGTTTAACATTTAATTCGGCTCCTAAGCATATGGTTCGTTCCGACATAATACCGTTTTGAGATGATGGGTCACGTATGAGTTGTAACGGTATTTGATACTGTGAATAGGATTCAATAGCCTGCTGTCACTCACGTCCGCCCAGCAACAAGCAGCTTGGTTCTTTTATTCTACATGCTGGCTAGAACTTTTTCACACGTCAAAATGTGATCAGAATGTATGACAGTCGGAACATGATCAGAGTTATAATGTTTTTCTCCTCTGGATACACTTTTATGTTCGTCGGAGAAGTATTTCATAACGGCGTCCGCCTCTGTTCCGATAGTTTAGAACCAGTTACTAAGTTACTAAGCGTCATTACGAGGGAAGTGACGTCACGACTGTTTTAGCCTATTCCAAACACCAAAAACACACTTTGGCTGGAAACACGTCAGGTTTAATAAAAAATGTAAATTGTGACATGACAATCAAACTATAACAGGTAAAAAAAAAACAAGAAAACAAAAGAAAGGAAAAAGAAAAGAAAAAAAAAATGTCTGATTCAATGCCTAGTTGAGTCCTTGGAAAATGCTCTTTACTCATATTCTCTCACCATACTCAGGTGTAAAATGAGTACCTGTGCCGTTATCAGCGTTGTCTCGGTCAGATAAAAAAAAACTGTAACATCGCCTAACAGGCTCATGTATCGTTCAATATGTTACGTGTTGCTGTTGGTCAGGGACCCTTTGTAAAACATTTAGTGGGTATCGCACTATATCAAATCTCGTTTCATTATTTTTTTTTTCTTCCTTTTATTACTTCTACTTGAGGAAATAAATAATTCAAAAGTTAGGTAAACAATGCCAAAGTAAAATGCTAAAAATAGTATTGAATTTCGATATGCTAAACGAAAAAGAACTTCCTGGCATAAATTGCATATTACAATGACTGAGCATTCATAATACTTAATTAGATACGAATGTGCTTGTTTGTCGGTTTTTTTTTGTTGTTTTTTTTTTTTTTTTTTTTTTGGGGGGGGGGGGGGGGGTGTTGAGTATGTGAAAGTGACCAAGTTAAAGATGAGCTTTGATAAAGCGGCAAAATATCCACTAAATGTGCTCAAAGCGCTTTGCAAGGGGTTCATGACCAACAGCAACACGTAACGTGTAGTACGAAACATGACGCCAGTTAGGCGATATTACATTTTTTTTTTTTGATGATAGAGACAACGCTGTCAACGACCAGGTACTCAATTTACACCTGAGTACGGAGAGATAGTGTGAGTAAAGAGATTTTTCCAAGGACTCAACTATGCGCCGAGCGAGCGAGGCTCGAATCCAGGACCTTCCGATCCGAAAGCGAGTGTCATACCACTAGACCAAATAC
>NC_088370.1:9676305-9683805 GCF_034508935.2 Berghia stephanieae
ATGATGGTGATGATGATGATGATGATGATGATGATGATGATGATAATGGTGACAGTATTAGTGTTAATAATGTATTATGAAGGAGTGATACTGTCAGAATGATTCTGAGTGTGGTGAAGGTGAAATAGTATTCTCTCTTTCTTTCTCCCCATCCATCTCCTACTCTCTCTCTTCCTCTCTCTCTCTCGATCTCTCTCTCTCTCTCTATCTCTATCTCTCTCTCTCGATCTCTCTCTCTCTCGATCCCCCTCTCGATCTCTCTCTGATCCTCTCTCCTCTCATCTCTCTTCTCTCTCTCCATCTCTCTCTCTCTCTCTTCTCGATCTCGTACTCCCTCTCTCTCGATCTCTTCTCCTCTCTCTCGATCTCTCTCTCTCTCTCTCTCTCATCTTCTTCACCCCTTCCTCTCTCTCGATCTCCTCTCTCTCTCTCTCATTCTCCTCTCTTTCCTTTTCTCTCTCTCTCTCTCTCTGTCTTCTTCTCTCCCTCTTTCCTATCTTCTCTCTCATCTCTTCACCCTCTCCTCCTCTCCTCTCTCTCTTCTCCTCTCTCTCTCCCCTCTCTCCTCTCTCACCCTTTCTCTCCTCTCTCCACTTCTCCCCCCCCCTCTCTCTCTTTCTTTCCTCTCCTTTCTCTCCTCTTTCCTCCCCTCTCTCTCCTCTCCCTCCCCTCCCCTCCCTCTCTCTTCTTCACCCTTCTTCCCCCTCTTCTCTCCTTCTCCTCTCTCTCTCTCTCTCTCCCCTCTCTCTCTCGCTCTCCCTATGTCTCTCTCCCTCCCCCTCTCTCTCTCTCCCTTCTCTCTCCATCTCTCCCTCCCCCTGTCTCGCTCCCTCTCTTTCTCCCTCTTTCTCTCCATCTCCCTCCCTTCTCTCCCTCTCTTCCCCCCCCCCCTCTCTCTCTCTCTCTCTATCTATCTATCTATCTATCTATCTTTCTCTCCCTCTCTTCTCAAATTTCCGGTGTCGCAAGACCGCTTTGCATCATCCGACTAAATCTTTCATTATCACGAAAATTGAAAAACTGTAAGGGGATTCAGTTTTATTTTTGTTCCATTTCAAATTCGATTTTGAAAAATTCAGACTGATATTGCGTGCGGAACCAAACAACGCACTCATTACACCATCCAAGGCGCCGGGTTGCTACTTCCGGTATTATTTGGCGCCAAATGATGAGAGGAAACGAGACGAGAAATAAACATTATATTAACTTGTAACTTTTGTTAACAAATCCTAGAAAAATAGTGTTTTTTTTAAGTTTTAAAAAGACACAAATTGTAAACAGACTTCCTTTTCTGTTATGATTTCTTTCTTTTTAAAAATTTATTTTTCGAAGATAAAAATGGATTTATAATTGAGCTTTTCATTTTTTTTAAATGAGCTTTTATATTGCGCAATATCCACTAATCGTGCTCAAAGCGCTTTACAACGGATCCCTGGCCAGCAGCAACACTTAACATGTAGGACGAGACATGACGCCTGTTAGACGATATTACATTTTTTTTTCGGACAGAGACAACGCCGTTGACCGCCAGGTACTCATTTTACACCTGGTTACGGTTAGATAATGTGAATAAAGGGTCTTTTCCAATGACTCAACCATGCGCCGAGCGAGGCTCGAACCCCGGACCATCCGATCCGAAAGCGAGTGTCATACCACAAGACCACCATCGCCGCACAATAATTGTTTTGTTCATTTATTTCATTGAAGATAAACTGCAACGTATGCTCATTCGCTGGTCTGATAACCCAAAGTGTTATGAGCTCATTGATGTAATGGAAATAAATACCCTAAACATTTTTTATTTTAAAAAACGAAAGAAAAAAGGAACATAACGCCCTTCCACCACGGCACAATAGGATTCCATAGTCTGATGTCACGTCCGCCCAGCAACTAAGCAGCTTGGTTCTAAACAATGAAAATCTGTACTTTTTAATCCTTCATGCTCTCTAGAACTTTTTCACTTTTCATGTGATCAGAATGTATACAAGTCAAAAACATGATCAGATTTATCATGTTTTTCTCCTCTAGATGCACTTTCATTCATGTCCGTCGGAGAGATATTTCATAAAGGCGTCCACCATTGTTCCGATAGTTTAGAACCAGTTACAAAGTTAGTATGCGACATTACGAGGGAAATGACGTCGCGACTGTTGAATCATATAAGATACCGTCGATTAGGCATTCCATGAAGGAATATAGATAATCCATCAACAAGATGACTGATGTGAACAGGATTACAGGAATTACCCATTTTGTCCACAGTGCTCTCAAGCCAATGCAATATGATATACAATTCCTTCATCTCTTTCTGTTTATTAAAAGAGTTATTTTTATCGTACCCAATAACACAACAAGCTGGCGAGTATGTGGTATTGCACGATAAAAATTATAACGAGTTTAATAAATACAAAGAAATGAAAGAATCCGTTTTTCCACTCCTTACTTGTAAGATTATTAGATATTTTGTAACTAAATGGTATGGTATTAGTACTTCTATTCACCATAATTTGTATCTTTCTCATTCTGTTTGAATGAAAATTTTACCCAAAACGTTGGATTTGTATTCATGCGCACCAAAATATTATTTATAACTACCAATCAGCTGTCTTGTAATAGTCATTTCACATCAATGAAATGTGCCAAAATATTCTGAAATGGATGAATATTTTTTTATTCAACGCGTCACAAGTATTTTTCAAGGAATACTTATTTACTAAGAAATGATAGGGTTTTCCAATGAGAGTGGTGGAATAATGACCGTTACAACAATGTTAAATCAAGCCCATAGTTGCGTTCGATTCTCAGACTTGCAAATCAGGTATAAACGCCGATGCACTACTAACAAATAGGAAAGTTCTGTATGTCGTATTCTTTTGGAAAGCACATCAATAGCCATTCTCAGTCTGACTGAGACAGCCAATGTTCTTGGAAAGTACATCAATAGCCATTCTAAGTCTGACTGAGACAGCCAATGTCCAAGGTCAATCTGACTGAGAGAGTCAAAGTCCTTGGAAAGTATACCAATAGTCATTCTCAGTCTGACTGAGAGAGTCAAAGTCCTTGGAAAGTATACCAATAGTCACTCTCAGTCTGACTGAGACAGTCAATGTTTTTGATGACGATTGTTGGCTATGTTTTATTATTTTTTTCAACAAATTCGGCTTTTCTTAAGAAATAAACAGTACATATATTTTAAATGAATTACAAATTAAAAACTTTGCGGCGAGTAGAGTTGAACCCGGGACTGGATTGGGACATCCCCCGTTATCTTGGTGTTGGAGAGACGCACTCTCTGCAATCTTTGGATATTTCTTTATCAATGTAAACACGTTGCTTTGTTTGTGGAAGTTGTAAACAGTCTCATGGGCAAAGCTGTACAAAATGGTCTATTGTGCGATGCTGGATATTTCTATTGGATTTTTGGATCGTTTTATAATGTAGGTTATTTGGCAACAATGTGACCAATGACTCCAGCGTATTGAATAATAATAATAATAATAATAATAATAATAATAATAATAATAATAATAATAATAATAATAATAATAATAATAATAATAATGATAATAATAATAATAATAATAATAATAATAATAATAATAATAATAATAATAATAATAATAATAAATAATAATAATAAAAATAATAATAATTGCACTGTGATCCAGATGACCCGGTTCGAGCCCCGCTTCAGGCACTTTCGTTTTTTTCCTTGGGCAAGATTATTAACCCCCAATTTGCTCACTTGTACAACATGGGTGATTCCTGTTGACATCAGACATCTTGTTTGATGAGTTATCTATATTCCTTCGTGGGATGCCTAGGCGACGATATCTTATGATGTCGTGGCGGAAAAGGCATAATTTATATTTTCTATTAATAATAATAATAATATAGATTAGTGTGCGCTTGGCTAAGAAGCTCACAGCATTGCCATCCGGAAGTGTAAGGAACCAACACACACAACTATGTGCAACCTTAAAGGTTTATAGTCTTGGTAATACAGTTTAGTGAGGATAACTCATAAACGCAGATGGCAAAAAAAAAAAACAATAACAAAGACTCGAGTGACATCAACTTCATTCTATCTATAGATTGTCCCCATTGAAAATGTATTGCTAGGCGCTATAAAATAAACATGAAGTCATCTCAATGTGATTTTATAATAACAAAGACTTGAGTGACGTCAACTTCATTTAATCTCAAATAACAAAGAACTGGATTACGTCAACTTCGTTTAATCTATAATAACAAAGACCTGAGTGACGTCAACTTCGTTCTGTCTATAGATACTTTCACGTCTCGATATTTTCAATTTAGTCTCGGTTTGTATTATGATATAAATTTGGCTCAGGCTTTCACAACTTTCTATCTGCAGTTGCGTGATTACTTTTCACTAATCTCTCTCTCTCTCTCTCTCTCTCTCTCTCTCTCTCTCTCTCTCTCTCTCTCTCTCTCTCTCTCTCTCTCTCTCTCTCTCTCTCTCTCTCTCTCTCTCTCTCTCTCTCTCTCTCTCTCTCTCTTTTAATGTATCTAGATCTGTATATTTTTACGATTGAATATTAAAACTGAAAAAAGGAATGTATTTTACTTTAAAACATACTGGAAGATTTATTCTAAACAAATAAAATCGGTACTTTTTACTCTTCATGCTGGCTATTAAGCTTAACTGCTGGTCAAAATTACTTCGCGATGGTGGTGAACGAATCGGCGATCTCAAGAAGTGGGTGAGAGAGGGATCTAGAAATGACTTTGGGTTTGAAACGAATATTTTGTGTTCATGGATAGCTCACACGGTAGAGCCACGCTCTCACCTGCCAGGCGGAGTTGTCGTACCAATAAGGTTGCAGGTTCAAACCCCACCACCGCCGCGAAAAAAATTTTTATTCTCTATTGTCTTCTGGCACTTTTCTACTCACTTCATATCTTGTTCTCAGCATTGACATACAGACTTACAAAACTGCATTAACAAGCCTCAAAATCGTCAAAACATCCGTTGACTCGGGTCCAGAGTTAATTTGTAACATCTCAACGGGCTACCCAAGACGTATCGTTCCTACCGACTTCAGAAGACCGGTTTTCGAAATTATTCACAATATGAGTCATCTTGGAGTTAAGGCCACAGTCAGACTTATAAGCAAGAAGTTTATCTGGCATGGTCTTAAGAAAGAAGTGTCAGCACGGGTTAAGCAATGTCACAACTGCCAATCTTCGAAAATTCAAAAACATATACGAGCACCGTTAGAAACATTCCATGTCCCAGGATAGCGATTCTCACATATAAACATTGACCTCGTTGGACTATTACCTCAGTCAAGGGGTTCACCCATCTCCTTACTATAATTGACAGGAACACCCAATGGCCTGAGGCAATACCGTTACAAACCACAACAACAGAAGAATTTCCAAAAGCCCTGATCTCGAATTGGATCTCGCGGTTTGGTATTCATGTTTATATAACTTCTGACTGGGGCTCACAATTTACATCCACTCTATGGAAACAGATGGCCAGTCAACTTGGTGTGCAGATTCATCACACAACTGCGTATCACCCTCAGTCCAACGGCATGATTGAACGGTTTCATCGGTCCTTGAAATCATCCCTCAAAGCTCGTCTAATAACTCCAAAGTGGGTTGATGAGCTACCTTGGTTCTGCTTGGTTTAAGAACTGCACCTAAGGATGATATCGGTCATTCTTCAGCTGAATTAGTATACGGAGAACCTTTAACAATCCCTGGAGAGTTTATACCTGACCATCCTTCAGACTTCCACGCTAAAGACTTTTTGGCAACCTTTCGGCAAAACGTGTCCCTTCATTCACCACGGCCAACACATCATCACGGCTATCATCAAACAAATTTACCCAAGAACTTGATGTCAGCAAAATATGTTTACATCCGTGTTGACACCCACCGAGGACCCCTTCAGAAGCCATATACAGGTCCCTATGTTGTCATAACCCCTGGAGATAAACAATTCCTGATCGATGTTGGTGGCAAAGCAGTACGGATTTCGATCGACCGACTTAAAGCTGCATTTGTCGATTCTACGCAACCAGTTTCCCTTACCACCCCACCTCGTCGTGGACGCCCACCGAATACGAACAGAAAGTTATCGAACAGAAACATACAAAACTCCCGTACTGCTTCTGATGATACTAACGTAGTGCCTACTAAGAAGCTATCTCGCTCAGGACGTACCATTAAACGACCTCGTACTACGAAGATGACTAGTTCGTGTTGGGGGGGGGGGGGGGGGGGGCATGTGTGGGGGGGGGGGGGGGGGGGGGGGGCGATCTCCGTTTCCTACGACCTACGAAGACTTACCACATACTGCTGACTGCAAGACTACTCTACACGTCAGATCAGACAAAACGTAAACACGAGAGAACTCATTAAATTTATAAAATTCACTACACATTGCTTTCATTGTTTGTTGTTTCCAGTAAAGTAGATGCTACATGACCAAGATTACACCTAGTTTTGTGTGTAAGTAGATTGTGTGTCAAGTTCAATAGATAGTGAGCGCTAACTATGAAGCTCACAACTTTGCCACCCGGAAATATAACAGACCAACACAGAAAAGTCTTTGTAACAATGAACTTTTATAGTCCGGAAAATACAGTTAAGTAAGAATAACTCATAAACGAGGATAGCAAATTGCAATAACAAAGACCCGAGTGACGTCAACTTCATTTTGTCTATAGGCTGGGAATACAACTTAGTGAGATTTACCCATTAACGTGGATGGCAAAAAAAGAAGAAAAAAAAAGAATAAAATAAATAAATAAATAACAAAGACCCGAATGACGTCATCTTCATTCTATATATAGATAGATAATGCAAGCCTGGGAGGATAAGCCTAGACTAAACAACCCGCCTGTAAAATGGCCCAACTTCTGACAAAATACATTTTAAAACATTTTTAGCCAGACAATAATTATTTCCATTATCTACTCCAAATATGAATCGAACTGATGCAATGCATTTAGTTGTTTTTTAAAACTCACAATATCCGCCAGCCAGATATAGCTTATCAACACACAGAACTCGCTATGTGTAACCTTAAATATTTATAGTCTGATTGATGTAATTTAGCGAGAATTACTCAACATAGTCTGCTAAAAATAAATAACAAAGAGTCCGATTCGCTTGCTTCGCTTGGTTTGTTGTTGATTTGGGCGGTGATTAGTGTTTATATATATAAATATATATATATATATATATATATATATATATATATAGATAGATAGATAGATAGATAGATAGATAGATAGATAGAATGCGCTTGGCGAAGGAGTTCACAACATTGCCATCCGGAAGTATAACGGACTAACACACAAACTCTGTGTAACCATGAACTTTTATAGTCTGGTTAATACAGTTTAGTGAGAACAACTCACAAACGCGGATGGCAAAAACAATAACAAAGGCCTGAGTGACGTCATCTTCGAACTATATATATATATATTTACCAATCATAATGACCCTCAAAGTATC
>NC_088370.1:9688805-9693805 GCF_034508935.2 Berghia stephanieae
CGTTTTTTTAGAATCCTGAGGTAATTACAAGTAATTTTATTTAAATGTTATAGAAAAATATGCGAATTTGAATCACGGCTTGTGGAATAAGTACTGGAGATATTGAAATAAAAATTGGACCGATGGAAAGAGGAGGTCTGCGAGAATTCTTTGCATTTGGGTGGAATTGCATCGTCACGAAGATCGTGAGGTTAATTGGTACGGAAATCATCCATTGGTATCACCCAATGCACGTCAAATCTACGTTCTGGGAATTGATATCGGCTGACCGCTGTTGACCCCGGTTACCTGTCGGGTGAGGTTACGTCGGCGCTCGGAACAGCGGGAAACTTAACGGTCAGATTTATAGTGCAGATTAGACGCCGTGAGATAGATAGATAGATATATAGATAGATAGATAGATAGATAGACAGATAGATAGATATATAGATAGATTGATAGATATATAGATGGATAGATAGATAGATAGATAGATAGATAGATAGATAGATAGATAGATAGATGGATAGATAGATAGATAGATAGATAAGTAGATAGATAGATAGATAGATAGATAGATAGATAGATAGATAGATAGATAGATAGATAGATAGATAGATAGATAGATAGATAGATAGATAGATAGATAGATAGATAGATAGATAGATAGATAGATAGATAGATAGATAGATAGATAGATAGAGAATGTAATAGATAAACATATATACAGGTCATGGGAAAGGAATTGATTTCAAATTTCATGTGGCACAAATGACTTGCTCCAATCGAATGACAGGGGAAGTGGTAAATGGACTTTGCTTGGAGAAAAGATAGGGAGAGAGCGGAAGATGGACAGATAAATGGATGGGTTTAAAGAGATAAATAGGTTGATGTCAGGAAGTATACATTGGTATATTGATAAACATAAGTAGACAGAGGCAAAAAATGGTGGTTATATTGTGATACAAATCAATAGATAGAAGATTGTTTATTGTTACTGATAGATAGTCAGAGAAATGAGTAAATGGATCTCTCTCTCTCTCTCTCTCTCTCTCTCTCTCTCTCTCTCTCTCTCTTTCTCTCTCTCTCTCTTTCTTTCTTTCCATCGATCTATCAAACTATTTATCTATCTTTTTATCTGTCAATCCAGCTATATATATATATATATATATATATATATATATATATATATATTAACTTTCTATCTATTTATCTATATATCACCCCCCCCCCCCACTCTCTCTCTCTCTCTCTCTCTCTCTCTCCTCTAAATATATATATATATATATATATATATATATATAGAGAGAGAGAGAGAGAGAGAGAGAGAGAGAGAGAGAGAGAGAGAGAGAGAGACGGAGAGAGGGGAGTACATGCAGGGAGTGAGACAGCCATTTCAATAATCTTTACATCTTTAATAGCGTGATAATGTTTCATTTGATGTGTTGTTTCACTCTATCAATATTAAAGAAGATTTTGCATTCTGGTCTCCTGATCTCCTGTGACATTTGCTTCCGTTTCACGTGGAGGGGCCGATATCTAAGTCGTTAAAGCCCTCGACTCATAACAAAAGGATATTACTTTCGCTTCATATGGGGTAGCGATAGCTCACTCGTTAGAGCCCTCGACTCACAAACAAACGGACATAACTTCATCGACTCACAAACAAACGGACATTACTTCCTCTTCATTCGGTGGAGACCGATAGCTCACTTCGTTACAGCCTTCGACTCACAACCAAATGGACATGTTTCTAATATGATTCAATCGTCTGATGTCACGTCCGCCCAGCAACGAACTGCTTGGTTCTAAAAAAAATATGTACTTTTTATTCTTTGTGCTGGCTAGAACTTTTTCACACGTCATGGATCAGATTATATAAAAGTCAAAACATGATCAGATTTATAACGTTTTTCTCCTCTGGATATACTTTTATGCTCGTCGGAGAAGTATTTCATAATGGCGTCCACCATTGTTCGGATAGTTTAGAACCAGTTACTAAGTTACTATACGTCAGTACGAGGGAAGGGACGTCACGACAGTTGAAGCCTATTATATGAGCGTATTGTCATAGTCAATGCTTTGCGTTACCCTCTCCCCGGCCATGCGGAGTTGTCGTACCAGTAAGGTCATTGGTTCGAGCCCCTATCGCCGCAAAGTTTATTTGTTTGTTTGTTTGTTTTTTTTAATTCTCTATTGTCTTCTGTCACTTTTCTAATCACTTCATTCCTGCCTTGTTGTTATAAATATAAGTTCCGGCTCCACTTACTTTTCTCAAATACCGGGGCTTACACAATGTCGCAATCGTTTCTGTTATATTATGTTGATAATAATATGGCTAATAAGCTTTAATGCTGACGTGTGTGTGTGTGTGTGTGTGTGTGTGTGTGTGTGTGTTGAATCGTAGCCATCGTTTTGTTATAGCCTGACACTGAAATCCAAAAGGACTGGCAGTTTGACGTCATTATTAAAATTTGGTTTTTGCACCGCCTAGTGAGTTGTCGTTAGTAGAGCTCATGGAAACAAGTGGTCCCATTGGTTGAACTATTGAATACAACTCACGATTTGTTTTCTTTTGTGGCAAAAGACTGGCATCTTGACGTCATTTTTTGGTCAGTGTCAGGCTATAACATAACCATGGCTACGGTTCGAGCCCCCATTGCCGCGAAGTTTTTTTTTTTTTTTTTTTTAATTCTCAACTGTCTTCTGTCACTTTTCTACTCCCTTCATTCCTTGTTGTTATTAACATACGTGCTTGCTCCACTTACTATTCTGAATTAATATTCACCTCAAATATCGGGGCTGACCGTGGTCTTCGTAAATTTATGGCCTGACACTGACCAAAAAATGACGTCAAAATGCCAGTCTTTTGCCACAAAAGAAAACAGATCGTGAGTTGTATTCAATAGTTCAACCAATGAAATGACTTGTTTCCATGAGCACTACTAACGACAACTCACTAGGCGGTGCAAAAACCAAATAATGACGTCAAACTGCCAGTCCTTTTGGATTTCAGGGTCAGGCTATAACATAACGATGGCTACGGCTATAGATAGTATGCAGATGACGTCACTCAGGCCGTTGTTATTGTTTTTGCCATCCGCGTTTGTGAGTTGTTCTCACTAAACTGTATTAACCAGACTATAAAAGTTCATGGTTACACAGAGTTTGTGTGTTGGTCCGTTATACTTCCGGATGGCAATGTTGTGAACTCCTTGGCCAAGCGCATTCTATCTATAGTCCCCCATCGCCGCGAAGTTTTTTTGTTTTGTTTTTTTTTTTTTTAATTCTCAACTGTCTTCTGTCACTTTTCTACTCACTTCATTCCTTGTTGTTATCAGCATAAGTGCCTGCTCCACTTACTTTTCTGAATTAATATTTACCTCAAATATCGGGGCTTACACAATGTCGCAATCGTTTCTATGTTATATTATGTGTTTGTTGAGAATATAATAATAATAATAATAATAATAATAATAATAATAATAATAATAATAATAATAATAATAATAAATGGCATTTATATAGCGCTTCACCCCGTTGTCACAGGCTCTAAGCGCTTTACAGTGATATAAAACAAAACATATTACAGTGTGACAAGTTTGATGGAAAAGTGATACGAATTCAATTTAACAACAACAAAATGTGAAAATAATATTGCAACATTATGACGTAAAAAGATAAACCTTTAAGCGAGATTTGAACGTTGTCAACGAATCCGAGCATCTCACGTGTGATGGGAGAGAGTTCCAATAATTGGGGGGGGGGGGGGGGGGGGGGGAGCGAAAAGCAATGGCTTAGGTTTGTCTGTCTGTTAAGCTTAAATGCTGGTGTTTGTGTGTTGAATCGTGGCCTTCGTAAAGTTACAATGGCTGCGATTGAATACTATGACATCAAGATGTATGGAGAGCGGTTAAAGATAGGCACAGGGTTTGATACAACTGTTCTATTTTTTTTTTTTTTTTGGAATGGTGGATAGTTCTGACAGTAGCGCTACCCACTCTCCGGCCAGGCGGGGTTGTCGTATCAGTAAGGTCGTGGGTTCGAGCCCCCGTCGCCGCGAAGTTTGTTTTTTTTTTCTTATTATTCTCTATTGTCTTCTGTCACTTTTCTACTCGCTTATCCATAAAAGGCGTATGTCTCATTCTTCGTGTTAAGTGTTGCTGTTGGCTAGGGGTCCCCTTAAAACGTTTTGAGCACATTTACGGTCGTGGGTTCGAGCCCCCGTCGCCGCGAAGTTTATTGGGTTTTTTTTAATTCTCTATTGTCTTCTGTCACTTTTCTACTCACTTATCCTAAAAGGCGTTAGATATGTCTCATTCTTCATGTTAAGTGTTACTGTTGGCTAGGGGTCTCTTTAAAACGTTTTGAGCACATTTGAAATAAAAAAGATAAATAAATTCCCTTTAATCAAGCCCAAGGGGAAATCTGTCCGTTGGGTCTATTTATTCTACGGGAAGACCGGATGGAATAACCAGCTGCATGCAGTGCAGCGCCAGAAAGTGAGCTAGGGCGAGATGACTTTTTCAAGACCACACGACGAGGCGGTTAGTCGAATTCGATACGTTTTGGATACGAACCAAAGACCGTACCGCTGAGCCAGGCTGCTGCCCCTTAAATAGTGGCTCGTGTTTTTAAGTGCTGGTAGACTTTTGAAACCAATTTTAACTATGAATATCAAAATCAAGAATTGTCTCGGCGTTGCAAAGCAGATCTGCACTTATTTACATAATGAGTCCATACGTGACTTTTATACGTTACATAGCAGTCTCGTGTAATAGGATTCAATAGTCTGATGTTACGTCCACCCAGCAACGAGCAGCTTGGTTCTAAACAAAGAAAATCGGTACTTTTTATTCTTCATGCTGGCTAGAACCTTTTCACATGTCATGTGATCATAATTTATAAAAGTCAACACATGATCAGATTTATAATATTTTTTCTCCTCTGGATACACTTTTATGCTCGTCGGAGAAGTATTTCATAAGGGCATCATCCGTTATTGTTCCGGTTGCTTAGAA
>NC_088370.1:9696305-9701305 GCF_034508935.2 Berghia stephanieae
AAAAAAAATCGAAACAAATCAAAACACTCTGCACCCCCCCCCCCCTTTCCCAACCCCCACCCCCATTTAACAAACAACAAAACCCCAGTCCTAATTTACGTCATCAATCTACGAGGACAACAACGGAGCTCTGACACATCAGGCTGGTAAAGAGCTACTTCATTGGCATTCATTTCGAAGCATCGCATCGCCTTGGGCTTCTCCACTCCACCCTTCCAAAAAAAACAAACACCTACTCAGAATCTTGGCCCGAAAAGGTTTATTTCATCTTTCAAAGAATATCTAAAGATTGCAATGACTCATTGTCTTCTCAAAAAACAAAAACAAAACAAAACTGAAACCTCTGAAGCCTTTAATCTGATATCTTTTGATATCTAAAATTTGAGTCTTCTATTTTTAGACACATTGGAAAAAAAAGATAATAATACACATTTATACAGCGCTCATTCTCATGTATAACATACGCTCTGGGCACATTACAATATAAATTATCAATTTTGAGGGGAAAAAATAAATAAAAAAATAAATAAATAGATAGATAAATAAATAAATAACAACAATAACAATTCATAGCCAAATCAAGGATTCATAGGGTCAATAAAAACATATACAGTAAAGAAAAAATAATTGAGCTTTATATATAGTGCAATATCCACTTAATGTGCTCAAAGCGCTTTACAAATAAAGAAAAAAGGGGGAGGGGAGGGGGTGCGGAGGAGAAGGAAGGAACTTATCCTTATCTATCGATATATGACGTAAACAAATAAGTTTACTGGCCATTTTCAATATAAGCTGTATTGTTGGAGTCTGTCAAGCCTGATCTCACGTCCCATGTAACTTGGAAAACGCCCAGATGTCCTCAACAATACGGGATTATTCTTTCTTCTTCAAGATTTATTTCATTGCTAGTGTATTATATTATATGTTATTTTAACGTGGTGAAGAGATTTCAATTGAGCTTTAATCTTTGATAATATAAGGGAATATCCACTAATCGTGCTCAAAGCGCTTTACAGAGGGTCAATGGTCAACAGCAATACTTAACATTTCGGACGGGGCATGACGCCTGGTAGGCGATATTACATTTTTTTTCTGACGGAGAGAACGCTGTTAACGGCCAGGTACTCATTTTACACCTGAGTAAGGTGAGAAAATGTGAGTAAAGAGCCTTTTCAAAGAACTCAATTATGCGCCGAGCGAGGTTCGAATCCAGGACCCTTCCGATCCAAAAAAACGAGTGGCATACCACTTGATCACATAGCCACCACACGCCGACCAGGTATTCCTTTCACACCTAAGTACTGTGAGAAGAATGTAAAAAAATAGCATTTTTTTTTCAAGCAATGACTCATGTTTTCCCCCTCTGAGCGTGACAGAAACCCCAGGGTCTTTAGATCTTGAGGTGACGGCCATATACCACCAAGACAACAAAAGAGAACAGACAATATTCTTGTTGTCACTCTTGTCATAAAAGTCATTCAATTTTAACTCAATTCGCCTGAGGTAAGAGAGGAAGAGA
Organism: Berghia stephanieae; assembly: GCF_034508935.2. Lineage (NCBI taxonomy): Eukaryota > Metazoa > Mollusca > Gastropoda > Nudibranchia > Aeolidiidae > Berghia > Berghia stephanieae. Next base: position 9,697,825 of record NC_088370.1, read on the forward strand.
CAATTTTAATGTGATAACCGTGCATAGTTTGTTGAAATATTATTATTTTTGCGGCTATGAGGGCATACGTCGAGGTGTATCTTTAATGAAATAAATAAACAAAACAATTATTGTGCGGTCTTGTGGTATGACACTCGCTTTCGGATCGGAAGGTCCTGGGTTCGAGCCTCGCTCGGGGCATAGTTGAGTCCTTGGAGAAGGCTCTTTACTCACATTCTCTCACATGTACTCAGGTGTAAAATGAGTACCTAGCCGGTAACAGCGTTGTCTTTGTCCGAAAAAAATTACAACATCGCCTAACATTGTCATGTCCCGTCCTAAATGTTAAATGTTGCTGTTGGCCAGGGACCCCTTGTAAAGCGCTTTGAGCACATTGAGTGGATATTGCGCTATAAAAAAGCTCAATTTTGAGATTATAAACCGTCTCAAGAACCTATGGGGGTTTCTTCCATTTGCAATTTTAACATCAATGCATTCAAGGACTGTGTGTGCGTTTGTTTGTGTGTATGCATAGTTGTGTGTCTGAGTGTGTGCTTGTGTGTGCTTGTGTGTGTGTGTGTGTGTGTGTGTGTGTCGTCTAGGTTATTTGCATTTTACTTCAACGCATCGTTTTGTCTCTGATACATCGAAGTTGTTGGGGTTTTTATTCTCAGCATTTGATCAGTCAAACACACTTACATTCAAAAACACACACATACACACACAAAACAAACACACACACACACACACACACACACACACATATATATATATATATATATATATATATATATATATATATAGTTGAGTCCTTGGAAAACACTTTTCACTCACATTATCCCACAGTACTAAGGTGTAAAAGGAGTACCTAGTAGGTAATAGCGTTTGTCTTTGTCGAAAAAAAGAAATGAAAATGAAAAATCGGCTTTCAGACGTCATTTTTCATTACTATATATATATATGCATACATAAACAATTTATATTTCTTTCTCTCTCTCTCTCTCTCTCTCTCTCTCTCTCTCTCTCTCTCTCTCTCTCGCTCTCCTTCTCTAAAAATCTATCTAACATTCTTCCCAAAGCCATTACTCATCCCCTCCCATATAACACCCAAAATGCCAATATATTCCTTAGCTCTTCTCAAGCAAACATACAAAAAAATGTCTATTTATTCCAAGTGTCTATACTCCTACACATGACATCAGTTATGGTGAAAGAAACTCATAAATCTGTCTTGATGACTCTTCTAGAAAAGAACACAATATATATATGTTACAGTGAATGACATAATCAGTCGGATGGTGTAGAGGTTTGAACTGAGATATTGCCAAGTTTAGTTAGAAGGTCAATTTTTATCAAAAATGAGTTCTTGTCATAAATGATTAAATCAACCCTTTTTGTACATCTTAGGAAAATATCAAAGCTTAATTTCACTTCTAAATATTTTTTACAGCTCGTCAAGTTGAAATAGTATGAAATTTGAAAAAAAGTTGCTGGATACCTTTCCCATACATCTGACCATAACTTCATGAAAAATCACCCGATTTATTTTAAATAAAGATTAAAATACTCTGGGGAGCACATTCTATTCTTTCAGAAAATGCAAAAAATGCAAATCGAACATTTTCACCTTCCGACTGATTATGTCATGCACTGACACATATGTATAAATATATATATATATATATATATATATATATATATATATATATATATAATGCAAATTTTCACTCACATTTTTGTGGCCGAGACGACTCGTTTCTGTGTTTTTTTACACTTCTTCAGTCGGCGTGACTGAAACCCCAGCAGGGTCTTTAGATCTTGAGGTGACTGTCATGTCATACCACCAAGACAACAAATCCTGCACAGACATAAATTCTTGTCTCATTCTTGTCAGAAAAGTCATTCATTTAAATCTCAATTCGCCTGAGATAACAAGCCTCATAATCTTGTATAATTCAATTCACTCCATCTGATTGACCCCGAAGTAATACCGTTAGGAAGCGATTTGTCACATAATAAATAAACCCCACGTCATCCACTCGGGGTACCCCAAGGATCAAGCGAGGGTGTTTTTTTTTTTTTTTAATGGCAGCCATTTTCATTTTCAGTGCCATCTGGCACGGGATCGGAATTCTATCTGTCATTCCAGAACAGTTTCCAGCGATTTGATGACTTTTGAATAAATTTAAACTGGATGATGGTCTCTTCAAAATAAAGGTTGACTCACTCAAATCTAACACCTACTTTATCCGAAGATTACCCGGGTTACTTTTATTTTACTTTTACCCCATGCCTATGTATTATTACATTTTTCTGTGACAAATTATAGAGGAGGAGACAACGTTTTTAGTTTTATCATGTCAATGGTAATTGAATAAAACTATCTATGTATGTGCTCATCTATTTTGATACATATTATTCCAATTTTGAAAAGTAGCAAAAATCTCTAAGATTAAATGAGTTAATGAAGGGTGATTGGGCAGGGAATGTAATCGACTTGCCATTTGTATCCGACTTTCATATATTTATAGGTCAGATAATCGAACCTAAATAATTTTAAGAGCTTTTATATAGCGCAATATAATCTAAAAGTGCTTAAAGCAAGATGGGTCCATGCCAACAGCAACACATGCCGTTTAGAATGATAAATGACACCAGAAAGGCTATAATTCCTTTTCATTTTTTTTTTTCGACAATGATCAACGCTGTTACCTAGCGGGTCCCCTTCCACACCTAAGTCCGGTGAGTAGAATGTAAAAAGAAAAAAATAGCATGTTTTTTTCCAAGCAAGGACTCAACTTTGCGTCCCCTACGAGCGACACTGAAACCCCATCAGGGTCTTTAGATCTTGAGGTGACTGTCATGTCATACCACCAAGACAACAAATCCTGTACAGACATAAATTCTTGTCTCATTCTTGTCAGAAAAGTCATTCATTTAAATCTCAATTCGCCTGAGATAAACTTCATAATCTTTTATAATTCAATTCACTTCATCTGATTGACCCCGAAGTAATGCCGTTAGGAAGCGATTTGTCACATAATAAATAAACCCCACGTCATCCACTCGGGGTACCCCGAGGATTAAGCGAGGGTTTTTAATGGCAGCCATTTTCATTTTCAGTGCCATCTGGCACGTGATCGGAATTCTATCTGTCATTCCAGAACAGCTCCCAGCGATTTGACTTTATTATAAATTTAAACTGGATGATGGTTTCTTAACCCTTTCCTTTCTTACCAGAGGGTTTTCAGAATTTTATCCAAAATGTTACACTCACTCTAAACAAAAATAGAGGAAATAATTCAAACAGCAAAGCAACAGATAGGTTCTAGAATATATTATATACTATTGTCCAGCAAAATGAGCTCTAATTACAGTGTCAAGTTTTTAGAGTTATTAACAATTATGTTCTATTCATTTTGTGATCTTAATGGTTGCATCGTAACAAATGTGACGGTTTTCCTATGGTTGGTAAGGAGAGGGTTAACTCACTCAATCCTAG
>NC_088370.1:9706305-9711305 GCF_034508935.2 Berghia stephanieae
ATAATAATATAATAATATAATAAATAAAAATATAATAATAATAATAATCATATATAATAATAATAATAATAATAATAATAATAATAATTAATAATTAATAATATAATATAATAATAATAATATAATAATAATAATAATAATAAATAATAATAATAATTAATAATTTACTGTGATGATGATGATGGTAATTTATGACTAAATTAAGTAAATTTTATTGATTAATCCACACCCACATAACAACGGTCAGAGACGTTCACGTCACAGTATAATCTATTTATTGATCCATTTATCCACCCAGTTATTTATTAGGTATTTATGTATAGTACACATTTGAAGAACTGCCGTTTCATTAAAGAACACATCATGTGTTATTTGGTTAACATTACATATACTGTGTTTTTAAAAACAACTGCAGAGCACAGGGGAAAAAAACACACATGTCATACTGACACTGTTTTAAAATAATAATGTGAAATTGACTGTAAGCTTCAATTTGATTACAAAAACAGATCAAATGAACGTTTCCGGTTTCCCCTTTATCAACAAAACAGGATGAATGAAAGAATGGTGTTTTTGATAAAAGGGAAACCCGAACGTTCATTTGATCTGTTTTTGTACTTAAATTGAAGCTTATAGTCAATTTTACATTATTATTTTTTTTATCGAGATCGAGCAGCAACACTTACATGACACTGTTTGTAGAAAATACAATTTTAAATTTAGCCATCTAGAAGTTTTGGGGTTTTTTAAGATCTGAACAAGTGTGTATGAAAGGTCCAGACGAATAAATAAAGAAAAATAGAAGAAAAAAAAACTATCCCAAAAGAGGGTCCGAACCCGAGTCGAGTCGACTGATTTTCTTCTATATATCTTTCTTGTTTTGTCTGGCACCTTTCATACACACTTGTTCAGATCTTTATCTTACACTGGTACCTGCTCCTTAACCCTCTCCTTACCAGCAATTTTCAGGATTTTCCTCACAACTTCAAAGCCAACTAACACAAAATAGGTTTTTATCAATCAGACATAATAGTTCTTGCCATACATAATTTACTGTAGCAAAACGTGCACTACAACACACTGTTCATTTTCTTTAAATTTTAAGATGCACAAATGAAATTTGAATAAGAAAACTGTTGGTTGTATCGTAACGAATGTGACGATTTTTCTATAGTTGGTAAGGAAAGGGTTAATTTCTTTAATTTTATGTTTCTTTTTTGTTTGCGTTTGTTTTTAATATTCTTCCCTTCTTTATCGTGATATCGGCGCCTTTCTACAGCAAAAAGGCTCCAACAGTCGTGACGTCACGTCCCTCGTAATGACGCATAGTAACTTAGTAACTGGTTCTAAACTATCGGAGCAATGGCGGACGCCCATATGAAATACTTCTCCGACGAGCATAATAGTATATCCAGATGAGAAAAACATATAATTCTGATCATATAATATGAACTTTTATACATTCTGATCACATGAAATGTGATAAAGTTCTAGCCAGCATGAAGAATAAACAGTACGAATTTCTTTGTTTAGAACCGAGTTCCTGGTTGCTGGACGGACGTGACATCAGACTATTGAATCCTATTGATGTTTTCGTATTAAAAACTTTGACGAACATACGATATGCTAAGGGTCATAACTCAAAATATCTGATTTTGTGACCACTGCCCTTTTCCCCTTGTAGGCTTCATTTATTTATTCATATCAACCTATGTGGTCTAGTGGCATGACACTCGCTTTCGGATCAGAAGGTCCTGAGTTTGAGCCTCGCTCGGCGCATAGTTGAGTCCTTGGAAAAAGGCTCTTTACTCACATTCTCTCACCGTACCCAGGTGTAAAATGAGTACCTGGCCGTCAACAGCGTTGTTTCTTTCCGAGAAAAATGTAATATCGCCTGACAGGCGTCATGTCCAGTCCCACATGTTAAGTGTTGCTGTTGGCCAAGGACCCGCTGTAAAGCGCTTTGAGCACATTTAGTGGATATTGCACTTTATAAAAACTCTATTTAACCTATCTATGCATCCATTCGGTTATTTTTATTTATGTTTTCACTCACTCATTTATTTATATTGTAATGTATTATTAAATCTATTATATATTTATTTATTCATTTATTATTTTATGTATACATATATCAGACTTGTATAAAAGATCACCAAAAACTTGGCTTTTACCCAATCTAATTCTTTTGTTTTAAATAGGCCACATCTTATTTTTTTTTTCTAATCAACTTAAAACCTTACGATAGACTGCCGAGGAAGTCATAGAAGATCCTTTTTTTTAAAGATCTGCCAGTTCCATCCGAACATAATATATTGGGACAGACAAAAAACATAGGTAGGTACTGCATGCATAAGTCTTCGTTATAGATACAAATAAAAACGAGTTGCCACATTGCACTCATTTCAAACTCAATATTTCTTATCATTTTGATACTAAATCCACTCTACGGTGACTTAATACCGTTTTGTGACGGGGGGGGGGGGGGTCACATATTACAGGGTTTACTTTTGATTATTTTTCTTCTTTTCTTCATTTTTTTACCTGTTTTTATAGGGAATAATGAGAAAGGATTGTTAAGGAAAAGAGAGATGTCTTCCTTATAGCCTTCGGGCAGAAAAAATGGTTGATGAAAACTTGTAAATTCGGACTTAACCTCCTCCTTTCCCCAAAACTTCACACCCAACGAACACAAAAATATATTTTTTATCACTCAGACAAAATAGCAGTAAAGTTCTTGCGATACACAAATTCTTTAGCAAAACATACTCTACAACACACTGTTCATTTTCTTTAAATGTTATGATGTACAAAAGAAATTTGAATAAGAAAAATGTTGGTTATATCGTAACGAATGTGACGATTTTCCTTTGCTTGGTAAGGATAGGGTTAATTTTGTCGTCTTAGATCTTAGCCATCTTCGTCTTTAAGGAGGACCCCCCCCCCCCCCCACCCCGCACCCTCCAAAACAGTTCAACGGAACTCCTTTCCGGATTTTAACCGCATCATGTGTCCTGCCTCTGTGAAAAAAAAACAAATCGAGCTTTTATATAGCACAATATCCACTAAACGTGCTCAAAGCGCTTTACAAGGGGTCCCTGACCAACAGCAACATTTAACATGTAGGACGGGACATGACCCCTTTTAGGCGATATTACATTATTTTTTTTCGGACAGTGACAACGCAAATTAATTGGCAAGTTATCCGCAAGAGCATAAATCATAATAGATTTCTCGCAGAGTCATAACAATACGCTGTATGACTGTTATATGATATTATTATTATTATTATTGATAATTACTTATAAATGAATGCATTTGTTCATTAGTCATTTATACAAGGTCGGCTAAATAACTCGATTCTTTTCGTTTTTCAAATCAGTTTTATCCCTACCAAAATAATTGGCAAGGACGATAATAAAACACAAGTTCTTCATTAGAGGATAAATATAATAGTTGGGTTACATCTCATATCTTATAAATTCCCAATATGGATGTTCATATAATATAGTTAGCTTTTAATCATTTGTTCATTTATTTATCTGATATCTATTCTAAGTCGGCAAAAAATTCCGATCCTTATTTTTTTAAAAATTCAAATAACTTTCATCCCAACCGAAATTATTGGCAAGGCCCTTCATACAAGGTCTCAATTAGATAGAACTCAAAACATGATAGTTAAATTGTACAGTTCTAAAAAGACGCAATACTAATGTTCAAATTATATATTAGGGTAGGGGCGACCTACCCTATTTTTGGTGGTTTTTTTTTGTTTTTGTTTTTTTTTTATTTGTTTTTTGTTTGGGGGGGGGGGAGATTGTGTTTGTTTTTTAATAAGATTATTTGTCTTATAATCAAGGTCGGCTAAAATAATTGAATCTTTTTCTTATTCAAATATTTTTCATCCAAACCGAAATTATTAATTATCAAGGATGTCATACAAGTTCAACATTAGAACTATGGCGTACGAGATAATAAATAGATCGACATAGTCTATAAACAAAGACATTGACAACAACTTGAAAATTCAGAGATTTTGTCCCGCTTTGGTTGGGTTATCTCGGAGACCTAATTGGACTGAAGCCGACAAAATACAAACCAAGACCGGAAACCCAAAATTGGACATACGGACAACGCTGACAAATGAAAATAAACTAATTGGATCTTTCATTTGTGACCCGACGTTTCAGAACGTTATTATGTCGGTATGACTGACCCATGTCGATGCTGGAAATCAAAATTCTCGATACAAACATGAAACTTGAGCCTCATTTCTTTTGCAAATGGAGAATATTGACAATGACAATTCTTTTTGTATTATATATTTAGTAATTTGAAATAGTGATTATATAGTACTCAAAATTGTCAAAGTAATAATGGATGTTTTACAGTTCATTTAAAGGTTCTTAAAACCCAGTCGCTCTTAAACGATGCGAAACGATAAGATATAATACAACACAATATGATACGATGCGATACTTTACGATACAATACGATACAATAAGATAAAATACGATACAATACGATACAATTTGATAGGATGCGATACGATACTATACGATACAATACGATACAATTTAATAGGATGCGATACGATACTATACAATACAATAGGATACAATTTAATAGGATGCGATACGATACTATACGATATAATGATCTACAATACAATACAAAACGATACGATATGATACGATACTATACGATACAATACGATACAATAAGATAAAATACGATATAATTTGATAGGATGCGGTACGATACTATACGATATAATGAGCTACAATACAATACAAAACGATACATGATACGATACTATACGATATAATGAGCTACAATACAATACAAAACGATATGATACGATACGATACTATACGATATAATGATCTACAATACAATACAAAACGATACGATATGATACGATACTATACGATATAATGATCTACAATACAAACAAAACGATACGATATGATACGATACTATACGATATAATGATCTAC
>NC_088370.1:9716305-9723805 GCF_034508935.2 Berghia stephanieae
TACAATTTTTTTCCGACAGAAATAACGCTGTTCACGGCCAGGTACTCATTTTACACCTGAGTATGGTGAGAGATTGTGAGTAAAGAGCCTTTTCTAAGGAATCAACTCGAACCTAGGACCTTCCGATCCGAAAGCGAGTATCATACCACTAACTAGACCACATAGCCGCACAGTAAAATATAAAGATAAGTCCAAATCTTTTATACTAGGGTTGACTAAAAAGTCTTGACGCTGTCTGAACATCTCCGATTGTATAGATAGAATGCGCTTGGCTAAGAAACTCTCAACATTACCACCCGGAAATATAACGCACCAACACACAAAACCTTGTATAACCATGAACTTTTATAGTCTGGATAATACAGTTAAGTGAGAATTACTCAAAAACGCGGATGGAAAAAAAACAATAATAACAAAGACCCGAGTGACTTCGACTTCATTCCATCTATCTATTAACTATCTATTAAACTCACCAGTATAAACTATACATCAAAGTGTGAGTAATCTATTCTTCTATTCGGCATCCAAACCATGTTTTACTGCTATTTCTAAAAATTATTTTAGATTTATCTTATTTGAAAGAACCCCTACTCCAACACATCGATAGAAAAAAAAATGGTTTGGCCACATATTAAAAAAACAAAAAACAAATACAAACAAAAACTAAAGCAAGCGGTTCTTTGATTAGAAATGTTTTTACAAGCTGATGCTTTAACCCTCTCATGACCATCTGCAGCAAAATCGTCATTTTTTTAAAAATTCAGATGTATTTTGGACATCCCAAACTTTGAAGAACGATCTTTGTTTGATTAATAAGCAAGAACATAAAGTTGTTTTGTAGAGAGCTTGTTTGAGTTTTTAAAAAAAATCTGCTGGGTGAGCCTGCCATGTTGAGAGAAAACTGAAAATCATCGGTAAAGACAGAGTTAAAAGTTTAAGTTGTGAAAGTTATTTTAGAATTTACGGATCATTTTCAATGATCGATATTTGAAAAGTATTTAGTTTTCTAGCCAAAAAAAAAAATACATGAAATTAAATGTAAATTAGTTGTTTTATTTCTGTGAACTTTTGTCTGGCCAGTCTCCGCCTCGAGGGTCCCCTTTGACATTCAGTAAGACCAAACCAAGCACCAGTTGGTACAAAAAGGTTTTGTCGAAGTTCAACGCCCTTTGAACAAATTTTAAAGGGTTTTTTTGTTGTTTTTTTTTTTTGTTTACTTTAGATGATGGCATTTTTAAAACCTTTATTTTGATAGTGATATAGATAGTATGCGCTCGGCCAAGAAACTCATAATATTGCCAACCGGAAGTATAACGGACCAACACACAAAACTGTGCAATCATGAACGTTTATAGGCAGATTAATACAGTTTAGTGAGAATTACTCATAAACGAGGATGGCAAGAAACAATAACAAAGACCTGAGTGACGTCAACTTCGAACTATCTATAGGTACTAGGCTCTCTGAAAAGTCTTGACGCCGTTTGAATGTCTTCTGTTGTACGGATGTTACCCGTATTAACTATTACATCAAAATGTACGTAATTAATTCTTCTATTAGGTCACTAAATTTTGTTTAGCTGCTTTTTCTTGATTTCATTTTATCATATTTGAAAGAATCCCTTCTTCAACATGGCGGTCGAAGAAATGACACTTCACACACATTGTCTCATTGCGTGTGTGATGGATACATGTTGTCAATGTCAAAAACATATTGTAATAGTGTTATAGATAGTTCGAAGATGACGTCACTCATGTCTTTGTTATTGTTTTTTGCCATCCGCGTTTATGAGTAATGCTCACTGAACTGTATTAACCTGACTATAAACGTTCATGGATACACACAGTTGTGTGTGTGGGTCCGTTATACTTCCGGATGGCGATGTTACGGGCTTCTTATCCAAACGCATACTATCTATAGGCGTTATGAGTCGAACAAGTTAAACGTTGTTGTAAGCTTTGACCCCTTTGCAAATAGCTTTGAGGAAAGTTAGTGGATTGTTCGCAAATACCGAAGATCTTTTCTTTTTCTTTTTCTTTTTCGGTTCTGTGTATTCTAGATGCGCATTTTTTAATGTCAAGAGACACCCCCCTCCCTCCACTCCTCGGGGAATCTCTTTGATACCCATTATCCATTAAGGATAAAACCGGAAGCGGAAGGAGACATTGAGAAAGAAAATCAAATGGATAGTGAGGGAGGAAATTAACCCTTTGGCGGCGAGACTTGTATTTTTATTTTCAAACCATAAAATTTTCCGTATTGTATAAGATTATAAATGTGAAGGTCACAGCCACAACCTGGTTTGTGACATTCATATAGATAATGGGCTAACAATCCCAAAAAATCTTTTGGAAATCTTAGAATCCCCAGAGAAAATTCGAAGTTACAAACCACTCAGGGTATTCTATGGGCCACATACGACAAGGATTTTTTCTTCTTTGAGTCACTAAATAAATCTTACCCCCCCCCCCCCCCCCTTCCCAAACAAACAAACAAACAGATCATTAATATAGAGCCATATGGGTCGAACAAGTTAAGGGGCGGTTTGGGTCTTTTCAACAAAAAAATTTTAATTACCAACTTTGGGCGGTTTTAATCATTCTGTATCGTCAATATAGGTTAAAAAACAACATTTATGGTGAAAATTTTTAATTATCTGTGTCGATACCCATTTTGCGACCTAATTTGGGGGTCTGACATCAAAAAATATAACAATCTTGTGGCAAACGTTCCACAAAAACTAATGAAGGAATGACCTCCATATTCTTCCCACTTGTCAACATTGTACTATAGTGTGTCACCATAGAGAGCTTTTACGGCTTTAGCTTATGGAATTTTTATTAGAACATTACAAAGTTGAGAATCAAAATGTTATGACAAAATTGATGTTAAAAATTCAGAATTAGGATTATAATTCAAAATTCACATATCTTATCAAAAAAATCTCTCTATGGTGACATAATACATTATCTCTGTGATAACTGTGGAAATTTTCAGACAATTTCATTGAATAGATTCAGAGAAACGTTTGAACAGTATCCCATACCCTTAGAAATATGACATTTTGAGAAAATAGCAAAATAGCTTCCGGTTTTTCACACTTTTTTTACTATCTGTACCATTTTCGACTTTGTTTTTCGTGCCTTTATAGTCTATTTTGAGAATTTGGACTTCAATTATATTATTTCTAGGGTAATAAAATATCAATTTCCACCAAAATCTCAAAATCAATTTTTCGAAGGATTTTCCTAATAATTAGACCCAAACCGCCCCTTAAAAGTTGTTGTTAGCTTTGGCCCCTTATATGTATGTATGTATATATATATATATATATATATATATATTATATATATATATATATATATAAAATATATATATATATATATATATATATATATATATATATATATCTTTGAGGAAGGTTATTGGACCGGGATCAAATCGATTTACAAGGGATCCGTAGACAACAGCAACTTTTAACATAATATAGAAAGAAATACAACGCGTATTACGATTTTTTTTTAACAATGACAAAGAATTGTATAGAGTTTTCTTTGAATGATGAAAATAGCGAATTGACAGGATTAGAAAATTGAGACCTCACATGCAGAAAGACCTAAAGTGTCTCTGTTGAAGAACGGTGTTACGGGTTGTTTTATAAACGGTTCAAGGATACCGCTTTATCCTAAGACAGCAGACAAAATGCGGCCCGTGACATGATATAGAAAGACGCATCATAGGATTAGGATGATCCAAGATAGAGAGTAGTAGAGAAAGATCTTTTTTTTTTAAGGGGGGGGGGGGGGGGGGGGGATCGTGGACAGCTCATAGGATAGAGTCACTCTCTCCCCGGCCAGGCGGAGTTGTCGTACCAGTAAGGTCGCGGTTTCGCCGCGAAATTTTTATTCTTTATTGTCTTCTGGCACTTTCCTACTCACTTCAATTCTTTTAGAAAGATATAGAGTGACAAAGTGAGTCGGCTAGTTAGGACAACTCTAAACTACCTTAGTCACGTCGCAGTAGGAGATAATATTCCGATTATCTCTCGTGGACCATAACAAACAGTAACACAATAGCACTGCGATGTGTCATAGGCTTCATCCATACCTGAGTTGACGAGTCTCATTTCAACTATTGCTTTTTTTGTTGTTGAAAAGGTTAAATTAAAACTCGATGTCTGGTAAAAGTTAACGATCCAAATCCGCTTGTAGAGAGTTAATATTTATTTGTAACTGATTCCAGTATGGTAGGAAAACTGTCGTGTCGTGTCGTTCCCCTGAGGGACTGCGTCTAGTTGCTTTGATCTGTCATTACATAGGACAGCAGCAGCCGTACTGTGTCAACACCAGGGCCCGTCTCCATGAACGAGGACTAGATCTAGTAATTTATTAGTCTAGTAAATGACTAGCTAGTCTTAAGCCCAATCGAAGTAAGTGTCTAAAAACAATCGGATTTCATGAATGCCTTCTAGTCTATTCACTTGCGGGTGCCGACTAATTCGACTATTTTGTGCGGGTAACATCACCTCTCTACTATATACACGAAGACAGTAAACTATCTTAACAGATACACCAACTTTCATACTTCTAACGCAAAAGCTTTTCAAAGAGGAAATTACAACACACGTGATATTGACTGTCGACTACTATAAACTGCAATGATGTCCATCATTGACTGTCAATTCTATATTTAGAACAATGGCAGTCTCATTGAGACATCGTACGCCGAAAAAAATGAAACTCAAAGAAATTGATCAAAAAAAAAAAAAAAAAAAAAAAAAAAAAAAAACAAATAATTACACAAAAGGGTGTTCTGATTAATCATATTATTTCAGTCAATTTTCAATGAAATCAGAATAACTTTTGTCTCCACTACACTTTCTAATCATTTATTTTGTTGTTCTTTGACGCAAACCCTTTGATTTCGGAGTCTCTCTCATTCACTCTCAATGACTGAGCCAATAGAATAAGTTATTTTAGATTTTACTCACAAGAATGTGTACTTTCGATGATCTGCACTTATCTTATAGTTTTTTTTAAACCAGTGTCATTGGCAACAGGACACGTTTTGCCTCTGTCATTAGTAACCGACGAATTTTTTTCCGAAGCGAAGCACACTCAATCTAAAAGTATGTGCTATCTTGTTGACGCTATGACGTCATCTAGTAACTAGACTCAGACTAAATCATGAAGTCTTACATCTATTGGTTTAACCAGTTACTGTGGAAAAAACTCGTATTTAAACATTTGACCAGAAAACTCTCCCATCAAATATTGATCGATTTAAACTGCCCTCATCTTGGCAAAAACTCACAAACCTGGGACTTCGCGAATTTTTCTGTCTAGCTGAGGGCCATTTAAATCGATCGATATTTGATGGAAAAGTTAAGTGGTTAAAAGAGATTCTTGATATAGATAGTATGCGCTTGGCTAAGAAGCTCACAACATTGCCATCCGGAAGTATAACGGACCAACACACAAAACTATGAGTAACCTTAAACGTTTATAGTCTGGTTAATACAGTTTAGTGAGAATTACTCATAAACGTGGATGGCAAAAAAAAAATGAATAACAAAGACCCGAGTGACGTTAATTTCAATATATCTATAATAGTCTATTATCATTATTATTATCGCTTTCGGCAATCAGACCTGCAAATGTGTGCACGTTGGCCCTAGATATCAAGGACAACGCTGGCTAAACATCTTGATGAACGGTTAATAATGTTGAAGAAGCTGGAAGACTCCTTAACGGCAGACAGTATCATTCAAAATAAAGAATTAATGAAATCTTCTCATTTCAAAGAGTTGTAAGTAGGTATTGGCATAGTTCGGTGCTTTTCCATATTAACTTTTTTCATATATATGTGACCCATTGTCTCAAAACGGTATTATGTCGGGATGAAACCGATGCTAAAATGTCAAAACATGTATAGCTAAACTGGTCAAAGATTGTAATAATTGCTGTTTATCATACTAAAAGATTATATTCACTCTCTTCTTCAATAAAGCATACAAACTCAACGCAAGTCTGGTATTTCTGTCTAGAAATTCCATTTTCAGCATCTTAATCATCTCTAGATAATACCGTAATGAGTCGAGGGGTCACATATACAGAGCTGCCTACTTGAAAATTCGAAAATTATTCGTAGGTTCCAAGGGGATTAAAAAAAGAAAAAAAAATCACTTAAAATAGCTTTCTAGAAATAAACAATTTTGCTCCTAGCACGGTCCAAAAATGCTCCAAAGTCCTGAATATATGTTCTAAGAAGTTATTATTTCCTTCTCCACATGATAAATTGAGTCAAAGTGACCTATACAGCTCTGTTGCTGGAGCCAAAAAGTCGTATTTCTACGCATTTTTCGTAATACTAGGCAGGTCTGTATATTATATTCTATTTTTTTATCGGTCAATATATTTTGCTTGCTCATGTTAGCGTTTTTGTTATAAACATGTTACTGTCTTCTTTATTGTTCTATAGTTTATCGGTTTTTAAAAAAATCTCTCCCTTATTTTGATTTTTAGCAAGTCAATCCTATTAATCTCCTTTAAGGATCGACATTTGAGGTCCCCTGTTCTCATTTGATATTGCATTCATTGACAGTTGAGTTTTCCACGGGATTTTTGAACGGGTTAATGCTGTTATGTGACGTCCCAATGCCATTTTTGAATATGCAATATTGATTCTAAAGTGTAAATGCTGGCCAACTAACTTCGCGCGTTTATGTGGGTGTTGAACCCGTGACCTCAAGAAGTCAAGGAAAAGTGGTTTTAGATAGACAAGAATTTGAAGCGATTTTTTTAGGGGGATGTAGATAGCTCATAGGATAGACTCACGATATCACAGAAATGACTGAGTGGCGGGGTCTGTTAGATTTGACGGAAAGTACTTTGTTATAGACAAGTGTCCTATCCAACGGGTAGCTAGCAATTGTAGTTTTCAGTTCCACCCCATAGAAACCGGGATAAACTTCGGCTCCATGGGTATGATAACACTGAAGACGACTATTTATAGATCGTATTGAGTACAGTGGGTATATTGTTTCCTAAAGTGGATTTATGGTGCCTTAAAGAATCATATACATATTCTATTATACTATTATTACTATTATTACTATTATTATTATTATTATTATTATTATTATTATTATTATTATTATTATTATTATTATTATTATTATTATTATTATTATTATTATTATTATTATTATTATTATTATTATTATTATTGTTATTATTATTATAATTATTATTATTATTATGATCGATATCAAATAATTTTTTTTTTCTAAGGTCAATATACCTATACCTGTTTATTGTCCTATTTAAATGACGGAGATAAATCTAAATTGGCAAAGCAACGACAAACTTTGGGTGTCTCCCATTCCTGAGGTTAAAAAAAAAAAAAGAAACAAAATCATATACATATTCTAATTTTATATCTCTGGTTTTTTTCGTATCAAAATAACATTTTGGTCACCGGCTCACCCCAGACATAAAG
>NC_088370.1:9728805-9733805 GCF_034508935.2 Berghia stephanieae
AACAGCAACATTTAACATGTAGGACGGGACATGACGCCTGTTAGGCGATATAACAATTTTTTCGGACAAAGACAACGCTGTTAACGGCCAGGTTCTCATTTTACACTACCTGAGTACGGTGAGAGAATGTGAGTAAAGAGCCTTTTCCAAGGATTCAACTCAACTATGCGCTGACCGCGAGGCTCGAAACCAGGACCTTCCGATCTGAAAGCGAGTGTCATACCTCTAGACCACGACATAGCCGCACAAAAACAAAAACAAAAATGAAACAAAACAGAAGAAGAAACGCAACGCTCAATGGAATTAAATCGAAATCCGCTCGTGAAATTTAATATTAATTAATACCTACAGTATTCTTTTTGTTTATTGTCCTGTTGTCTTTATACCCCCCCCCCCCCTTGGTCACAAAAGGACCGGAAGTGACATCATAGAGAATGAAGGGGATTGTTTAATGAATGAGGGTTTAACACGCAACGGCTTAATTAATTTGTTTTGATCCGGTGCTGGCTTTCCTAGATAACAACGATTGTAAAAAAAAAAAAAATAAATAAAAAATAAAAAATAAAAAAAACGAACAACAACAAAAAAAAACAAAAAAAAAAGCGAGAGGTTTTATTTCCTAATTGAAACAGCCTAATGCTATAAGTACTTAAGTCGTCACATAAAGTTAGTTTTGAAAAACAAAAAAAAACAAAAAAAAAACAAAAAGAAAATGAAAAAACAAAAATGAGGATAAAGTTTTTTTTTATGATTCTGTTGTAAAGAATGCAGCAGGAACGAAATCGAATTCGCTCAACTCTTTGCTATTGTTTTTTAGACAAGACAGTTTGGTGATTAGATAGAAGCTCGGGTTAAGTTTCTACGTTTTATTGGTGTGTGATATAGATCTACTATATCTAAACAATAGCTTTCAAAAGTGACAAAACTGAATTCTCACATTTTGGAGGGACAATTTTGGTATTATATTTAATTACTATTTGACAGCTTGTTCATTTCAACATAATTAATACCCTTGGAGATAGTGGAACACATTTAATTTTGTTTTACTTCATCTATGCCTGAATGTGTGTCTATAGATAGAATGAAGATGACGTCATTCAGGTCTTTGTTATTGGTTGCTTTTTTTTGCCATCCGCGTTTATGAGTAATTATCACTAAACTGTATTAACCAGACTATAAAAGTTCATGGTTACACATCGTTTTGTGTGTTGGTCAATTATACTTCCGGATGACAATGATGTGAGCTACTTAGCCAAGCGCATACTATCTATATGTCTTAAGGCAGGTCTTTTTTTAGGCTTAGAAGTTGGGTGTGTATAAACGGCCTAATCCAAGCTCTATTTTCCAACCAATGTTTACAGTTCTTTCGACGTCTTGTCAATTCGATGATGTTCCTCTCCTCCCGTCAAATTTCATTCTCATGTTTGTTTCTGGTCCATCTCGTTTCCTTTTTTTCTCGAGGTAATGGATTTAACCCTTTCCTTACCAACTATAGGAAAGTCGTCACATTCGTTACAATGCAGCCAACAATTTTCTTAGTCTGACTTCATTTTGTTATAGTTTTAACCATAAAAACTTGACACTGTGTTGCAGAGCTCATTTCTCTGAAGAAAATATAGAATATACTCGTTGCTAATCTGTTTGAAAAATATATTTTTGTGTTGTGGGAGTATGACGTCTCGGGTAAAATTCTGAAAATAGCTGGTAAGGAGAGAGTTTAACCAGTTGTCTGCCGCCCTCTGGAAACAAAAGCCAAACTCGTATATGAAGATTTGGCCAGAAAACCCGTCCTCCTAGTATCGATCGATTTAACTCGTTCCTTACCAGCCATTTTCAGGATTTTCCCCAAAACTTCACACCCAACTAACACAAAAATAGTTTTTTATCACTCAAGTAACGTTAATAATTTCTTTAGCAAAACATGCTCTACAACACTCTGTTCATTTTCTTTAAATTTTATGATGTACAAAAGAAATTTGAACAAGAAAAATGTTGGTTGTATTGTAACGAATGTGACGATTTTCCTATGGTTGGTAAGGAGAGGGTTAAATGACCCTAATCTTAGCAAAAACTAGAAAAGACCATGGACTTTCACGACATTATGAAATCGAAAAGTCCAGTTACCAAAATATTATTAGATCAATTTATTTCATTTATCCTGATGTTCACGCACGAAGTCCCAGGTTTGAGAGATTTTCTAAAGATGATGGTCATTTAATTCGATCGCGGAAAAATTTGAATAGCAAAATTAAAAACGCTTGAAGTGCAAATTTCAATTCAAATTTTGCGAATTTATACACAGATTAACAAACTGCCATGGCAGTAGGAAATCCTTAATTTTCATTTGAACTACCTTTTGTTAGCCATATCTCAAAAGCACTTCCGGTGGACCATTTCTATAGAACACCTCTTTTATGTGATCGGCCGTCTCCAAATGGATAAATAACTGAACAAGTATGTGAATGAAAGGTACCGGACGAAGCAAGAAGAAAAATACAAGAAAATACAATAAAACATACCAAAAAACCAGTCTACCTTGACAGAGGTTCGATCGACAGGCAAGCCGCCTGATTTTTTGTTTGTTTGTTTTTTTTTTGTTTTTTATTGTTTGTTTGGGGTTTTTTTTTTTTTGTTTTTTTTTTTTTTTTGGGGGGGGGGGGTTATGTTTTCTTTTCTTGTGTTTTTCTTTCTTGCCTTGTCTGGTACCTTTCATACACACGTGTTCACTTCTTTATGCTTACACCAGTGCCTGCTCCTTGATCGTCCTTAATTTGATCGTCTCAAAATGCGATTTTGTCAGGTGGTTTGGGTGCTAAAAAAATGATAGCCGAAAAATAAAATAAATATATAGTAAAATAAAATAATTTAAACAAAATTCCCTTTTTTCATCCCATAGCGGAAATTTGTCTATAGGGTCTATTCCAAGTGAAGACTGGAAAACAGTCAAAGTGCAATCAAAGCGACAATCAAAGTGCAGCGCTGCAAATTGAGCTAGAGCGAGGTGATCTCGGCCACATCTTGCTCAAGGTCACACAGCGCACCGGCTTGTGATCGAACTCGGTACATTTCGGGTGCAAACCAAAGACCGTACCGCTCAGCCACACAGTCCCAAGATGAGAATTTGGTTTAGTTTTTTTATGCTATCTCGATGAAAATGGATATCTTTTGTTAAACTGAATTAAAAGTGAAAATTCCACATGTCTGGTCATTTTCCCTTTAAAATTCCACTGTGACGTATAAGTGGCATCTCGACTTTAAATTGAACTCAAGTTGAGCTTTTGTGTAGAGCAATCTCCCCCGAACGTGCTCAAAGCGCTTTACTACGGGTCCCTAGCCAACAGCAAACTTTAACATTTAGAACGAGACATGACGTCTTTTAGGGCATATTATTACTTTTTTTTCCAAGATAACGCTGTAGCTCATTTTATACTTGAGTACGTTGAGAGAATATGAATAAAGAGAATGTTTGTAATAACTCAACTATGCCTCATTCCGGGCGGGAGTCGAACCCAGAACCTTCCGACTCGAAGACGACATAGCCGTACACCAGACCCTATGGGTCGCAAATTTAAATCTAATTTGAGCTTTTTTTATATAGCGCAATATCCACTAAATGTGCTCAAAGCGCTTTACAAGGGGTCCGTGGTCAACAACAACATTTAACATGTAGGACGGGACATGCCGCCTGTTAGGCGATATTACAATTTTTCGGACAAAGACAACGCTGTTAACGGCCAGGTACTCATTTTACACCTGAGTACGATGAGAGAATGTGAGTAAAGAGTCTTTTCCAAGGACTCAACTATGCGCCGAGCGAGGCTCGAACCCAGGACCTTCCGATCCGAAAGCGAGTGTCATACCACTAGACCACATAGCCGCACAAATGAATGCAACTCTCGTGAATTTCAAAATCATATCTAACTCACTCGACGCCTTCATCTTCCCATCGTTGAATCAATAGAAGGCTCAATTCGGCGATACTTGATAAATACAATATCGAGTACTCCACTCACGATATTCTCATTAGATCCATTTATTTCATCTGTTCTGACAAGCAAATAATATATAAGGCGGCGCGGGATTTGCCTCGCTTATCACGTGGAAGAATTAACACACACGCAACACACCCACACACACACACACACACACACACACATATATATATATATATATATATATATATATATATATATATATATATATATATATATATAGCTCTAACCACCATTATCGAGCACTTTCGTACCTACAAGTACCCACCAACACTCATAAATATATATATATTATATATATATATATATATATATATATATTAAAATGTCCTGAGTTCGAGTCTCACTCGGCGCATAGTAGAGTCCTTGCAAAAGGCCCTTTTCTCACATTACCGTACTCAGGTGGAAAAATGAGTAGATGGTTATTAACAGCGTTGTCTCTGTCGGGGGAAAAATGTAATATCACCTAACAGGCGACATGTCTTGTCCTACATGTTATGTGTTGCCGTTGGTCAGGGATCCCTTATAAGCGATTTGAATACGTTTAGTGGATATTTCGCTATATGAAAACTCAACTTTTATATTTATTTATATGAGACTCATCGTCTCACAGAGATTTCATGCTGAGTTATGAAATATACGCCATTTTCTGAGAAAATATTCGTATATTTTGGCAAGAAAATTGTATTTACTACAGACTAAATAGTAAATGAAGCCCATGATTGCGTTTGGTTTTCATGGTATCCATCTTAACTACGCCACTATGACATTATCTCATTCATCTGTGGTGTTTCATTCATCCTGTTTAGTTGATAAAGGGGGCGGGGAACCCGAAACGTTCATTTGATATGTTTTTGTAATTAAATTGAAGCTTACCTTCAATTTCACATTATTATCTAGACCTGCAAATATGGATGCAGTTTAGATTCCATTCGATCAATATATTTGAAGTATAACTTTTCCAGACATTTAACTCTCTCCTTATCAATCATTTTCAGTATTTTCCCA
>NC_088370.1:9753805-9756305 GCF_034508935.2 Berghia stephanieae
ACCCCACTATACCTCTGTTTTGTCGACTACAAAAAAGCTTTTGATAGAGTACGCCACGAAGAAATACTAAAACAACTGCACTCCATTGGCGCTGATGAGAAAGACCTCAGACTCATGCAAACATTATACTACACCCAGCAGGCATCTATCAAAATCGGAAACTCTACAGGAAATTCCATTCCTATTAAGAAAGGAGTCCGTCAAGGGTGTGTTGCCTCACCAGATCTGTTTAATCTATACCAAGAAACAATCATGAGGGGCATAAATAATATGGAGGGAATAAAAGTGGGAGGTCACAACATAAATAATATAAGATACGCAGACGATACGGTACTCATTGCAACATCAGAAATCCAACTTCAAAAGATTGTTGACAAAGTGGTAGTAGATAGTGAAGCCAAGGGAATGGAAGTGAATATCACCAAAACGGAATGCATGGTAATACAGAAAAACCCCGAAAACAACAACACCTGCAATATAACGATTCACGGCGAGCAACTTACCAACGTAGAAAGTTTTAAATACCTAGGTTCAATAGTGACAACAGATGGAAGATGTAACCGAGACATACGAGCAAGAATAGCTCAAGCCAAACAGGCCTTCATGGACCTGGGAAACATTTTGAAAAACAAACAGATGTCGTTCGGGATTAGATTCCGAGTCTTGAAGTGCTACGTGTGGCCAATCTTGTTATACGGATGCGAAAGCTGGACTACAAATGCAGAAACACAAAAGAACATTGAAGCTTTTGAAATGTGGTGCTTGAGAAGGATGCAGAGAATATCGTATACTGCACACAAAACGAACGAAGAAGTGCTAAAACAAACATACCAACAAAGGAAACTAATGCCCTTAATAGTGGATCGACAACTATCCTTTTTCGGACACATAGTAAGGAAAGATAAGAATGAATACCTGGCAAGTTGTGGAAAAATACCTGGTAAACGCGCCCGGGAAGACAAAGAAAAACACTCATAGACCAACTGAAGGGCTTCACCAGCCTAACAATCCAAGAGCTGTTTGAAAAGGCAAGAGACAGGGAGGAATGGAGAGAGATAATTCATGCAGTATCCGAAGCCTGGACCGGGCATGGAACCTAGAAGAAGAAGAAGAAGTAGTAGTAGTAGTAGTAGTAGTAGTAGTAGTAGTAGTAGTAGTAGTAGTAGTAGTAGTAGTAGTAGTAGAGTAGTAATAGTAAAAGTAATTCGGATTGTCGATGTTTTATTATTATTCCACCCCTCTTAAATGAAAACCCTATCATTCTTAGTAAATGCGTCTCTATTCATTGAAAAATACTTTGAACGCGTTGAACTAAAATTTATTCAACGATTTCGGAATATTTTCGAAAAAAAATTCGGTTTGAAATTAGACGTCTAGGTGTAAAAGACAGCTGATTGGTACTTATAAATAATCTGTTGGTGCACATGAACACAAATCCAACGTTTTTAGTTTTGGGTCAAATTGTCGTTCAAACAGGAGAAAGATACAAATTATAGTTAATAGATGTCCTAATAACATCCCATTTGGTTACAAAATATCTAATAATTTGACTTTGATATGTAGAATAAATGTATTCTTTCATTTCTTTGTATTTATTAGACTCGTTACGTTTTTATCCTGCTATCAACACATACCCGCAAGCTCGTTGTGTTATTGGGCAGGATAAAAATAACTCGTTTAATAAATAAAAAGAGATAAAATAATCGTCTATTATATTATTATAAAACTCAGATGAGTTACGTGTTACGGATTCGTTTCTTTTCAGTTCATGAATTTCTTCATACAATTTGTGAGGCGCTCTTGGAAAATTGTCAACAATGGTGAATTTGATAGAACTGTTTTACTTAATGGTTCCCTTGTTTGTCCACAGATTTGCCCTCATTCTTCTCTGCCTTACCCTTGGAGTTCTCTGTTCCATCACAGACTTTGAATCCATCTTGTCATACGCTATATATCTGGTAAGTGATCATGTCATATCTGCTCTATCCTTCCCAAATCTCTCTCTCTCTCTCTCTCTCTCTCTCTCTCTCTCCCTCTCTCTCTCTCTCTC
The DNA here is from genome assembly GCF_034508935.2 of Berghia stephanieae. Classification (NCBI taxonomy): domain Eukaryota; kingdom Metazoa; phylum Mollusca; class Gastropoda; order Nudibranchia; family Aeolidiidae; genus Berghia; species Berghia stephanieae. The sequence continues at coordinate 9,755,856 of NC_088370.1, forward strand.
TCTCTCTCTCTATCTTTCTTTCTCTATCTCTCTCTTTCTTTCACTGTCTCTGTCTCTATCTCTCACACGAACAGACATACACACACACGTTAACATACACACACACACATTTACTCACTTCTCTACCGCTTTCATTCTCTCTCTCACACACACACACACATACACATACACACACACTCACACACACAAACATACACACACATTCATAAACTCTCTCTCTCTCTGTCTTTTTCTGTCTCACACACACAATCAAACACAAACACAATCACGCAAACACACATTCACATTCACTCACTCTCTCCGTCTTTCACTCACTCTCTTGCTCTCTCCCCCTCCCCTCTCTCTCTCTCTCTCTCTCTCTCTCTCTCTCTCTCTCTCTCATACATCATTGACAAGAATGATACTGTCATTGTTATCGAAAATAAAGGAGAATAAAATGCACATCAAAAT
>NC_088370.1:9761305-9766305 GCF_034508935.2 Berghia stephanieae
CTATGTGAAGAATGCATTGGGAAAACTGACACATGTCTCACTGTCTTTGATCTGAGATAACAGAATTTTGGATTTCTTCTACTCCGTATACGCTTCAACAGTCGTAACGTCACATCCCTCTATATGACGTATGGTAACTTTGTAACTGGCTCTAAACTATCGGAACAATGGCGGACACCCTAAATAAATATTTCTCCGACGAGCATAAAAGTTTATCCAGATGAAAAAAACATTATAAATCTGATCAAGTTTTGACTTTTACATATTCTGATCACAAGGCAAACGAAAAGTTCTAGCCCGCATGAAGAATAAAAAGTACCGATTTTCTTTGTTTAGAACCACGATGACTGCCGTTGCTGGGCGACGTGACATCAGACTTGTATCCAATTTGATCGATCTACATTGATCATTTCTTCCAACCCAGTCATCAACCACATGATTTTGTTGCTGTTTAATGATTGGAAAACAAATAAAATAAAATGCAATATAACTGTATTCAATGTTGTTTGAGTTATAACGTTACATTGAGTTATATAGAGTTATATTGTATTGTATTTTATTTGTTTTCCACGTTCATTTGTTTATTGTTGATCTGACGAAGAGTTTGTACCCGAAACGTCCATTGTCCGTATTACTCCCATCCGAAGCCTCTCCATTTTCACTCTTTCGTTTGTATTTTCACGATCCCAGGCTTCAGGCAGCCCCCACAGCTCTATACTAATCAAAATGTTGTGAGTGTTGGGTTATCCATCCTTTTCCTTTCCGTTAGATAAAGATCTGAACAAGTGTGTATTGACCCTCTTCTTACCACCTGCAGCAAAATCGTCACATTTGTTATGACACAATATACATTTTTCTTATTCAGATTATTTTGTACATCACAAACTTTGAAGACTTATCTTTGTCTGATTATATAAGAATATTAAAGATCCAACCAAAAGAGTGCCTGCATTCAATAACGCCAGGAAATACTGGACTTCCTCAAATCGCCTCTTAACTTGACATGGCAGAACTGCATCAAATATGTGCAGATGGAAACTTCGAAACAGTGATACCTGCCAGAAATGTAAGGCAGCCCCAGAGACCAGCGATCACATCGTCCTCCACTGTCCAGTCACTAAACTTGAAGGTGGCTACGAAACAGTCCTTAGGGTGGAGGAAGACTTTAGAAGCTGGGTTAACGAAATAAATTTGCAGGTGAAGCCATACGCTACTAGATACATAAGAATATAAAGTTGTTTTATAGAGAGTTTGTTTGAGTTTAAAATATCTATTTTTCTGCAGGGTAAGCCTTCCATTTTTGGAACATATTGCAAAGGATCGGTGGAGAGAGTTAAAGATGCCATAAGCAAGAAAGAAAAATACAAGAAAAAAATTTCCATCCCAAAATATCAGTCGACCTCGACTTGGGATCGAACCTCAGACCTTCTGGTTACCGATCTGACGTGCTACCATTACACTGAAAGGTCCCATCCCCATCGAAGGTCGACTGTTTTTTTAGATGTTATTTTTTCTTTCTTGCATTTATCTTTTCTTGCTTTGTCTGGCACCTTTCATTCACACTTGATCAGTACTTTATCTTACACAGTTATCTATTTCCTGCTCTTAATTACTCCATTCCGTTAAATCAGCATTTTGAGCTCATGTTACTACCGATGTATTTGTTAAAATAATTCCTAAGACATCACCCCCCCCCCCACGTCCCCGCCCCCGATCTCTCTCTACCCAGGTGACGTTATGTACAGTGGGATACGGTGATGTAGTACCTGCCACATGGGGCGGAAAACTCATCGCCTCCATTTCAGCTATATTTGGAATCTCCTTCTTCGCACTTCCTGCTGTAAGTATGACGACGGCTTCATAACTTCATGAAATATCACCCGATTTTCTTTCAAATACTCCCCATGTGTTTTCAGAAAGTACAAATCCAAAATTGTCACCTTCCGACTGATTATCTCATGCACTGACACATAGATATACTTCATTTTAGAAATGGCAACTAAAATATTTAAGTCTCGTGTGTGTGTTTTTGTATAAGTGTGTATGAGCGTCAGAATATTTATTCATTTTTATATTATTAGCTATTCATTTGTCTACTAATTTATTTATTTATCTAAGCATTTTAACTGGAGTGCTCATTTATAACAATGGATTATCTGCGCTCTCTCTCTCTCTCTCTCTCTCTCTCTCTCTCTCCTCTCTCTCTCTCTATATATATATATATATATATATATATATATATATATATATATATTTATGTGTGTGTGTGTGTGTGTGTGTAAATAAGTTCACTCCCATTTTTCTGTCGATACAATTGTTTTAATGGGTTTCCATCTCGTCAGACGACCAAAATTGTCGACTGACGATATGGAAACCATTGAAACATTTGTATCGACAGAAACATGTAAGCTACCTTTTTTATTTTATATGCACTAATCAATATTATCGAGCACACTCGTACCTAAAAGTACCCACCAACAATCGTAAATATATAAATATAATATGTATATATATATATATATATATATATATATATATATATATATATATGGGGGGGGGTGTGCGTGTGTGTGTGTGTGTGTTTGTGAGTGTGTGTGTGTGTGTGAGTTATAAGGACCCCTCTACAATTACCCAGATGCAAATGAAGTTCCTTTTTTTAGATTTCAAAACCATGTTTATATAATCACGTCTTTTCCCTAGGGTATTCTTGGTTCTGGCTTTGCCCTCAAGGTCCAACAGCAACAGCGCCAGAAGCATCTCAACCGTAGACGTGTGCCAGCGGCTAACCTGATCCAATGCCTATGGCGATGCTACGCCGCTGATGAGAATTCTATGTCCACGGCCACCTGGAAACCACACCTCATCCCCTGCCCTAGCCCTACTTCGTGAGTAGCTTGTTTCAAAACGGTATCAACATAAGTGCCTGCTCCACTCACTTTTTCTGAATTAAAAAAAATTCACCCCATTTACCGGAGCATACTCAATGTCTCAATTTTTTCTATGTTATATGTTTGTGTTGAGAATATTGGCTATTAAGCTTAATAGCTGGCCAACTAACTTCGCGGAGTTGTGTGTGTTGGACCCGCGATCTCAAGTAGTCGGCAAGAGAGAGAGAGAGAGAGAGAGCTCTAATAATGACCAGGGTTAGAAACGATCTTTTTTGGGATCGTGGATAGCTCATACGGTAGAGTCACTCTCTCCCCGGCCAGGCGGAGTTGTCGTTCCAGTAATGTCGCGGGTTCAAACCCCCATCACCGTCGCGAAATTGTTATTCTCTATTGTCTTCTGGCACTTTCCTACTCACTTCATCTCTTGTTGTTAAAAACGGTATTATATTGGATAAAAGTATGAAAAAGTGTGTTTTCCACGGCCACTTGGAAACACACCTCATCCCATGCCCTAGCCCTACTTCGTGAGTATCTTGTTTCAAAACGGTTTTAAATCGGATAAAGATATGTAAAAGTGTGTATTCTATGTAGTCTTGTGGTATACGCTCGCCTTTACGATTGGAAAGTCCAGGGTTGGACTCTTTCTCGGACTCTCCGTTCCTCACGGCACACCGCCATAGAAAGAAAATTGTCGAAAATAAAATTTTGGAAACGTCATTTTAACTTTGCGGCACCATTAATCTGGAATTCGCTATCTCGGTCTTTGCCATACGTTTACCATATACATTGATAACAACAAGAGAAGAAGTGAGTAGGAAAGTTCCAGAAGACAATAGAGAATAAAAATTTCGCGGCGGTGATGGGGGTTTGAACCCGCGACCTTATTGGTACGACCACTCCGCCTGGCCGGCTAGACCGTGACTCTACCGTATAAGCTATCCAAGATCCCAAAAAAGATCGTCTCTAACTCCTAGTCATTATAAGAGCCCTCACTTCCCGACTACTTGAGATCGCGGGTCCAACATACACAACCTCCGCGAACTAAGTTGGCCATATACATTGAATGCTTCAAGTCTAGACTGAAGAGTATTTAAGATTGCCTTTCCTGTATATTTCATAACCACATTCTTTATCGTCCATTGGTATCAACACGTTTTTATTTATACCCCAAACATGTCGAAAAAGGTATTAATAAGTTTGAAATGTTAAAAGTCTCAAATTATGCATGACAAGTTGAATATATTAACTATTTATGTGGCGGTTATGTGGTATTGTGGTATGACACTTGCATTCAGATCGGAGGGTCCTGGTTTCGAGGGTCACTCGGCGCATTGTTGAGTCCTTGGAGAAGGCTCTTTACTCACATTATGTCACCGTACTCAGGTGTAAAATGATTACCTGACCGTTACAGCGTTGTCTTTGTCCGAAAAAAAATGTAATATCGCATAACAGGCGTCGTGTCTTCTTCTACACGTCACGTGTTACTGTTGGTCAGGGACTCTTTGTAACACGCATTGAGCACGTTAAGTGGATATTGTGCTATATAAAAACTCTGCAAGCGTAATGAATTTTAGAATATTAAAATTTTGACAATTGTAACATTTAACTTTCATGAAACGGTAATTTTTAATAATTTGAAAACGGTAGGGGCTGCCTGAAGCCGGTGATCGTAAAATACTAACGTCCATTGTCTGTTTCGTTCCCATACGAAGCTCCCCATTTTCAGTCTTTCGTTAGTAATTTCTAATTATATTTCTTATGTCAACTCTGTTTTGTGAAGAGCCCTTGAACACGTTTGATGGAGTTTGGCGTTCTATAAACGTTATTTATATTTATCTATTTATATCCCCCAGAGACCGGGCGTTCAAAAACAACACGTCCTTTGTCAGTCGATTCTCCACAAGACGACGAGATCGCAGTAACACCAACAGTGGCGGCACCGCGGGTGGCGGAGGTTTGGGAAACAGCACCACGAGCCCATCTGGAACGGGCAGTAATATAACGACGCCAACAACCAATGGACATTCGCCTATGATCACACGTCACCATTCTAGAAGAGCAGCCATCTCAAATTCGGAGGAGGAAGTTCCTAATGTTTTAGACAGGTAATCT
>NC_088370.1:9778805-9781305 GCF_034508935.2 Berghia stephanieae
GAAGTACAATGGACCAACATACAAAACTATGTGTAACCATGAACTTTTATAGTCTGGTTAATACTGTTAAGTGAGAATTACTCATAAACGTGGATGGTAAAAAACAATAACAAAGACTCGAGTGACTTCAATTTCATTTTATCTATATTAATTTATAATTCTCTGTGCCTAACGTTACATACAGCTCTCTGAATAGTCAGCTTTTAAGAAGATTTATGATGGGGGGGGGGGGGTTCTAATAAAGACAGTAAATAAAGGACTATTAAACAAGTAAGATAAAGATCTGAACAAGTGTGAAATGAAAAGTGCCAAACAAAACAAGAAAGAAAAATACAAGAAAAACAACCATCCCAACAAAATCCGTCTACCTCGACTGAGGGTCGATCCAATAACATGGATGTATTACACAGATATATCACTAAAATTATGTGAAAGTGTGAAAAAAATAACGATCCGTATTGAAATGTAGGCTTCAATTTATTAACCGAAGAGAGATACTGTGGACGTTTCGGATTTCCCCTTTATCAACAAAACACTGTGAATGAAACACTGAGGACGAATGAGAAATGTGTGAATGGCGAAGTTAAGGTCAGGAAGTGAAAGTGTGGAAAATTGAGCGAACTCTGTTTTTATTGGAAAATATCAATTTCCAATAACAAGTGTCAAAACCCTATCCATTAGCCATATCTCCAAACGACAAAACTCTAGAAAAAAATTGGTCAGGAAACTTCTCCTTCAAATATTTCTTGACTAGAAGAGGCCCTCATCTTGTTAAAAACCTTCAAACCTGGGAGTTTTCAAATTTTAGATGCAGGTTTCTTTCCCCAGAGTAGGGTAGAAAAAATATACTTCCGGCAACATTGTTGATACTTTTCGTAGAGCGTCTCAGATAATGTATCAAGAAATTCATGAACTGCATAGGAATCGAATACGTCACACGTAACTCATCGGAGTTTCATAATATAGAACAGTAAAGTTGGTGCCCCAAACGTAAACAATAACAAGTTGCTAGTGATTTTCGTTAGGGACCGAATAATTTACGCACAATATAGGTCTCCCAATTTTGTAGTTTGAGTTGTAGGCAATACACTTTCAGTATTGAAAATATGTTTACATAAAATCTAACAGTTGCAGAAATAATAATATAAGACTAAATTATTATGAAAATCAGGCTCCGAATAATTCTCGTTTTGTTCATACCAGCGCAATAATTTGCTCTGGTCTAAAAATAGATAGACGTAACTTTTGATAAATTTTACCTTTTGTTCCATAAAATATCCATATCTAGACATTATTTGATGCATGATCGAGTATTTATGCATATGTGTTTCTTTTGCCACCTAACAGCCAAATTTTAAAGGTTATTTTCTTTCTATTATTTACATTGGAACGTGAGCTGTCAAGACAGGAACATGTGGTTTGCCATGTGCTTCTCGACCTTTGTTTACGTTTGGGGCACCAACTTTACTGTTCTATAAAATACGATTCTTTTATCTCTTTGTATTTATTAAACGAGTTATTTTTATCGTGCCCAATAACACAACGTCGAGCTTGCGAGTATGTGTCATTCCACGATGAAAAATATGTTCAATAAATATCCTACAAAGAATTGAAAGAATACGTTTAGTCCACCCCAACAAGTAAGATACATAGATATTTTGTAACCAAATGGTATGGTATTAGTACTTCTATTCACCATAATTTGTATATTTCTCCTTCTGCTTGAATGACAATTTGACCCAAAACAAAAAACGTTGGGTTTGTATTCATGCGCACCAAAAGATTATTTATAATTGCCAATCAACTGTCTTTTACACCTTAGACTTGTAATTTCACACCATAAAATATTCGAAAATATTCTGCAATCGTTGAATAAAATGCTTATTGAACGTGTTCAAAGCAGTATTCATCGATGACGTCATTACTCAGACCTGATAGGGTTTTCCAATTAGAGGGCTGGAATAATGTGTATTATTGTTACAATGCATTTTATTCTACCATTGCTGTGCCATTAGTTTATTATTTCATTATTATTGCTTTTGTATCTTGATTTTTAAAATTGTTTTAAGTATTGCAAATGTTGTTTTTGTTGCTTATGTGGCTGTTGCAAATGTTGCATACACTTTTAGATGGGATTATATATATATATATATATATATATATATATATATATATATATATATATATATATATATATTCTATATATATATATATATATATATTTATATATATATATATATATATATATATATATATATATATATATATATATATATACGTGCTACAACATTTTATTGCTTGAAACATATTTTGTTTACATGAATGAAGTGTCCTTTTGCTGTTGTTATTGTCCTGTTTTTAATTTTGTGGTTATTTTTATTGTTGTTGATGCTATTATAGCTGTAGATAGTATGCGCTTGGCTAAGAAGCTCATAACATTGCCATCTGGAAGTATAAAGGACCAACACACAAAACTATGGGTAACCTTGGACGTTTATAG
>NC_088370.1:9783805-9823899 GCF_034508935.2 Berghia stephanieae
ACTTTTGATCATTTGGTGTTACACGACCATTCCACAGTTTTAGAATCATTTGCCATAAATGTTACACAACCATCCACTTTTGTGTCAACAATAATCATATTATGTGATATACAACCATTTTGGTCAACATTGATTATACAACTATCCACCTTTTAATGGTCAACATTGACCATAAGTAAATGTTGCACACCCATCCACCATTTTGTTTATTGTGTGTGTACGTGGGGGGGGGGGGGTGCGGGGATGCTATTGTCTGTTTTCTTTTTCTTTTCTTTTTATTTTACATATATATATATATATATATATATATATATATATATATATATATATATATATATATATATATATTTCAAATGGTATTCTTTTTTTTCTCTTTTAACTTGCGCTGAATAAAATGATGAATGTCATGGATTTTTTTCCCCTTTTGAGTTAGATACATAGTGTTTAAAAATCGATGTTTTATGTATGTATGTATGTATGTATGTATGTATGTATGTATGTATGTATGTATGGATGGATGGATGTATGTATGTATGTATCTGGGTTACATCCAGATTAGGTAGTTAAGGGAAGATTTAACAGGATTACGATTGCGATGTTTTAATCCTTCCTAATTCGCTTTACACACTGTATTGACCATCTGTAGCCCACTAATCCGAATCTAGTATTGATCTAGATGAAGAGATGTTTACCAACAGTTATTGAGCCTTTTTTAAAAACAAATTGAGCTTTATATAGTGCAATATCCACTAAATGTGCTCAAAGCGCTTTACAAGGGGTCCCTGGTCAACAACAACATTTAACATGTAGGACGGGACATGACGCCTGGTAGGCTATATTACAATTCTTCGGACAAAGACAACGCTGTTAACGGCCAGGTACTTATTTTACACCTGAATATGGTGAGAGAATGTGAGTAAAGAGCCTTTTCCGAGGACTCAACTATGAGCCGAGCGCGAGGCTCGAACCCAGGACCTTCCGATCCGAAAGCGAGTGTCAAACCACTAGACCACATAGCCCCAGTTAAAAGGATCTGGGATACAACATGTTTCATTTTAGCTCTTTAAGAAATATTAAACAAAAATAAATGTACTGCTTCAAAAGAGGGGTTTTTGACTGTACACCGAGTTATACTCAGTAGCGTTTTAAAGTGAATTATGTGAGAGAACAGTTTTATTACTGAGCAAAAGTTAGAGTATATAAAAATATATCGCAACAACATTGTAAGTACGAAAAACAGTATAAATAACTCACATATGGAAAGTAAGGAACAAAGAGTGCATCCTTCTCTTGGGCACGCCACTCTGATAATTGTAAGCACAAATAATATTTTAAACAATGGACTTAATGAATAATTACTTATTAAGCTGTAACTAAATTCAGTTAGCTAATAACAAAGGAGAGCAACTCTTTCATAGGGTTACTCGATGTGTAAATCCATAAAAAACAGAATATCAAATACGGAACGTAACGGGCTCGCTCAAAACCTTTCTTCAGTCAATCACACACACAAAAAAAAAACAAAAAAAAAAACAACAAAAATCCATTATCTAAACACCCGATACCTTTAACCCTCTCCTTACAACCTACAGTAAAATCGTCACATTTGTTACGACAAAATATACATTTGTTTCTTATTCAGATTTTTTTGTACATCACAAACTTTGAAGAATGGTCATTATTTGCTTAATAAGAACATAAAATTGTTTTATATGGAGTTTGTTTGAGTTTTAAAAAATCAATTTTTCTGCTGGGTAAGCCTGCCATTTTTGGAAAATACTGAAATTGATAGATAAGGAAAAAGTTTAACAGCAACCCACTTATTTACTTTATTATTAGTTATTTATGCTTTCTCATTAAATAGTAGATGTGTCTAATTATCTATCCACTAATTCATCCATCTGTGATAATCTAAATATATTTTAATTTTGATTATTTTGTAAACTTTGTCTTTTTATAAAAAAGTCACTGAATGCATAACCAGTTTTTAAATCAAAAGCAGTCCAGACCGTCCACATCTCAAACATTTTTAAATGGATTTTTATTATTGTTTTTGTTCAAATTATATAATGAGATAACTTCCAAAACATACTAAGTCGAATTCTCATTGTTCAGAGAGAGAGAAAAAAAAACCGCAATTATTTTATCAATTATTCAGTTGCTTAAAGCGGCTATGTGGTCTAGTGGTATGACACTCGCTTTTGGATCGGAAGGTCCTCGGTTCGAGCCTCGCTCGGCGCATAGTTGAGTCATTGGAAAAGACTCTTAAATCACATTATCTCGCCGTATTCAGTAGTAAAATGAGCACCTGATCGTTAACAGCGTTGTCTCTGACCTAAAAAGAATATAACATCGCCTTACAGGCTTCATGTCTTGTCCTAATTGTTAAATGTTGCTGTTGGACTGGGACCCCTTGTAAACCGCTTTGAGCACGTTTAGTGGATATTGCGCTATATAAAAGCTCACTTTTTTATAGCAAATATTCATTTAAAAAATGTAAATATTCATAAATCAACGCAAAATATTCTCCATTAAAACAATGTTAAAACAGGCCCATAATTGCGTTCGGTTATCAGACCTTCTAATATGTCAACATGTGCTCTTAGCTCTTGCCCATAAAAAATGAATTCATTAAATTAATACTGAATTATGATATGTAGCTAAAGGACGCAAACACGCGGATAGTCCATAGCCATTGTTAACTTATAGCCTGACCGAAGCCATCATTAACTTATAGCCTGACACTGACCAAAAAATGACGTCAAAATGCCAGTCTTTGGTCACAAAAGAAAACAAATCGTTAGTTGTATTCAATATAGTTCAACAAATGAAATAACTTGTTTCCTTGAGCTCTACTAACGACAACTCACTGGACGCTATACAAACCAAAAAATGACGTTAAACTGCCAGTCCTAGAGGGTTCTTGTGTCAGGCTATATGTTAACGATGGCTACGTTAGAACCCTCTAAGACTTATAGGTTGACGTCATTTTTAAGGTTTGCAGCGTCCAGTGAGTTGTCGTTACTAGAGCTCAAGAAAACAAGTGATGCCATTGGTTGAACTGTTTAATACGACTCACGATGTTTTCTTTTGTGGCCAAAGACTTGTCCTTTGACGTCATTTTTTGGTCAGTGTCAGCGTTGCGATCGTAAAGTTAAGCCTGGCACTGGCCAAAAAATGACGTCAAAATGCAAGTCTTTTACCACAAAAGAAAACAAATCGTGAGTTGTATTCAATTGTTCAACCAATGAAATAACTTGTTTCATTGAGCTCTACAAACGACAACTCACTAGACGCTACACAAACCTAAAAAGTTACGTCGAACTGCCAGTCCTAGACGGTTCTTGTGTCAGGCTATAAGTTTACAATGGCTACGGATAGTCATCTTGGCGTTGTGGTTTGTTTGCATGAGTTTGTGTGATTTTTCATTTTCGTTCCCTCATAGACACCATCAAGCTTGCGAAATGTATACATTTGAAATGTCTTTAAATAATTTTCACATGTGTTAGTCATAACTAAGGGATATAATTAACTAGCCAGGAACGCATTTACCTTATATCATTGACACAATTTAGAAAAAAAAATAAATAGAAAATGAAAATGAAGAGAGATTTTATGGAGCATTCTCACTTTACCCTTAAACCAAACACATCACCTTTTTGTTCCTCTGACTCACACAACTTAGTCTATTCGGTACTAAGTTCAAAATAGATTTCCCACGAACTTGAGTTTTTTTGTTTTTACCTATTCAACCACTGACCATGATAATTATTACTTGTCTTCAAATCATTGCTTGGCCAACAAAGCACAAAAATAGGGAATGAGAAATAACGGAAGAGTAGCGTCCCCTGATTGGAAGTCAAGAGCGGAAAAGTTATTAGAGAGAGAACGTCATGCTGGTTGTGCGGCATGAGACATTTCACCGAAAGCGAGGACGAGAGAGACGCATGCGCAAAAACCGTTTTGACGTTCTCTCTGTAAGGTGACGTCCAATCAAGGGACGCTACTCTTCCGCTAATATCATTCCCTATAAGGGATTGTTAATGACTAGAGTAGGGCAAAAATGGTCGGATAACGAAAGCTTTATTTCTATATGCCTTAAAATATCAATGGGCGGCGCATCAAACCTCTGAAGTCTAGATTTTCACGATCGTCATCAGAGGTCTGATCCGCTTAAAATTAAAGAAAACATGATGCGCAAAGCTCGTATGTAAACTTCAGAGTTTTGATCCACCGATCGTGGAAACCGGGGCTTCAGAGGTTTGATCCGTTGATCTTGAAATTCGGGACTTCAGAGGTTTGATCGGCCGATCATCGATATGCATTAGACATGCATAGGGAGATTCCTCTCAAGATCTGTTAAGTCTCTTGTTCATCAAATAGAGTAAATGGAAATTATTTTGTCATTTATTTCGGGAGTTTAATCTGAAAAATACTCGTCTTGTTTGCAAAATAAAATCAGAGACCTGAGGGTTTTAAAAGGTTGGATTTAATCAAGGTGTCCAATGTACTTCATGGGAGTGTTTTCTCATCGTTTTCTGCCTGGTGTGAAAAGGCACGTCCTAAATCAAGGTTTAAATTATGCTTAGCATAAACGCTGTTAAAACAAATTAAAAGGGAAGTCTAAACGATATTTTTTTCAATTTTAAAATGTCCTACGAATCATTAAGAAGTTATACTTTAATCTTCAAGCTTCCAGATGACGAGAAACAGGGGTGTATGATGATGATGCCGATGATGATGATGAGGATGATAATGATGATGATGAGGATGATGATGATGATGATGATGATGATGATGATGATGATGATGATGATGATGATGATGATGATGATGATGAGGAGGAGGAGGAGGGGGAGGAGGAGGAGGAAGGAGTATCAGGGGAAGGACTAAAAGAATGAAATGGAGAGAAGCTGAAGAATAAAGAAAAAACAATTACTGGTGTCCATTTAACGCTTTTACAAACCTGGACAAACTTCGGTTTCAAGGGCATAATGGCCCTAAAGGACTATTGCATATAGTCGGACCCCCCTCCATCATTGTCACAATTTTCCTATTCCATACATCTTTCATCAGGAGTCATCTGAGCTTGGCCACGGGATTAGCTGAAAACAAGCTGCAGCTCGATCCTATTTCCTTCAAGAAAGAAAATTCTGTCTCCTCCATTTGCAAAGATTCTGAAGGTTTGTATTGTTTTGACTTTTAACTGACTCAGTTGTATATATTTTTGCTACCTTTCGATATTGGAAAAAATGTATGAGTATGTACGGTACATAGATAGTTTTATTAAACTATCATATTAACATGCAAAAACTAAAGAGTTTAGCTTTGATGCTACGCCTATAATTTGTCTCAGAAAAATGTAATAAATAGGCATGGGGTAAAAGTAACCCCTCGTAATCTAAGGATATAGTTGGTGTTAGGGTTAATTTGGTGAGTTAACTCTCTAGCCTTTTCCTTGCTTAGTATTTATTGTTGGAGATCATCTTCTTTTGCAATTTCACATTAACAATTGCGGGTGAAAGAATCTTTACATCGTTGATTAAACGTAAAAATCTTAAACCTTTCCTCAACAACTATAGGAAAATCGTCACATTCGTTAAGATACAACCAACATTTTTCTTATTCAAATTTCTTTTGTACATCATAAAATTTAAAGAAAATGAACAGATGTTTTGCTAAAGAATTTATGTATGGCAAGAACTTACAGCTATTGTGTTTGAGTGATAAAAAATCTATTTTTGTGTTAGTTCGTTGCAAACTTTTGGGGAAAATATTGAAAATGGCTAGTAAGGAGAGATTTTAAAAGTGTGTATGAAACAAAGCAAGAAAGAAAGGTACAATAATTTTTTTAAACATCCAAACCATTACTTGAGAAAGACGGATTATTAGGGGTGTTCCCTAATTTATCAGTGTTGATTTCACGTACTATAGTAATTCACAGGTTTCGAATGTAATATGTACTACCATATCAATATCATTAAAAGAAAGTATTGACACAGTGCAGAGTAATGGAGGATTTGTGCATAAAATCACAATTTATCCCAAAAATAATAGTTATTTCTTGTTGTGTTGTAAAGTACAAACGTGATATTATAATAAAATATTTTTATGTATCATTAAAGTGATAAAATATCACTTACGATAGGGCGTGAAATCAACGAGACATCAACGAGCCCCGAGTAAAGAGAAAAAACTAGACAGAAAACTTGAACTTTTAATTATATCCACTAAACGTGCTCACGGCGCTTCACAAAGATCCCAAGCCAACAGCAACGAGTAATATGTAGGACTAGACACGACGCCTGTTAGAAGATATTACATTTTTTCCCGACAAAGATACTGTGTAAAATGGATAGAGACTAGATTGAATTATATTCGGCACAGTAATGTATTCATGTATTCATTATTTGTTGTTTTATAGGGGGCGGGGGTGGGGAGTGTTTGTTGTTGGCTTAATAGAGGTTTTGAGCCCGAAACGTTACGTATATGGTATCTTGTTCTATTTTAAAGCTGTTATATGCATTTTTGATAATTAATTTTCAAGTCTAAAAAGTCATTTTGTCGATCATCTTGGAATACTTCAAAGATATAAATTCCATAACATTTTGAGATTTGATATTTTGCATCAAAATAACACAAAACAATACTGTTTGGAGACAAAAATTGATCATGTGTTTTGTAAGAATGGTGCAATATATGACTGACCTGTTTCGAAATTTATTCCCGGTTAATGTTCTTTTGATTATTTAATTATTACAGAAGAGGGAGACTTGTCTCCTAGGTTAACGCAGCTCACAGAACAACACAAGAAAGGAATCCGAGCCCTAAGGAAAATACGTTACTTTGTGTCACGCCGAAAGTTTCGTGAGGCTCTGAGACCATACGATGTCAAAGACGTCATCGAACAATACTCAGCTGGTCATGTGGATATGTTAGGACGCATCAAAAATCTACAAGGAAGGTAAGACAAACTTGAGTATTTAATTTTTATAGCGCAATATCTGCTAAACATGCCTAAAGCGCTTAACAAAGGGTTCCTATAGATGGAATGCGCTTGGCCAAGAAGTTCACAACATTGCCATCCGGAAGTATAACGGACCAACACACAAACTCTGTTTAACCATGGACTTTTATAGTCTGGTTAATACAGTTTAGTGAGAACAACTCACGAACGCGGATGGCAAAAACAATAACAAAGGCCTGAGTGACGTCATCTTCTAACTATCTATACAGTAGCAACACTTAACTTGTCCAAAGACATGACGCCCTTAACCCTCTCATTACCACCTATTGGAAAATCATCACATTTGTTACGATGCAACCGTCACTTTTCTCATCCCGATTTCATTTCTCTTTGCTATAGCTTTAAAAACTTGACATTCTGTAATAGAGCTCATATTGTCGAACAATATTATGTATAGAATGTGCTTGTTGCTTTTCTATTTGAGTAAGAAATGTCTCTTTTTGTGTTGAGTGGGTGTGAAGTTTTGGAAAAAAAATCTGAAAATGGCTGGTAAGGAGAGGGTAAAGGTGATATTAATTGCAATATATTTTTAGATAAAGATAGCGCTGTTAATGATCAGAGTCGCCTAAGTATGGTGAAAGATTGTGAGTATACAGCCTTTTTCAAGAACTTAACTTTGCGCCGCTAGGGGCTGGTCTCGAACTCGTGACCTGGTATTCCAAAGCGACTGTCATACCACTAGACGTCTATAATGCACTATTGCCATTTTGCCGACAGTGACAACCCTGTTACCAGCAAGGTACTTATTTTTACACCTGAATGCTGTTAGAGAAAGTTAGCAAAGACCCTTTTTCCAAGAATACAACCTTGCACCATTTTCAGTTGGACTTGAACCGATGATCCAGCAGCCCGAAGGCGAGTGTCATAGGGAAAGAATGTGTTTTCCTAAAATGTTTTAAAAACCCTTTAATATTTTGACTATTTTGATATTAAATTTATTTTTAGACACCTAATTCGTCGAAATAGGACACATGATGTGGCAACGTTTTCCCATTATTGTAGATTTTTGAGAGTAATTCGTAGAGTTGTTCCATTACAAATATTCCGCTGGGCGGTTGTCTATGAAAGACACCAAAGAGGATTTCTCTTCCAGACAGTGACATTTGTGTCCAGATCATTTCGCAATAAGTGCCTGCATTTCTCTCGACTGATGTCATATTATTATTACTTTACACCGATATTAAGACGCCTCCTTCGCCTAGTGCATGGTGCTTCCGGTAAGGTCGAGGTAGTTGACATTAAATATTATGGATTTGTTGTCAATATCTTTGTTTAAGTGTGTTTCCTTTGCAATTAGAACAACACTAGGACGGCGGGTTTGTATTACTTGTTCCAGTACTTGTTCTTCTTTATTTACGCTAATTTAAAAAAAACTTCGACTATTCTGACGTTTAATTGAAGAACACAATAGCTCTATGTGCTATTTTGTTAACATCGTACTTACGAGTACTGTGTTTTTAAAAAACAACGGCAGAATTCAGGTGAATAATCGTGATTATGTTTCTCGTAATTGGATTCAATAGTCTGATGTCACGTCACCCAGCAACGGCGGCCATCTTGGTTCTAAACAAAGAAAGGTACTTTTTATTCCTCATGCTGACCAGAACTTTTCATCGGTCTTTTGATCAGAATGTATAAAAGTCAAAACATGATCAGATTTATAATGTTTTTTCTCCTTTGGATACGCTTTTATGCTCGTCGGAGAAATATTTCATAAGGGCGTCCTCCATTGTTCCGATAGTTTAGAGCCAGTTGCTAAGTTACTATGCGTCATTACGAGGGAAGTGACGTCATGACTGTTGAAGCGTATTGTTCCTCCATTGTTTCATTCTATATATGTATATATATATATATATATATATATATATATATATATATATATATATATATATATATATATTATATATCTTCTTCTTCTTCTAGGTTCCATGCCTGGTCCAGGCTTCGGATACTGCATGAATTATCTCTCTCCATTCCTCCCTGTCTCTTGCTTTTTCAAACAGCTCTTGGATTGTTAGGTTGGTTAAGCCCTTCAGTTGGTCTATGAGTGTTTTTCTTTGTCTCCCCGGGCGCGTTTACCAGGTATTTTTCCACAACTTGCCAGGTATTCATTCTTATCTTTCCTTACTATGTGTCCGAAAAAGGTTAGTTGTCGATCCACTATTAAGGGCATTAGTTTCCTTTGTTGGTATGTTTGTTTTAGCACTTCTTCGTTCGTTTTGTGTGCAGTATACGATATTCTCTGCATCCTTCTCAAGCACCACATTTCAAAAGCTTCAATGTTCTTTTGTGTTTCTGCATTTGTAGTCCAGCTTTCGCATCCGTATAACAAGATTGGCCACACGTAGCACTTCAAGACTCGGAATCTAATCCCGAACGACATCTGTTTGTTTTTCAAAATGTTTCCCAGGTCCATGAAGGCCTGTTTGGCTTGAGTTATTCATATATATATATTCAATTTCACATTCTTATTTATTTCTTCGAGCTTTGAGCAGCAACATTTACAGTTTGTTTTATAAATAATTCATGCATTTCATTATCTTTTACTCAATATTTTGAAATATATCAATTCTTCGTTTCATAGATTATTCATGTATTTATTCATCTATTTAATCATTCTTATCTCACAATTTTATAAATTATTCATGTCTTTATTTGTCTATCTATTGATTTATTATTTAATCTCTTTATCAAAGGTTGGACCAGATTCTTGGACGACAAGGAAGCAAGAGTAAAGATGTGTACGAGTCCAAAGTGTGTCTTGCTTCTAGAGTTGTCAAGGTGGAAAGACAGGTAATGATATCATCTCGCTTTAAAAAAAAACAAAACAAAAAAAAACTTGAGCTTTTATATAGCGAAATATCCACTCAACGTGCTCAAAGCGCTTTACAAGGGGTCCCTGGCCAACAGCAACACATAACATGTAGGACGAGACATGACGCCTGTTAGGCGATATTACATATTTTTGGGACAGAGACAACGCTGTTAACGGCCAGGTACTCATTTTACACCTGAGTACGGTGAGAGAATGTGAGTAAAGAGCATTCTCCAAGGACTCAACTATGCGCCGAGCGAGGCTCGAACCCAGGACCTTCTGATCCGAAAGCGAGTGTCATACCACTAGACCACATAGCCGCTTTATCTATAGATAGTTAGAAGATGACTTCACTCAGGTCTTTGTTATTGGTTTGTTTTTTTTTTTGCCATCCGCGTTTATGAGTAATGCTCACTGAACTGTATTAATCCGACTATAAACGTTCATGGATACACACAGTTTAGTGTGTTGGTCCGTTATACTTCCGGATGGCAATGTTATGAGATTCTTAGCCAAGCGCATACTATCTATACCTTAACCCTCTCCTTACCACCTGCAGCAAAATCGTCACATTTGTTACTACACAATATACATTTTTCTTACTCAGATTAATTTTGTCCATCACAAACTTTGAAGAATGGTCTTTGTTTAATTAATAAGAACATAAAGTTGTTATGTAGAGAGATTGTTTGAGTTTTAAAAAATCAATTTTTTTGTTAGGTAAGCCTGCCATATTGGGAAAATGCTGAAAATGATCGGAAAGGAAAGAGTTAAAATATCTCAGCGCCACTCCTGTACAACAGCCTGGACATGTTTCTTCCATTCTGTACTGTCTTTGGCTACGGTCCGTCCTGGCATTCTACCAGAAATACCATCAAACTTCTCTCCTTTTACACCATCCTGCGCCATTTTTTGTCGGGGTGGGGGGGCGGGGGGGGGGGTCCTTCCTTTCTCTCCCTATACCCCTGGAGTGCATTTCAATGCCACTGCTAAATTGTTCTATTCTCCCATATTTCAAGACGTGCCTTATCTAATTCCATTTTATCCTTTCCACCACTATCTGTCTCTGAAAATTCCATAATATTATCTACTCTCATTCTTTACCATCGCACCACGCGTGTTCTGACTCCTTAACATGGCTGTTTACTGAGTAGTTCAGCAATATGACGCAGATTTATTAAACACTTTCATTATATTTCTTCCTTTGTAAAGCGCTTTGAGCACATTTAGTGGATATTGCTCTATATAAAAGCTCTAGTGCTCTAGTGAATACCCTCAAATTGCCGCTTTTTAAATTTATACCGTACACATAGCTATTTGCATGGCCAATAACAGAACGTGGCGACGGGTTTTTATAAGTTCATATCAATGGGCAATGGGCAATATTTTGCGTTGTTTTGATAGTACTTCAATTGCAACAATGAGTCATTAACAATTTTTGGTTATCTTATCTGCAATATAGAAAATACCTCGTTTTGTACCCACATTATCAACATTTCTCAACACTTGTGGTCATTCACAGCTTTAAGAATTTTTGTGTACAAGTAAGATGTCTGGGGCTATGTGGTCTAGTGGTACGACACTCGCTTTCGGATCGGTAGGTCCTGGGTTCGAGCCTCGCTCGCTGCATAGTTGAGTCCTTGGAGAAGTCTCTTTACTCACATTCTCTCACCTTACTCAGCTGTAAAATGAGTACCTGTCCATTAGCAGCGTTGTCTATGTCAGAAAAAATGTAATATCGCCGAACAGGCGCCATGTCCCGTCCTACGTGTTAAATGTTGCTGTTGGCCAGAGATCGATTTTAAAGCGCGTTGAGCACTTTTAATGGATATTGCGCTATATAAAAGCTCAATTATTAATATCAAGTATTCTTAGATTGTCGATAGTTGAATTATTATTTTTTCTCCTGGCCAGTCTCGGTTTCAGTACTTATAAGGGGTCTTCTTTGTCTGTTAATATTTGAAGCAGAAATTCCCGAGCCAAACCCGAACGTCTTAGGTTCGAGACATTTTTGACTAATTGCGGGTCATCGGAGTCAACATATATTTACAGTTAATTTTTCTGGCTGAGCAGAAATAACGTCTTCTTTGAATGAACAGATTAAAAGAAAAATGTCATTAATTCACGGTGGTTGCAAAAGTCATGGGCCGAGTAGATTTACGGAAGTTTACCATGGTACCATACATGTTATGGAAACAGTAAAGTAATCAATACTATTAATATATCATGATTTTTAAAGTTTATAAAGAATAAAATTACCGATATTCATTCTCATCTTGGAAAGGCTTCAATAATTCATGGCTGCCAGTTGGGCAAGAGGAGCTAAGTTCTTTCCCCAAGGAAATGTGAGGTACCTATAGTAGGCGTGAATTTATGTGGTCTACACTCGCTTTCGGATCGGAAGGTCCTGGGTTCGAGCCTCGCGCTCGGCGCATAGTTGAGTCCTTGGAAAATGCTCTTTACTCACATTCTCTCACTGTACTCAAGTTTAACCTGGCCGTTAACAGCATTGTCTTTGTCCGAAAAATTGTAATATCACCTAACAGGCGTCATGTCCCGTCCTACATGTTAAATGTTGCTGTTGACAAAGGGACCCCTTATATTTAGTTGATATTGCGCTATATAAAGCTCAATTTTTAATTCGAACCCCTTATTTCATATGCAAGTTTTTTATAATCATTTATATTGATATATCACCAGGTTGAAGACATTGAGACTAAACTTGACCTTTTGGTTGACATGTACAAGGAGGACCGTAAACTCTTGCTTACGTACATCCAACATCAAGGCGGAATTCCTGTCCCTTCCACATCAACAGGTGGAGGAGCCGGCAGTGGCACACTGCCAGCATTACAAACGTTAGTTAAAACTTCACCTTCGAGTTCCACTCTCCCTCCACACAACACATCTTTCAGACCACGCCCCATTTTGATTGACAAGCAAATAACCAGCGAACCGGGAACGCCTACTTCCTTATCTGTTGGAGATCACAGAGGTCGCCACCCGACAAAACCCATCATACACAGAAATCTCTCAGATCTGAGTCAAAGAATCAAAAAACGAGTCACTTACCGCAGTCTGCCTTTCAATGACCCTCCTTCCAGAGCTCAGTCTACCGCAAATTTTATCTCTCCAACATTGGGTCAATCTAGCCTCTCCCCACCATCCCAAATTCAAATACCCGACTGCAGTCAGAATTCCGTTCCAGAAACTGACACAGTTGCTTCTAATACGAGCGACAATAACCCCATTACTCCCCCTTCATCTTTGACTTCCATAACAAATCCCCTTACACAATCTTATTCGCAGGCAACTACCAGTAATAATTTTTGTGATATCACTTCCTCGTTAAATTCAAACTATTCACAAAACAATGGAAAATACATAGATCGAACTTTTTTCCAGGGAGATAATTTGGAATTATCACAAAAAGAAGAATTCAGATATTGCGATCTTCCAGGATCCAGCAGCAATCATCAATCACCTAACACCAGCTCTCCAAATGACATTTCCCCATCCAATCCCTCGTCTTTCTTCAGCAGTGACCTTGACATTCCCTCTGTGGCAAGCAACAACAATGACAACATCAATACCGAGAATGACTCGTTATTCGAGCGATTGACAAAAATCGAATCTTTTCATCCCAGCCAGTACCAGCAGCATTTTTTCGAGGATCCGGAACGACCGATATACGTGGACGATTCTTGGAGTGCAAACAGTAAACCTTTATCGACTCTCAATGAACAAAGAAGCACCGAATCCGATTCAAGTCTTCCTGGAATATTGATATCAGCTTCGATACCAACACCTCCCCCACCTTCTTCGATACCCCCAATCCCGTTAACGTTATCGGCGTCCAATGATGCACATCATTCGCCTTTCGCTGGAAATTCGGCAAATACCAACTCTCGTGGAAAACGGTGCGGACATAGTAAAGTTTATCCAACGATTCGGTTCCAGGATAATAGTATTATCTGCAGCAAAATCACAGATATCGACAGAAACAAAACTCAGACATTGGTAGATTTGTCTGTGCCGGGACAGGAAATGAATACTTCTTCCGGTGTTCCTGTATCAACCGCAGCCTTGCCTCCGGGTGCTATGGGTATCGGGATGGGAGCTCACCCCGATCCTTATGCTATTCTGATAAGCGGAAAAGATGACGATGTGAACCCGTGTCACAAACAAGACACAATACATCTCGCCCATCAGAGAATAACACATCTATGATATCCTAGGACATCTGTACGTAGATTCGGACATCATTGTATTTAATAATCTTGGTCAATAGGGAACAAAAAAGGGGTTCCAATATCAATGGAAGTGTATAGTCAATCTTTCTTAAGACTGTATACAGAGCGTGTGTAATTAGCCTCCTGGGTTCAGAGTGACGGCATCTTATTTTTAGCCTAATCGAATCCTGCCCGTCAATAAAGATCATCCATCCTCGCTCTTTTGTGTCCCGTAATCCTAAGAATCAGGTACTAAAATAATTTTACTACCTTATGAAATAATATATACCCTATTCATTATTACTCCTTCGAAGGACTAGTCACAACCACCCTTTCAAGGATTTTGGAACCGGATGAGTATAAGGCGTGGCGGTACTGCTTCTCTGCCCTGTTCAGCAATAGTTCAATTTATATTATTTCTTCCAGGGAATACCCATGAATAGACTAAATTAGACAACCATTTTATTGATTAGTTCACTAAATTCTACTAATCATACTATAAACGTTTAAGATGACACATAGTTTTGTGTGTTGGGCAGTTATATCCGTCTGACGGGGTGTTGTGAGTGTTTTACATGAACGCATAACTTCAATATCAACCGAATACAATGATGGTCATCTTGGCATGAACCATCCCCCTAAAACCCCTTAGGAAAATCGTCACATTTGTTACGATGCGACCAACAATATTCTTACGCTGATTTCATCTTGTTATAGATCGAACGAAGATGACGTCAATCATGTCTTTGTTATTCTTTTTTGCCATCCACGTTTATGAGTACTTCTCACTGAGTACTTTCTGGATTAACCGACTATAATAGTTCATGGTTACACATAGTTTTGTGTGTTGGTCCGTTATACTTCCGGATGGCAATGTTGTGAACTTCTTAGCCAAGCGCATACTATCTATAGTTATATCTGTAAAAACTCGATACTGTGTTGAAGAGCTATTTTTTTCTGAACAAAACGTAGAATACACTCGTTACTACTATACTGAACTGTTTGATAAATCTACCTTTTGTTTTGCGTAGTATGAAGTTTCGGGTAAATTTCTAAAAATAGCTGGTAAGGAGAGATGTTAGAAATAGATAATATCCAACTTGAGACTTTGCAAGGAAGTTATTGAATGGAAAACAACATTTTACAATGAATCGTTGTCCCACATATTGATGATGCTTCTTCTGAATTAGATATGTGACCCGTCGTCTCAAAACAGTATTAAGTTGGAACGAACCAGATTCTTAACAGCCCAATTTAATGTTAGACTGGTCAAAAATATGAACTGTTGGTACCAGCATCCTAAAATATGGTTGCCATTCTCCTCAATAAATAATATAAACACAAGTCTGATCTTTCTGGCTATAAATTCCATTTTAAACATCTTAACCAACCCGACTTAATACCGTTTTGAGGCGAAGGGTCACATATGGGAGTTAGTATAGTATACGCTTCTTACACTCTTGCTTTTTGGAATTTCGTACGTGTTCCCAGCCAACCGCTGCATGAGCTTGCGAGTGCGCATTGAGAACAACGTTCGAATTCCAAAACGCAAGACTGTAAGACATTTGTTATTTTACTCCTCAATAGATTCCCATTTCTTCATATTTGAATAAAAGATACTTCAAAAACATTTAAATGATATCTATACAGATACTTATTTTTAAAGAATCTAATTTTTAAAAAAAATTTAACTATTGATAATCTGACGTCACAAATTATTACTGGGTGGGGTTCCTGACCTCCCATAGTGGGCAGGGAGGTACTTACTGTGTCTTCTATCCCCCTATATCTGCTTTCCAACTCGCTTTCTGTCTTTGTCTTGGAATGAGATTACTTGGTTTTGTCCTGGCACTGGCCGGAGTCCTAGCGGGGAGGGAAACAGTCAAATACATAGTTATTGTTTTGGGAGATGATTTTTTGTCCTTGTAGATCATCTCTCAGTTATGAATTATTATGTTTGTTATTTTGAATGTATAATGTAAGCATTTGAGTGTATTCCTCTTTGTTGGATTTTGTGCTTGTGTCTGGATGAGACATAGGTGATCTCAAACTAAGTACATTGGTGGTATGCTCTTGGAATCTACATCTAATCCCTATTTGTTCCAAGTTCCCCTATGTCTTACTTTTTCTTGGGTGCTTTAATTGTAATTCTATAACTTTTTACTATCCCATTTTCTTCCTTTGACTGGCGCTGATATAACATAAATGTGTTGCAAGCGCCGTAAAACCCTTTAAAACAAAACAAACAAATTATTATAGTAAACTTGATATCAATACGCATTATCATTCAGGGATAGGGCTAGAATTAAAATCATTTTTGGTGTCATTGTAAGATTTCAAGTGTTATAATATAATATATTGACTACTGATATGTACATGACTGATTTATTCTAATTGATTTAATATATTATTATTACTGTAGTTATGTATATATAATTTTGATGTTTGAATTGTTTATACAATGACGATTGTTGTTGGCCTTATGGCTTATGTACCCCAAGATATTTTAACCCTGGTGGTGAAAACAAAATATCACGACTATGTGCGGCATGTCACATATTTGCATAAACTTATGTATACAGATTTATTGGGATCTTGCATAATAACAGTTGTAACGATGATGATGATGATGATGATGATGATGATGATGATGATGATGATCGTGATTATGATGATGATGATGATGATGATGATGATGATGATGATGATGATGATGATGATGATGATGATGATGATGATGATGATGATGATGATGATGATGAGATGATGATGATGATGATGATGATGATGACGATGATGATGATGATGATGATGATGATGATGATGATGATGATGATGATGATGATGATGATGATGATGGTGATGATGATGACGATGATTAAACTTTAAACTTCAGCTCTTATAGAGCTCAATATCTACTAAAAGCGATCAAAGCGCTTTACAACTGATGATGATACAATTAATCGTATTAGTAATGATAGTAATATTGATGATAATGCGAATAATGAGAATAATAATAATAATAATAATAATAATAATAATAATAATAATAATAATTATAATAATAATAATAATAATAATAATAATAATAATTATAATAATAATAGCAGTCGAAATATTTTCTGAACCCCCTGTCCACCCAGCAGTGAATGGGTAGCTGAGTCTGTTAGATTTGACAGAAAATACTTTTCGACAGACTAGCGTCCTATCCAATTGATAGCAATCAATTGCTATTGTCCGTTTTGCGCTCGCTATAGAACCCGAGATGAACTCTAATTCCATTTACCCAATGGCTCTGTAGGACTACTTAAATCCTGAAAAAAAAACGTGTTTTAAATTTTGGCAGGAAACTAGTCCTTCTAATATCAAGACCTGTCTATTAAAAAAAGAGAAAATTTAAAGATTGATCTTTTATATAGAGCAATATCCACTAAACGTGCTCAAAGCGCTTTACAAGGGGTCCCTGGTCGACAGCAACATTTAACATGTAGGACGGGACAAAACGACTGTTAGGCGATATTACAATTTTTCGGACAAAGACAACGCTGTTAACGGCCAGGTACTCATTTTACACCTGAGTTGGTGAGAGAATGTGAGTAAAGAGTCTTTTCCAAGGACTCAACTATGCGCCGAGCGCGAGGCTCGAACACAGGACCTTCCGATCCGAAAGCGAGTGTCATACCACTAGACCACATAGCCGCACAAACTGGAAAAAAAACTGGAAAAAGTCGTGGTTTTCAGGAGTAACAACATAGTAGACATGATAACTATCTACTTTTAAAGATTACCAATTGTGTTTAAATACGTTAGATTAATGCTTTAAAATCCTGTATTACTATATATCGCTGACAACAAAAAATCGTTTTCAAGAAGTTTATTGAATTAATAAATATCTACGTGCGGCTATGTGGTCTTGTGGTATGACACTCGCTTTCGGATCGGAAGGTCCTGGGTTCGAGCCTCGCGCTCGGCGCATAGTTGAGTCCTAGGAAAAAGCTCTTTACTCACATTCTCTCACCGTATTCAATATGTAAAATGAGTACCTGGCCGTTAACAGCGTTGTCTTTGTCCGAAAAATTGTAATTTCGCCTAACAGACGTCATGTCCCGTCCGACATGTTAAATGTTGCTGTTGACCAGGGATCCCTTGTAAAGCGCTTTGAGCACGTTTAGTGGATATTATTCTATATAAAAGCTCAACTTAAAAAACAATTATCTTTGGCAACAAAACTTTGTTTTTAAGAAGTTTATTGAATTAAATATATTTAATTTTATTGTCAATTAGGACGTGAACATTCGTAGTTCTATGAATTTTTCGTAGGAATAGGCAGGTCTGTATATCGATCATCACAATGCCCATCGTATTGGTGAAAAAAAACCTCTCAAACCTGGGACTTTTTGGCAACACGAGGGCCGATTTAACCCTCTCCTTACCACGTACAGCAAAATCGTCACATTTGTTACAACTCAATACACATTTTTTTCTTATTCAGATTTATTTTGTACATCACAATGATCTCTGTTTAACTCACTCAACCCTAATACCCACTATATCCGTAGTATACCAGGGTTACTTTTACCCCATGCCTATTTATTTCATTTTTTCTGAGACAAAACATAGACGTAGTATCGAAGCTAATGTTTTTAGTTTTTACATGTTAATGGGAGTTGAATAAAACTATGTATGTACAGGCTCATTTTTAATACATTTTTTTTTCCAATTTTGAAAAGTAGCAAAAATCTCTATGATTCATTGAGTTAATTAATAAGAACATAAATTTGTTTTGTAGAGAGCTTGTTTGATTTTAAAAATCATTTTTTCTGCAGGGTAAGCCTGCCATTTTGGGAAAATACTGAAAATGTTCGGTAAGGAGAGAGTTAAACGATACGATGTCTGGGTGGGGATCCTGAGCTCCCATAGCGGGCAGGGAGGTACATTACTGTGTCTTCTATCCCCTTATATCTGTTTTCCATCATGCTTTCTGTCTTTGTCTTGGAATGAGGTTACTTGGTTTTGTCCTGGCCCTGGTTGGAGTCCTGACTTGGAGGGAAACAGTCAAATGCATATCTATTGTTTTGGGAGATGATATATTTTTTCTTGTAAATCATCTCTCTGTTCTGTATTATTATGTTTGTTATTTCTAATGTATAATGTATGCATTTGAGTGTATTCCTCTTTGTTGGATTTTGTGCTTGTTTCCGGATAAGACTTATAGGTGATCTCAAACTAAGTACATTGGTGGTATGCTCTTGGAATCTACATCTGATCCCTATTTGTTCCTAGTTCCCCTATGTCTTACTTTTCTTGGGTGCTTAAATTGTAATTCTATAACTTTTTCCTATCCCATTTCTTCCTTTTTACTGGCGCTGATATAACCTAAATGTGTTGCAAGCGCCGTAAACCCCTAAAAACAAAAACAAAAACAAAAACAAAACAAACAATCGATGTTTTGACGGACCGGTTTTCTGGCCAAAATCATGTTTTGTTTTCAGACTATGTCAGATTATGTGATACTAAGTTTCTATTACTACAGCATAAGATTGTTCGTGGTTCTTAATATTGTCTCAATAATTTTCTAATAATATTTATACTTTTTCATCTTCCCTTCACCCTCTACCTCTGAACCTTAAACCCCATAGTGTCGTGTCAATAACTACTATCATCTATATTTACTTGTTTGTCTGGAAGTCTGTTTGTTTGTTTGTTTGTTTACCTGTTGTTTGGTTTGTTGTTTTTATTTTCTTTTTTGTTGTGTTTTTTAGAGTTAATAACTTTTTTTTTAAATTAAAAAACATGATATTATATGCCCTTCCACCACGACATCATAAGATATCATCGCTTATGCATTCCACGAAGGAATATAGATAACTCATCAAACAAGATGTCTGATGTCAACAGGCATCACCCATGTTGTCCGAGTGAGCAAATTTGGGGTTAATAATCTTGCCCAAGGAAAAAAAACGAAAGTGTCTGAAGCGGGGCTCGAACCCGGGACATTCCGGGTCACAGAGCAATGCCTTAACAACTGGACCACTTCGCCCCCAAATAGCAATTGACAGATTAATACTTTCTAAAGAAAAGAAGGCATTGCGATGCTTTGATAATTTGAGCTTTTATATAGAGCAATATCCACTAAACGTACAGTACAGAGGCGCCCTAGCCAACGGCAACACTTAACATGTAGGACATGACGCCTGTTGGATGGGCGACATTACAGAGATTATGTAGTGTCAAGGTTTTCATATTACACCCCGAGTAATAATAATACAAATAAATGTACATTTTTATAGCGCTTATGCCGAAGCTTCGAACCGCTTCACGTTGACCAACAGTAAAAAACATTACACACTGCATATTCGGACACACGAACAAAAGCTTACACGCATCCAATTACACACACACTCACCAACACACACACACACATCCATATACACACTGTACATAAATATATTACTCACACACACACAAACACACACGTATATATATATACCACAACACACCACAACAATGCCAATACACATCAACACTAATCACCACTACACAACGAAACCAAGAACAATTCGTTTGGAGTAAGATTTTTTTTTTTCGGACATTATTAAGGATTACGCCGACTGAAGACTTGTAAAGAGACACGGAAACGAATCGTCTCGGCCACAAAAAATGTGAGTAACAATTTGTATTATATATATATATATATATATATATATATATATATATATATATATATATATATATATATATATATATATATATATATATATATATATATATATATACGGTGATAAAATGTGAATAAAGAGCCTTTTTCCAACGATTCAACTACTAGCCGCTAAGAGCGATACGAAGATGAGTGTTTCATACGAATAGACCAGCCGCAAATAAGAATATATATATATATATATATATATATATATATATATATATATATATATATATATAAGTAAACCTAATTATTTTGTGCGGCTCTGTTGTCTAGTGGTATGACACTATCTTTCGGATCGGAAGGTCCTTGGGTTCGAGCCTCGCTCGGCGCATAGTTGAGTCCTTGGAAAAGGCTCTTTACTCACATTTTCCCACCGTACTCAAGTGTAAAATAAGTACCTGGCGTTAACAAAGTTGAAAAAAATTGTAATATCGCCTAACAGACGTCATGTCTAGTCCTACATGTTCAGTGTCGCCGTAGACCAGGGACCCCTTGTAAAGCGCTTTGAGCACGTTTAGTGGATTTTGCGCTATATAAAAGTTCAATTTATTTATTTTCTTTTAACATCAAAATCAACCAGAGGATGGAACTTTTTATTTTTTTTTTGCTGTTAACGGCCAGATACTCATTTTACACCTGAGTACGGTAAAGAGACTTTTCCACCAAGGACTCAACTTTGCGCTGAGCGAGATTCGAACCCAGGAACTTCCGATACAAGAGCGAGTGTCATACCACAAGACCACATAGCCATTACCTAAGTCAAACGGTAGAATATCGGCCTCGTAACCAAAGGGGGCAGCATCGATCCTTCGAGCAGAAGAAACCAATTTATCCGTCCCTCTCCTGTCAATATGGGGGTTCCAATAGCTCAGTTGGTAGAGCACTCGCTTCACACGCAAAGGGATTGAGATCGATCCCTGGTGCAGTCGAGATTATTTCTGATCCTCCCCCGCCCCTCTCCACCCAGCAATGATTGGGTAGCTGGGGTCTGTTGGATCTGGTGGAAAGTACTGTACGATAGACTAGCGTCCTATCCGAAGGATAGCAAGCAATTGCTATTGTCCGTTTCACGATATAGAACACGGGATAAACTCCGGCTCTTTAGGCTCTGAAAGGCTCTGAAGGACAACTTGAAAAGGATGAAAAATAGCAACACTGAATCGCATACGACTATTCGAACCCCTGCTGTTAAAGGCTTACATTCGACTATTTCCAATATTTTTCTGACATGCCTAGTACTCCAGCTACAAACTGCATTCTCCTCTTTGACTTAATAAATCTTTCTTGAAAAGGAAAATTTAGTTCCTTATAACCTATTTTCAGGACTGAAGCATCATGCTGAGGGCAATGTCTATTTCTAAAGCTATTTAAAGTGGAATTTCTTTCTTTTTTTTCGCTTGGAAACTACGAATATTGAATATAGATTTTAAAAACAATTTACAAATTGACTTTCTCAGTTCTCTTTGGTCATAACGGGTCATATAATGTGATGGCCATTCAATAATTCCTTTCCCAAGGAACTGAACGGCAGGTGAGGCTGCTAAAACTGGCGGATGATAATTTGCGATCGACTATAATAGTCCTATCAAAAGGGTAGCAGGTAATTGTTATTGCCCGTTAAACGCTATATATATAGAAGCTGCTTATAAATTCCGGCTGCATGTTGGGCCTGTTGTTCTAAAGTACTACGGTTTTTTTTCTCTTATCGTTATTTATTAAAGATCTGTATATATTTGATGGATTGTCTGGTTTCGTTTGTTGTTGATGTTTTTATCAATTTAATTTTCTTATTTGAATACTAGATGTGAACCTGATGATTCCCTGGTGTTCCTACATTGATTACCCTTACATTGTAAACAATAAATACTTTGAACAGATTAAAACAAAATACGGTTCGTGTTTTTCTTTATTGAATTTGTTTGAGTGGGTGGGGGGGGGGGAGGGGGGGGGGCGGTTAGCGAATGGGCCAGCTATTCACCGAATCGGTTGGCCCTTTCTTTTCTAATACTTTGAAATTGTCCGTGAATGAGGCCACTTGAGAATGTAATAGTCTGTAATTGTCCGTGAATGAAGCTACTTGAGAATGTATCAATCTGTACTTGTGAATGAGGCTACTTGAGAATGTCACAGTCTTACTTGTCCGTGAATGAGGCTACTGGAGAATGTCACAGTCTTTACTTGTCCGTGAATGAGGCTACTTGAGAAAGTGACAATCTGAAAGTCTTTTAATCTCTAATAATGGTCAGGAGGGTCACTGTAGTTGTCACTGTCTTCTATCCCCCTCCTTCCTATATTTCCTCTCCATCGCGCTGGGTTAAAGCACTCTGTTTGTTTATACCAATCGCTTCATCCATCGTGGCTTGTGCTCTTGAGCACGTTTCCGGTCAGCTGTCTCCACGAATCACGATCCTCTGCGGTGCGCATGAAATCTGTGTTGCTTTTAAAATCACATTTGGCCATTCTTAGGTTATTTAAATAAGTCATTCTTTGTCTTCCTCTAGCTCTCTTTCCTTCGATCATCCCAGATGTTACCAACTTTTCTATTCCGTCTCTTCTCCACACATGTCCCAGAAACCGTAACTGCCTCTTTCTGATGGTATCGATTAATGTTCTTCCTTTTCTCATCTTCTCCAACACTTCCTCGTTCATACACCTGTATGCCCATGAAACCCGCAACATTCTTCTATACACCCACATCTCAAATGCCTCTAACCTCCTCGTACATTCATTGTCAAGCGTCCACGTTTTACAACCGTATAAAAGGGTACTTATAACATATGTGTCTACTACTTCCATTCTGGTCTTCAACTTCAGGTTCGTGTTTGACACAACTGGTCGCATTTTATGGAATACGTTTTTTGCTATTGCTATTCTTTGTTTTATATCCTCTATTTCACGTGCGTTACGGGTAATGATAGTGCCTAAATATTTAAAATTCTTTACTTGTTTGATGGTCTCTCCTTTGCTTGACAAGTGGAAGATCGCGTTGTTGTCATTCTTTGAGACCACCATGCATTCAGTTTTCTTAACATTTAGTTTCAGGCCCATCTCTTCACTTTTGCACACCAGTATATCTAAAATTGTCTGCACGTGTTCTGGAGAGTATGCCATCAGAGTACCATATCTTATGCTATTTATCTTCTGCCCTCCAACGACGACGCCTTTCATGTCTTCAATTTCTTTGAATATTATTTCACTATATATGTTATAAAGGTCCGGTGATATGACGCAACCTTCTCTTACTCCCTTCTCGATGTTAAAGAACTCCGATGTTTCTTTATCAAGTTTGACACACGCTGTTTGATTCCAGTATAAGTTTTTCACAAGTCGAAGGTCTTTACTGTCTACACCGATCTTTTCTAAGATTTTGAATAGCGTTTCGTGCTGTACTGAATCAAAAGCTTTGGAATAATCAAGGAAGCATAGATAAAGTGATTTTTGTTTTTCGATTGACAGTTGCATTATTGTTTTCAGTGTAAAGATTGCATTTACCGTACCCTTTTCTTTAACAAAACCAAACTGCTCGTCACTTATCTCTGGAGAGATCTTGCTCCTCATTTTTTTAAAAAGTATTCTTTCTTAATATAATTTTTGTGGCCTGGCTCATTATGCTGATTGTTCTGTGTTGGACACATTCAATAGTTCCTTTTTTGGGGGTATGGTAATGAATACCGATTGTCTCAAAACATTAGGCAATTCACCCTTTTCGTATATGACATTAAACGCTTTTGTCATAATGTCTATTCCCAGATCGTCAATCAATTCTATTGAGAAACTATCTTGGCCTACCGCTTTCCCCGTTGTCATCTCTTTGCAAGCAGCTTCTACTTCTCGCATAATCTGGGGACCCGTGTTCGCAGTAGAGATTTCTTTATCCAAGCTCGTCCCTCTTTAGTCATTCGCGTAAAGATTGTTTTATGTATACTGCCCAACGTTCCAAAATTTCGTTGTTGTCGATATGTATATCACCGTTTGCGTCTTTAACGCATTTTCTTGCCATGGCTGGGCGTTTTACACTTAGATCTTGTATTGACTGGTAAAATTGTTTGGTGTTAGATTGTTTTAGTCTTTCAATTCTGTGACATTCATGTTCAATATAATCTTCCTTTGCTCTCTTACACTCACATTTTATAATCTTATTAGCTTCTTTATATCCATTGCTGTTGCGTTCTAGTTTTCGTCTTTCATTCATGAGTTTCAAGATCTTGTCATCCATCGACTTTTGTTTTGGTTCGTGTTTTTTCACAGATGGAATAGCTTCTCTTGCAGATTCTGTGATGCAGTTCGATACTTGATTCCAGTACTCATCTATGTTTATATCTGAGGTCAAGTTTTCCCTTTTTTCTTTCACCCATTCTTTGTAATCATTTTTTATTTGATGGTTAATTCTCAATAAATCTAATTGCAGTTTTGGTTCCACTTTCTTTTTATTTATTTGTTTAAGTTTTATTTTTAGCGTGGCTTTGACAGGTCTGTGGTCACTATTACAATCTGCGCATGGAATAGTTGTTGCGTTGCGTACGATATTTCTGAATCGATGATGGACCAGAATAAAGTCCATCAATTTTGTATAAAGGCCACCTGGGCCATGTCCAATTCTTTCTATCGTTGTTTTTAAACCATGCATTGACAATAGTAAGGTTTTCCAATACGCACCAGTCGACAAGTCTTTCCCTTCTATCGTTTTTGGTACCTAGTCCGTGGGGTCCAACAATATTTTCAACTCTCTCGTTACCAACCTTTGCATTGAAATCACGAAATTATTAAACGAATTTCATCAGATTTACACTGTTTTAATGTCTGTTCCATATCTTGATAGAATGTCTCAATTGTGTTTTCGTCATCCAAAATTGGTGAGGACAATGTCAGAATGTAAAAGAACCAAGACAATATCGTCCTGATCTACGAGTATAATATGTCTTTTGGGGCCATATAGAGTCAACCGTTGCGTGTTGTTTTTTTACAAATCACGCTCTGTAGATGTAAGATAAAGAACTGTATGAAAGGTGCCAGACAAAGCAAGAAAGAAAAATAAAAGAAACAAAAAAAAGCAACTCAAAAAATCATTGAACCTCGGTTTGATTGGGGGTTTTTTCTTGCTTGCATTGCCTGGCACCGTTCAGTTGTTTATCTTACGACGGTGCCTGGTCTTTAATTTCTTAATATGTAGATTTAATTGGCGAGAATCAATAATAAAGCTCTCGCACTTTAACCTTCTCCTTACCACCTACAGCAAAATCGTCACATTTGTTACGACTTAATATACATTTTTCTTATTCAGATTTATTTTGTACATCAAACAAACTTTGAAAAATGATCTTTGTTTAATTAAGAAGAACATAAAGTTGTTTTGTAGAGTGCTCGTTTGAATTTAAAAAGCCATTTTTCTGCTGGGTAAGCCTGCCATTTTGGGAAAATACTAAAAAGTATCGGTAAGGAAAGAGTTAAAGTGAAAAAGAGCAGCACGCCAGGTTGACATCAATTCTTTAAAAATTATGACCCTTGAAACTTAGGTTAATTTGTTTGGATTTATTGGAGACAGTAGAAATGGTTTTTGGGTGATTAAAACGAAAATCCCATATGTGTAGCTCTCTCTCTCTCTCTCTCTCTCTCTCTCTCTCTCTCTCTCTTATATATATATATATATATATATATATATATATATATAATATATCTTTCTCTCTCTCTCTCTCTCTTTCTCTCTCTCTATCTATCTATCTATCTATCTCTCTCTCTCTCTCTCTCATCTTCTTCTAATATATATATATATATATATATATATATATATATATATATATATATATATATATATATATATATCTATCTATTTAAGTACCAAGTCTGTGCCAGACATCGGTTATCATGGTACGCCATTCATCTCTCTGATCAGATAACCTCAGAAAACTAATATTACTCTTCTTTTCTTTGTCACCCAGCTGTTCAAACTATTCAAATGCGTTTTTCTTGGTTTACCTTTACTACTCTTTTTACCTTCTATATTTCCTGTGAGAGCAAGATGTTCAATACATTTATGTCGATTTAGTTAGTGGTAGATAAACTAACTTCTTGCCCCCGGCTGAAAAAAAAATATTAAAAATTGAGCTTCATATAGCGCAATATCCACTAAATGTACTCAAAGCGCTTTACATTTCCATATGATCATTTTTGGTTGTTTCCTTGGATTAATTATTGATTTTGCTTGTATTGATTGGAATTCTATGTAGATGTACATTTCAGGTTGGCAGTTGCCTAAATCAAACCTTTGAATTGATTTGGGTCGTCTTGCTTCAACGGTGTTCCTCTATATAAAAGCTTAAGTTCATTTAACTAAAAACATTTATTTGAGAAATGAATAAAAACATTGGAACAACCCCTTATTGCCCATGTGAACCGACCATGAAACCACTTTACATGTGCTTATGGATTGCCCATTATACAACGTGCAACGTTCTAACCACTGGGTCACCCTACAACACTCAACACAAAGCTCTATGGTGAGGCTGAGGACCTAAAGCGGACCACAGACTTCATAGCAGATATCGGACTGCAGCCATAGATGTCCATCAGAGGAACGAAGAAGAAGAAGAAGAAGAAGAAGAAGAAGAAAAGAAGAAGAAGAAGAAGAAGAAGAAGAAGAAGAAGAAGAAGAAGAAGAAGAAGAGAAATGAATAAAAACACTTTATTTATTTGTTTTTATTTTTATTTGTTTTATCAGATATAATAGGTTTATCAGTAATTATTATCAAACGCGTACATTTGAAACATTTCAACACTCTATACTAGCATACACTCTTTCAGATTTATTCATGCACATATTCTACACCAGCACTACAAACAACATAAAGAAATATACGCATACATACACATACGCACACGCACACACACATATACATACATACACACACACGCACACGACTTTTTTTCGCAAATGATTGCAAAGTTTCATCAGTAATGAAACAAAGAATAGCTAAGATACTGGCCAGGGACAGGACAAAACCAAGTAATCTCATGCCATGACAAAGACAGAAAGCATGTTGGAAAATAGATAAAGATAGTATGCGCTTGGCCAAGAAGTTCACAACATTGCCATCCGGAAGTATTACGGACCAACACACAAAACTATGTGTAACCTTGAACGTTCATTGGTTAATGCAGTTTAGTGACAATAGAGACTTTCAGCAGATCATTTTGGACTTAGTATTAGACTTAAGACCTATCTATCACATGATCGCTGTCCATTTAAAATTGGAAAACACCATGTGACGTGTGCAAAATTTAGGTCACGCATTCAAAACAATAGTCTGCCCGCATGTGGTAAAACACGTGCTCCTGCCTTTGACCGCTCACCTTCCATAGCAAAGTATAGAAAAAAATATCCATTGTCGGGTGGCAAAATAAACACATACTCATAAATACTCGATCGTACATCAAAAAGTGTCTAGATGTTGATATTTTATTAAACAAATGGTGAAATTTATCAAAAATAATTTAAATGTCAATCTATTGTTAGACCAGGGTAAAGTTAATTATTCAAAAATTAATGCGCTTGTGTGAACAAAACAAGAACTATCTGTAACCAGATTTTCAGAATAATATAGACATATATGTTGAATTTAACTGCATTAAAATTTTATTAACACATGTTTGTTTTAACTGAAAGTGTATTATCTATAAGTTAAACAACAAAGACGGAAGACCTATTTTGGGCGCAACGTTGTCCGGCTTCTACCGTTCCTAATCAGCAGCAATGAACAACCGGAGATCAAATAATTCAAAGGTACGGTTTCATTTTCAGTGTTTGAGTTTGTAATCTGCATCGATTGCTTTAAGAGAAGGTAAATATTTAGTTCAATGTTAACACGTAGTAGCTTTCCGGTCTTTAACTTTGGATGTTTCACTCGCATAATTATAGAATGCTTTGTAGATGTTTTTCATCTAGTCTACGATTCACTTCGCATTTTCAGTCACTATCTTAATCTTAGACAGCTCCACTCACCGAGATTCTCACTTACAAAGTTGACATCTCCTTCGCTCATGTCTGCTTCATGTTCAAGCAGTGACTGATTCTGATACTGTTTGAGGAAACACACTTTTCATAATAATATTTTAAAATTGTCGTGTTGTGGGTAACGGCTACAATCTAGAAGGTGTGGTGTATCAATACAATCATAATTTAACCCCCCCCCCCAAAAAAAAAAGAAAAGAAAAAAGCAGAACCCCCATTAGTAGGTTGGAATGTCAACAGAAGCAAAAATAATTTTTTTAAAAAAATCAATAAGTAAAATAAAAGAAATCCCATCTGTCGTAGTGCGTGGGTTTCACCACGTTCAACTGGCAAAAGTCTATTCCAGTCGTATTATTCACTCTCGCCTTGTCCTTGCAATATGTTCCGAGTTCGGAACAACCTTTAGGTCTTTTGATACCTGCCGACGTGCAATTATTTGCAGGTCTGTTAATCCAATTCACTATTGGCTCATTGTTGTAATGGGTTTTTTTTAATGACACAAAATTTTGCCCATAACAAAAATATTAAAACTAGGCCTAGCATAGCATTCGTATGTCAGACCTGCATATATGTACACGTCGATACCTGCTCATTGCTGGAAAAGTAACAAATAAGGGATCCCTGCTACTGACCAATATCTTAAGTTATTTGCAGGAATTAAGGTGGTAGCTGCTTTGCCACAAAATACTTTATTGTTGTTTTGTTTTGTTTTGTTTTGTTTTTTGCTTAGAGTGTGGGGAAGGAATGGCAGAGTGGGGTGAAGGATGAAAGAATGAGAGGGGCAGGTGGAAAGGGGAAAGGGGGGGGGGGAGGGAGATTTAAAAAAACAACAACAAATTCTCATACTCAACCCCTTGTCGCATCTTTGATATTTGAAAGGTGTCAAACTATGACACTTAGCATCTTCTAAGCTGTTTCGCCTTATTTGACAAGTGTGAGAAAGATAAAAGGCTTTTTATTGTAAGATGCAGGGAGGAGGGTCAAAGTTAATTTCTATCTTGGGCCCCTCACTGTGCTATATTTTTTTTTAATAGTGTGTAAATTTAATGTGTGGTTTTAAAAATTACGACTATCTCCCCTGGTTCTAGTAAAATGAATATACCAAAAAAGTATGAATGTTTGTGTGTTTTGAGGAGGGGAGGGGGGAAGAGGGGTTGTTGGTTTTTGTTAAAGTTTTAAACACATCCCTATCAGTTCAATTTTTGGGGGTAATGATAGAGGGGCCTGATACTGCAGCTTATTACGAATTTACATTGGGTTGATATTAAAAATAAACCTCTCTGATTACTTTAGATTACCTACTTTTGATTTATTTTTAGCCCATTTCTTTCATCAGCGCCAGTAATCAAGAGTCTTAATAACAAGAAGCTTGTAGGATTTTGTCATACATATGAAATACTATATATTATGTGAAATGTGTCTTATTTAGATTTTGCCTCCGGAATGATAAGAACGCTCTCTCAATTGATGGGGTTAAAAAAATTAATCTAGATCGATATTTTATTTGACTTTAAAGTGAAATCAAGAGGCATTAATTTTTCAGTTTATTCGAATTGGCGACTGTGACCAAAAAGTTAATAAAAGAAAACATGTCTTCAATTAAATCTCTGATAAAATGAGATCCGACACAATGGTTTTACAACCTTGTGGTATCTGATGTCTAGGTTCATTGTGTTTTCTAATGTTTTTATTGAATATAAGCAAAAAATTTAAGACATAGGTCAAGTTTATATTATCAAAACACTAAATGGTATTTCATCTTATATTGAAATGTGTGGTCCTTTAGAGTCATAAGGCTCATGGAGCTAGAGTTATTCCTGTTTCTGTAACACGAAGCAACAAACTTTAAGAAGTGCTTTCTACTCTCTGAATAAGTTTACATATATTAGACCCATCTATCTATTCAAACATTGCTATATTAATTTCAAATTTTCATTCAATACCAGTAGTTAAAAAATCCATTGAAAATAATAACGAAATGTGGTAATTATAGCTCTTGTTTATTGTTAGCTCTATATGAATATCATTCAATGACTGAATGTGAGATGATATTGCTTTCTATTTTTCTAACCAAGAGAAAACGCTGTGGACTGCCATACGTATTCCAACTGAATCAAAAACTTTTTTTTCAAATTTAAATAACACAACAATCATGAGCCTCTGCATTTCTTGAGATATTGGTGTGCAGTCCTGGAAGTATTGCCCTGCCCACATTCTGGCAATTAACCAAATTTCACAAATATTTCACGAAATGTTATTATTATTATTATTTTATTATTTGTTATTATTATTATTGTTATTTATTATTATTATATTAGTTATTATTATTATTATTATTATTATTATTATTATTATTATTATTATTATTATTATTATTATTATTATTATCATTTTCATCATCATCATCATCATGATCATCATCATCATCATCATTATTATCATCATCATGATCATCATCAGGTATCATTATTATTTTATTATTATTATTATTATTATTATTAATTTATTATTATTATTATTATTATTATTATCTATTATTGTATTTGTTCTTATTATCATTGAGCCTTACCCTCAAGATTATCAAAATAGCTTTCAGCTTTAATGTATCTTATAGAATTTCTCAATATTAAAAAAAAATATTCTATACTATTTATACAATCTCTCAGCTGTATTAACCTAACCTATTGATCCATAGTCTAGAATCGAGGGTGGCGATTAATCAGATAGAACAGAACCTTATTTTGCTGTCAAGCATTTTCAAATTTTAAAATCTTGCCGTTATTT
This sequence comes from Berghia stephanieae, assembly GCF_034508935.2. Taxonomy (NCBI): domain Eukaryota; kingdom Metazoa; phylum Mollusca; class Gastropoda; order Nudibranchia; family Aeolidiidae; genus Berghia; species Berghia stephanieae. The sequence goes on from NC_088370.1 coordinate 9,815,372, forward strand.
TTAAAGATTCTATTTAACTTTTTTCTAATGCTGGTACAAGTTAAAAGCCTTTTTATGAAGATCCTTAGATAAATCTAAATTTAGACAGCTATCACTCCATGTCATTGGTATTGGCTCCTGTCTCTTTATACAATAGATTCATATTTCCAGTGTGCTTATCATATACTTTTACATAAGGAAGTCAAGAAAATATGCCAAAAAACTTGCTTTTTTGGTTTTGCATATGAAGAAATTTTGCAATAATATATTTTGTTACAGTATATACCCTTTAACTTGCCAACATTTTCTATATTAAATATATTTTATTCTTTTCTTTCTTGTTCACGTTTATCAATAGGCAGGATAAGAGTGCTGATAAAACTCTAATTGTAGCTGATTTGTAATATTAGTATAATTTGATAGATTGGTCTTTTGACCATGTAATATTGCAGTTGCTATTGAAAATATAATATAATCTACCATTTGTTGTACATATTTCACTAAATGTAATATGTTTGTTTTTTTTGTTTTTTTTTTTTTATTTTAATATATGAAAAATTACTTTATATAGTAAAAACAACTTTTTGATTTAAAAAAATTAATTGCAGAAACCAAATCTAACATGTGTCATGGAGACTGCACAGAAAGCAGACTGAAGGAGGGAAATGAGAAGAAGAGCAACTGGCAGCTTTTAACATGAATTGAGACTGTTAGGCTCAACGTTTATGTACCGGATATTCAAGGTATATATCTCACGAAAAATAGGTATAATTGTAGATACATATAATTCCTTCAGATTATATCAGTTTGATAGTTTTCAACATGTTTCTGGCAATATAAATCAAGTTAATTGCAAATTATCTTGAGTTCAACTTGCATGGTAAGTTGGTATAAAATTTCAAATTAATTGATTCTGAATGCATAATTTTTCCTTTATTTCGTTTGAAAATTATCTGATGCAGCTATAGAGTAGAGAAAATAGGTTCATTACATTTTTTAACAAATTGATAAAAGAAAGACAAACGTTTCTATTACTTTTTTAAAAGATGATTTTTTGACCAAAGCTTTTTCTGTGGCATTTAATCACACTTTTAAAAATGGGACCATACAGTTTCAGTGATAAGTATCAATTTTCCCTTCCCCCACTTCTCTTCAAAGGATGAGAATACAAACATACCAGTTAGTGGAGATACATCTAATCTATAGATTTTGTGATTATCAGTATGTGTATTATAAATGAAATGACAATAAAAGTGATATGTATAATCTTGCATATGTTTAATATGCTTTTTTTTAATTTGACAGTCTATATATATTTTATATTAATTTTAAAGTAAATATATATATATATATATATATAATGGCCCTCAGATGCAGATGGTGGTAACTCCAATAGGCTGTTTGGAACCATATACCCTTTTCATACAGTACCAATCGAGTATTTGACTTCCTTTAAGCACTAAAATTTTTACAAAATTTGTCACTGCCTAAAGTCGTACTCATTCACAGTGAATTGAGGGGTAATGTGTGTAATATCGTCGGGAGCAATATTCTTCAATAGCACTGTCACCTATCCAACCACTGATCACACTTAGCATTGCTTGACCTTTGTGACAAGACGAGACACTGTGCCGCTGAAACAAACAACCCATTAGCAGTGGCTATAATATGGTAGTGGTGATAACATTGGTAGTAAAAAAAAAAATTGAGCTTTTGTATAGCGCAATATCCTCTAAACGTGCTAAAGCGCTTTACAAGGGGTCACTGGCCAACAGCAACACTTAACATGTAGGACGGGACATGACGTCTGTTAGGCGTTATTATAATTTTTTCGGACAGAGACAACGCTGTTAACGGCCAGGTACTCATTTTACACATGAGTACGGTGATTTTTTGTTTGTTTGTTGCTTTAGGTCTCTTCCAACACAATTGAGGTTATATGAGAGACCGCTGAAACAAAAAAACAAGCAATCTAACAAAAATAGTACAAATGTAAATCAAAATCATAACCTAAAGATATCATAAGCTAAATTATAAATAACCAAGAACAAACAGGCAGCGAGATTTACAGGAAAAAAAATATCCCCTGTCAAAAATACAATCACAAACCAAAGAAGCAGGATAGGCTAGTAAAGAGAAGAAGAAACGACATCACTATCGGATCGTACACCCATGCGAACATCATAGGTATACGATTCAAGGGTGATGCTCCCATCCAACCACCCGCGAGTACGGTGAGATAAAGAGCCTTTTCCAAGGACTCAACTATGTGCCGAGCGAGGCTCGAACCCAGGAACTTCCGATCCGAAAGCGAGTGTCATACCACAAGACCACATATCTGCACAGTAGTAGTAGTAGTTGTTGTAGAAATAGTTTTAACAGGGAAGAAATAGATAGAGAAACTCGAATTGGCTCTCCTCTGGAGGGAACGTATTATAATTTGTTGTGTGTTCTGGATTGCTGTTTTTCCCAGCTGTGTTGTTGTGAACTGTTTTATGTCCGTGAAGCAATGTGGGTCCCTGTGGTGTGTTGTTTCTGCCTCTGTGTGTGTGTGTGTGTGTGTGTGTGTGTGTGTGTGTGTGACGTCGAGTCGGGTATAAAAAAGCTTCAATCTTTCTCTTTCAGCACATTGATTCAACATGGATGATTAATAGTTAACTTCGTAAAATAAGTTTAAATCAAGTAGTCTACCGTGAGCGATTCGGTGGAAATTTTATTTATTTATTTATTTTCCCAACGCGAATGAGATTAAAAACTTTTCACACCTCATTCTCATTGCATTGCTTTGATACTCAAAAATATTGCGCTGGCCGACAGCCCAAAAACGAGGAGAGGGATCACAATCTGAGTTTCCCTGGACATAGACAACTTGAGTCTGCTGCCAAGAAATGTGTAAACAAATTGAATGCGCATGACATGTCTAAGGGTGAATTCTAGCATAGTTCGGGTCATTTGAATCTAATTATGAAAAAAATCTGGGTCATTTTTTTTCTAAATAGTCAGCTCAGCGTACGGCCCGTATAAAGTTTCAAAGACAACTTTCCCTCAATATTAAATATATTTATTGACAAAAACAAATCCTCTTTTATAAATAACACAGGGAAAATAATCTAATGCAAGCGTTAGCTGAGAAAATTGGTTCATTGCTTTCTTGAGTGACGCATCTCTGTGCGAACAGACACCGGAGGCCGAAGTCATCGTGTTCTCGACTGACACTGGACAATAGGAGGTTGTTACGGGACCCCAAAGAAATTCATACATAATGCATTACATACATAGGTTTGTGATGAAAAGAAATCGACATGAATCAATAATTCTAAATGGTACTAACCTTTTTTAAGCCAACTGCATCATAAATAGGGTGCGAATCGGACACGAAAATTTCGACAACAAAGTGACAAACTTTTGCACTCGTCACTTAGGAAATTCCCTTTCTATTATTAGCGATCATGTGATAGATAGGTCTTAAGTCTAATACTAAGTCCTAAATTATGATCTGCTGAAACACTCTAATTACTCATAAAGGAGATGTCAAAAAAAAAAAAACAATAACAAAGACCTGAGTGACGTCAACTTCATATTATCTATAGGGGGATAGAAGACACAGCAAGTGCCTCCTTGCCCACTATGCGAGGTCAGGAACCCGATCCAAAATAAAGTACATTATTATTATTATTATTATTATTATTATTATTATTATTATTATTATTATTATTATTATTATTATTATTATTATTATTATTATTATTATTATTATTATTATTATTATTATTATTATTATTATTATTATTAATAATTACAACAATGATGATGGCGATCGCGATGAGGTAGTAATGATGATGAAGATTATGATGCTAATGATAATGATAAGAGTAACAATATGCATGATGGTATCATGGCGGGGGTGTTGAAAATGGTAATGCTGATAATGATAGTATCGATAACAGTAAAAATATAATGATGAGGGTGATAATAATAATAGTATTAATAATAATAATAATAATAATAATAATAATAATAATAATAATATAATAATAATATAATAATAATAATAATAATAATAATATAATAATAGTAATAATAATAATAATAGTAATAATAATAATTATAATAATAATAATAATAATAATAATATAATAATAATGATAATAATAATAATAATAATAAAATAATAATAGATAATTAATAATAATAATAGTAATAATAATAATAATAGTATAATAATAATAATAATAATAAAATAATAATAATATAATAATAATAATAATATATATAATTAATAATAATAATAATAATATATTAATAATATATTAATAATATATAATAATAATAATATAATTAATAATAATATAATATAATATATAATAATAATAATAATATAATAATAATAAATAATAATAATAATAATAATAATAATAATAACAATAATCAATAATAACAATAATAATAATAATAATAATAATAATAAAAATAATAATAATAATAATAATAATATTAATAAATAATAATAATAATAATAATAATAATAATAATAACAATAATAACAATAATAATAATATAATAATAATAAAATAATAAATAATAATAATAATAATAATAATAATAATAATAATAATAATAATATATAATAATAATAATAATAATAATAATAATAATAATATATAATAATAATAATAATAATAATAATAATAATTAATAAATATAATAATAATAATAATATAATAATAATAATAATAATAATAATAATAATAATAATAATAATAATAACGTATAAATTGCTTGTTAGACTTTCGGTTTTTTTAGCAATCGATTTGTCACAGACTATGTATTTATTTGCACATTGTATTTGTATGTATTTCAGGGTTTCATAGTGCTGGCAACAGGATATGTCGATCATTTCAGCGCCAGTTAAAGAAAAGAAATTCATGGTGGCATCGTAAAAATTCTAGATTAACAACAATTAAAAGCATTCGACAAATTAGAAAGACAAATGTGAATTGGTTCAAGTTGGAGGCATGTAGATAACAAGAACATTAATATCATCAAACGTGCTCACCTAAAAGTCTCGCCCAGAAACTAGCTTAGGATCTCACGACTTAGAGGAAAACGCTCGATTGCTTTCAAGATATGGTCAAAACAATAATTATAACTACTGTCTGTAGTATTCATATGACGACTGAGAAGCGTTGTCATCACAAGATAGCATAGCAACTAGGTTTAAAAAATAACAACTCATGGTTGCCTAAAGTTAATATCCCATTGAGACTTAAGCTCGTTTTATAATAACGTGACAACTACCACTAGATAATAGAGAGATGATTAACAGCCAGAAACATATCACCTCTCAAAACTAACACATATAATATGTGTCTCCCTCTCAGTCATGGAATCCGGCAAGAGCCAAGACGAAACCGAATAAAAATCCCATTTCAAGGCAAAGATAGAAAGCAACTCGGAAAACAGATAACTTGGGAGATAGAAGATACAGCAAGTGATCTCCTGCCCGTCATGGGAGGGAAAAAGACCCCGCCCAATTATTTACGAATGAGCTCAGTGTAAATTTATATATATATATATATAAATCGCTGTAGGAAGAATTCAATATCCATGGAAGAAATGCTGCAATAGCGTTCAATCGTAGCCATCGTTAACTTATAGCCTAACACTGACCAAAAAATGACGTCAAAAAAAAAAAAAAAAAAAAAAAAACGAATCGTGAGTTGTATTCAATAGTTTAACCAATGGGGCACTTGTTGCCATGAGAACTACTAACGACAACTCACTTAGCGGTGCAAAAACCAAATAATGACGTCAAAATTCCAGTCTTTTTTGGGTTTCAGTGTCAGGCTATAACTTAGCAATGGCTACGATTCAATAGTCGTGACGTCACTTCCCTCGTATAGTAACTTAGTAACTGGTTCTAAACTATGGGAACAATGGCGAACCAGCAGCGTGGGTCTAAACAAAGAAAATCGGTACTTTTTATTCTTCATGCTGGCTAGAACTTTTTCACATGTCTTGTGATCAGAATGGATAAAAGTCAAAACATGATCAAATTTATGATGTTTTTCTCCTCTGAATACACTTGTATGCTCGTCCGAGAAGTATTTCATGAGGTCGTTGATGAAGATAACGGCGTCCGACATTGTTCCGATAGTTTAGAACCAGTTACCATGCGTCATTGAGTAGAAAGTGACGTCACGACTGTTGAACTCTATTGAAAAAGGGCAGTATCATTGTATGAGGGATAATGGTTTTCTTAAAGTTCTGAAATACGAGTTTTGTTCAGTCCTTGAAATCCTCAAGCCCATACATAGACATATTACGTTCATGTGAATTAACGCTTCCTGTGCGGTAAGGCGGTCCAGTGGTATGACACTCGCTTTCGGATCGGAATGTCCTGAGTTCGAGCCTCGGCGCATAGTTGAGTCCTTGGAAAAGGCTCTTTACTCACATTCTCTCACCGTACTCAGGTATACTTATTTACTTACTTATCCGAACCAGCGACCACCTGAGCTCTAGCCCTTCGGTCTTGTGCCATAACGTAGAAAATAGACGTCTTTTGTAGTTGTTCCAGGTGACTATAAAGTGTGTTACTGATGCTTGGATTTGGTGGGAGGAATGTGCATCTCAGATCTTCAAGAGGTTGACATTCAAGCAAGTGGTGTGTTACTGTTTCATTGGGGTGTTGACATAGGGGGCAGGAGGGGATGTGTCTTTTGTAATTTTGCTTAAATGGTTGTTGAGCGGTATGTGTTGTGTTCTTAGTTGAAAGATGATGCTTTGCTGGTGTCTTCTGAGCTTATTTAGGCAATCAGTCTTTACAGGAGTGGTCATATGGGAAAACATACATCTACCCGTGGTGCTCATTGCCCAACTGTTCATCCATTCTTCTCTCTTATTTGTTTTGATTATTTGTTTCGCTGTGTCTAAGGATACTGGAAATGATGGTTGTACTCAGGTATAAAATGAGTAGCTGGTCGTTAACAGCGTTGTCTTTGTCCGAAAAATTGTAATATCGCCTAACAGGCGTCAGGTTCCGTCCTACACGTTAAATGCTGCTGTTGACCATGGACCATTTGTAAAGCGCTTTGAGCACATTTAGTGGATATTGCGCGATATAAAGCTCAATGTTTTATTTTTTTCCCCTTTGTGACCTATTGTTGTTATGCCTGTCAAGCTATTGACAAGGATGCACTTGTAACTAATATCTTATAGCATGAGCCTTCAGTTCTTCAATCAACATACAGTGCGTACACTTCAGAAAATTACGTCAGTTATCGTATGTTTTATTAAAACTAGTCGAATAAACATTTAAGTTGTTTTATTTTTGACTCGAAAATTCAAAATAAAGTATAGATAGTATGCAGATGACGTCACTCAGGCCTTTGTTATTGTTTTTGCCATCCGCGCTTGTGAGTTGTTCTCACTAAACTGTATTAACCAGACTATAAAAGTTCATGGTTACACAGAGTTTGTGTGTTGGTCCGTTATACTTCCGGATGGCAATGTTGTGAACTCCTTGGCCAAGCGCATTCTATCTATATTATTATTTTGGCCCCGGAATCACTCGCTGACTGTGAACCGAAGACCCATAGCTATCTTGCGTGCTTGTCAATCACCCGGAGTAAACAGCCCACAAATCCTGAGCATCACTCACAATTTTAACTTAAAAAATATGCATCGGGTCGTCAGGTTTTGCGATGCAATTCCTTTACCGTTGTGTCAAAATATTATGAGAAATACTGAATATAAGCTGACCTTTTTATTGTGTGCTTGACACGTACTTTACTAAGTGTATCTCAGCGTCGCCATCGTTAACTTATAGCCTGATACTGACCAGAAAATGACGTCAAAATGCCAGTCTTTGGTCACAAACGAAAACAAATTGAGTTGTATTCATTAGTTCAACGAATTGGACCACTTTTTTCCATGAGCACTTCTAACGACAACTCACTAGGCGGTGCAAAAGCCAAATAATGACGTCAAAATACCAGTCTTTTGGGTTTCAGCGTGGCCTTCGTAAAGTTATGGCCTGATACTGACCAAAAAATGACGTCAAAATGCCAGTTTTTGGCCACAAAAAAAAAAAAAAAAAACAAAAAAACAAATCGTGAGTTGTATTCAATAGTTCAACCAATGAAATAACTTGTTTCCTTGAGCTCTACTAACGACAACTCACTAGGCGGTGCAAAAACCAAATAATACGTCAACTGCCAGTCCTTTTGGATTTCAGTATCAGGCTATAACATAACGATGGCTACGGACAAACGCTTCTCCTTGTTAAAAAAAAAAAACAAATCAAAAACACTGTCCAATGCACATCTCGTAGTTTAAATCTATGGCTGTTTCTAATACGATTCAAGACGTTTTTGTTAACTTTGAAAAAGCTTCCTCCATACCATTAACCTCTTTCAATAAATGTTCCGGGGCAGTCTGTAAAGAAGAAAAAAATGCAAATTAGATATAATTTGTTGGGCTTTATAGATAGAATGCGCTTGGCCAAGGAGTTCACAACATTGCCATCCGGAAGTATAACGGACCAACAC
>NC_088370.1:9823998-9830342 GCF_034508935.2 Berghia stephanieae
ATGTCAACCTGGCGTGCTGCTCTTTTTCACTTTAACTCTTTCCTTACCGATACTTTTTAGTATTTTCCCAAAATGGCAGGCTTACCCAGCAGAAAAAATGGCTTTTTAAATTCAAACGAGCACTCTACAAAACAACTTTATGTTCTTCTTAATTAAACAAAGATCATTTTTCAAAGTTTGTTTGATATACAAAATAAATCTGAATAAGAAAAATGTATATTGAGTCGTAACAAATGTGACGATTTTGCTGCAGGTGGTAAGGAGAAGGTTAATGTGCGAGAGCTTTATTATTGATTCTCGCCAATTAAATCTACATATTAAGAAATTAAAGACCAGGCACCGTTGTAAGATAAAGAACTGAACGGTGCCAGGCAATGCAAGCAAGAAAAAACCCCCAAACAAACCGAGGTCCAATGATTTTTTGAGTTGCTTTTTTTTGTTTCTTTTATTTTTCTTTCTTGCTTTGTCTGGCACCTTTCATACAGTTCTTTATCTTACATCTACAGAGCGTGATTTGTAAAAACAACACGCAACGGTTGACTCTATATGGCCCCAAAAGACATATTATACTCGTAGATCAGGACGATATTGTCTTGGTTCTTTTACATTCTGACATTGTCCTCACCAATTTTGGATGACGAAAACACAATTGAGACATTCTATCAAGATATGGAATAGACAATGTAATGTAAACAATGTAAATCTGATGAAATTCGTTTAATAATTTCGTGATTTCAATGCAAAGGTTGGTAACGAGAGAGTTGAAAATATCGTTGGACCCCACGGACTAGGTACCAAAAACGATAGAAGGGAAAGACTTGTCGACTGGTGCGTATTGGAAAACCTTACTATTGTCAATACATGGTTTAAAAACAACGATAGAAAGAATTGGACATGGCCCAGGTGGCCTTTATAAGAAATTGATGGACTTTATTCTGGTCCATCATCGATTCAGAAATATCGTACGCAACGCAACAACTATTCCAAGCGCAGATTGTAATAGTGACCACAGACCTGTCAAAGTCACGCTAAAAATAAAACTTAAACAAATAAAGAAAAAGAAAGTGGAACCAAAACTGCAATTAGATCCATTGAGAATTAACGATCAAATAAAAAATGATTACAAAGAATGCGTGAAAGAAAAAAGGGAAAACTTGACCTCAGATATAAACATAGATGAGTACTGGAATCAAGTATCGAACTGCATCACAGAATCTGCAAGAGAAACTATTCCATCTGTGAAAAAACACGAACCAAAACAAAAGTCGATGGATGACAAGATCTTGAAACTGATGAATGAAAGACGATAACTAGAATGCAACAGCAATGAATATAAAGAAGCTAATAAGATTATAAAATGTGAGTGTAAGAGACAATTACAGAAAATTACATTCTCAAGTGGCCTCATTCACGGACAATTTCAAAGTATTAGAAAAGAAAGGGCCAACCGATTCGGTGAATAGCTGGCCCATTCGCTAACCGCCCCCCCCCCCCCCCCACTCAAACAAATTCAATAAAGAAAAACACGAACCGTATTTTGTTTTAATCTGTTCAAAGTATTTATTGTTTACAATGTAAGGGTAATCAATGTAGGAACACCAGGGAATCATCAGGTTCACATCTAGTATTCAAGTAAGACAATAAATTGATAAAAACATCAACAACAAACGAAACCAGACAATCCATCAAATATATACAGATCTTTAATAAATAACGATAAGTGAAAAAAAAAACCGTAGTACTTTAGAACAACAGGCTCAACATGCAGCCGGAATTTATAAGCAGCTTCTATATATATATAGCGTTTAACGGGCAATAACAATTACCTGCTACCCTTTTTATAGGACTATTATTGTCGATCGCAAAGTATCATCCGCCAGTTTTAGCAGCCTCACCTGCTGTTCAGATCCTTGGGAAAGGAATTATTGAATGCCCTCAGCATGATGCTTCAGTCCTGAAAATAGGTTATAAGGAACTAAACTTTCCTTTTCAACAAAGATTTATTAAGTCAAAAAGGAGAATGCAGTTTGTAGCTGGAGTACTAGGCATGTCAGAAAAATATTGGAAATCATAGAATGTAAGCCTTTAACAGCAGGGGTTCGAATAGTCGTATGCGATTCAGTGTTGCTATTTTTCATCCTTTTCAAGTTGTCCTTCAGAGCCTTTCAGAGCCTAAAGAGCCGGAGTTTATCCCGTGTTCTATATCGTGAAACGGACAATAGCAATTGCTTGCTATCCTTCGGATAGGACGCTAGTCTATCGTACAGTACTTTCCACCAGATCCAACAGACCCCAGCTACCCAATCATTGCTGGGTGGAGAGGGGCGGGGGAGGATCAGAAATAATCTCGACTGCACCAAGGATCGATCTCAATCGCTTTGCGTGTGAAGCGAGTGCTCTACCAACTGAGCTATTGGAACCCCCATATTGACAGGAGAGGGACGGATAAATTGGTTTCTTCTGCCCGAAGGATCGATGCTGCCCCCTTTGGTTACGAGGCCGATATTCTACCGTTTGACTTAGGTAATGGCGATGTGGTCTTGTGGTATGACACTCGCTCTTGTATCGGAAGCTCCTGGGTTCGAATCTCGCTCAGCGCAAAGTTGAGTCCTTGGTGGAAAAGTCTCTTTACCGTACTCAGGTGTAAAATGAGTATCTGGCCGTTAACAGCAAAAAAAAAAAAAATGTTCCATCCTTTGGTTGATTTTGATGTTAAAAGAAAATAAATAAATTGAACTTTTATATAGCGCAAAATCCACTAAACGTGCTCAAAGCGCTTTACAAGGGGTCCCTGGTCTACGGCGACACTGAACATGTAGGACTAGACATGACGTCTGTTAGGCGATATTACAATTTTTTTCAACTTTGTTAACACCAGGTACTTATTTTACACTTGAGTACGGTGGGAAAATGTGAGTAAAGAGCCTTTTCCAAGGACTCAACTATGCGCCGAGCGAGGCTCGAACCCAAGGACCTTCCGATCCGAAAGATAGTGTCATACCACTAGACAACAGAGCCGCACAAAATAATTAGTTTACTATTAATACCTAAAATATATATATATATATAATAGGTTGTTATATCATATAATATATAGAATGAGTGTTATATATAATATTTTATATATAATTTTATACGCATACTATATTTATATATATATAAATATAAATTTTATAATAATATGCATGTAGTAATAAATTATATAATAGTGTATATAGAATAATATATATAATATAATATATTATATTAATATATATATATATATATATATATATATATTATATATATATATATATATATATATATATATATATATATATATATATTCTTATTTGCGGCTGGTCTACTCGTATGAAACACTCATCTTCGTATCGCTCTTAGCGGCTAGTAGTTGAATCGTTGGAAAAAGGCTCTTTATTCACATTTTATCACCGTATATATATATATATATATATATATATATATATATATATATATATATATATATATATATATATATAATACAAATTGTCACTCACATTTTTTGTGGCCGAGACGATTCGTTTCTGTGTCTGTTTACAACGTCCTCAGTTCGGCGTAATCCTTAATAATGTCCGAAAAAAAAAAATCTTACTCCAAACGAATTGTTCTTGGTTTCGTTGTGTAGTGGTGATTAGTGTTGATGTGTATTGGCATTGTTGTGGTGTGTTGTGGTATATATATATACGTGTGTGTTTGTGTGTGTGTGAGTAATATATTTATGTACAGTGTGTATATGGATGTGTGTGTGTGGGGTGTGGTGAGTGTGTGTGCAATTGGAAGCGTGTAAGCTTTTGTTCGTATGTCCGAATATGCAGTATGTAATGTTTTTTACTGATGTTCAATGTGAAGCGTTCGAAGCTTCGGCATAAGCGCTATATAAATGTACATTTATTTGTATTATTATTACTCGGGGTGTAATATGAAAACCTTGACACTACATAATCTCTGTAATGTCGCCCATCCAACAGGCGTCATGTCCTACATGTTAAGTGTTGCTGTTGGCTAGGGCGCCCCTCTACTGTACGTTTAGTGGATATTGCTCTATATAAAAGCTCAAATTATCAAAGCATCGCAATGCCTTCTTTTCTTTAGAAAGTATTAATCTGTCAATTGCTATTTGGGGGCGAAGTGGTCCAGTTGTTAAGGCATTGCTCTGTGACCCGGAATGTCCCGGGTTCGAGCCCCGCTTCAGACACTTTCGTTTTTTTTCCTTGGACAAGATTATTAACCCCAAATTTGCTCACTCGGACAACATGGGTGATGCCTGTTGACATCAGACATCTTGTTTGATGAGTTATCTATATTCCTTCGTGGAATGCATAAGCGATGATATCTTATGATGTCGTGGTGGAAGGGCATATAATATCATGTTTTTTAATTTAAAAAAAAGTTATTTAACTCTAAAAAAAAACAAACACAACAAAAAAGAAAATAAAAACAACAAACCAAACAACAGGTAAACAAACAAACAAACAAACAGACTTCCAGACAAACAAGTAAATATAGATGATAGTAGTTATTGACACGACACTATGGGGTTTAAGGTTCAGAGGTAGAGGGTGAAGGGAAGATGAAAAAGTATAAATATTATTAGAAACATTAGCCTGACACTAGAACCGTAGAACCGTAGCCATCGTTAACTTATAGCCTGACACTGACCAAAAACTGACGCCTAAATGCCAGTTTTGGCCACAAAAGAAAATAAATCGTAAGTTGTATTCAATAGTTCAACCAATGAAATAACTTGTTTCCATGAGCACTACTAACGACAACTCACTAGGCGGTGCAAAAACCAAATAATGACGTCAAAATGCCAGTCTTTTTGGGTTTCAGTGTCAGGCTATAACTTAACGATGGTTACGCTGTCAGGCTATAACTTAACGATGGCTACGGTGTCAGGCTATAACTTAACGATGGCTACGGTGTCAGGCTGTAACATAACGATGACTACGGTGTCAGGCTATAACTCAACGATGGCTACGGTGTCAGGCTATAACTTAACGATGGCTACGGTGTCAGGCTATAACATAACGATGGCTACGGTGTCAGGCTATAACATAACGATGGTTACAGTATCAGGCTATAACATAACGATGGCTACTGTGTCAGGCTATAACTTAACGATGGCTACAGTGTCAGGCTATAGCACAACGATGGCTACGGTGTCAGGCTATAACATAACGATGTCTACAGTATCAGGCTATAACATAACGATGGCTACTGTGTCAGGCTATAACTTAACGATGGCTACAGTGTCAGGCTATAACATAACGATGGCTACGGTATCAGGCTATAACATAACGATGGCTACGGTATCAGGCTATAACATAACGATGGCTACAGTATCAGGCTATAACATAACGATGGCTACGGTGTCAGGCTATAATATAACGATGGCTACAGTATCAGGCTATAACATAACGATGGCTACAGTATTAGGCTATAACATAACGATGGCTACGGTATCAGGCTATAACATAACGATGGCTACAGTATCAGGTTGTGTTATAGCCTGATACCGTAGCCATCGTTGTGTTATAGCCTGATACCGTAGCCATCGTTATGTTATAGCCTGATACCGTAGCCATCGTTATGTTATAGCCTGATACTGTAGCCATCGTTGTGTTATAGCCTGATATCGTAGCCATCGTTATGTTATAGCCTGATACTGTAGCCATCGTTATGTTATAGCCTGATACTGTAGCCATCGTTATGTTATAGCCTGATACGGTAGCCATCGTTATGTTATAGCCTGATACTGTAGCCATCGTTATCTTTTAGCCTGATACCGTAGCCATCGTTATGTTATAGCCTGATACTGTAGCCATCGTTATCTTTTAGCCTGATACCGTAGCCATCGCTATGTTATAGCCTGATACTGTAGCCATCGTTATGTTATAGCCTGATACTGTAGGCATCGTTATGTTATAGCCTGATGCCGTAGCCATCGTTGTGTTATAGCCTGATACTGTAGCCATCGTTATGTTATAGCCTGATACCGTAGTCATCGTTATGTTATAGCCTGATACCGTAGCCATCGTTGTGTTATAGCCTGATACCGTAGCCATCGTTATGTTATAGCCTGATACCGTAGCCATCGTTGTGTTATAGCCTGATACCGTAGCCATCGTTATGTTATAGCCTGATACTGTAGCCATCGTTATGTAATAGCCTGATACCGTAGCCATCGTTTATGTTATAGCCTGATACTGTAGCCATCGTTATGTTATAGCCTGATACTGTAGGCATCGTTATGTTATAGCCTGATACCGTAGCCTTCGTTGTGTTATAGCCTGATACTGTAGCCTTCGTTATGTTATAGC
>NC_088370.1:9830442-9855442 GCF_034508935.2 Berghia stephanieae
TACAAACTCTGTGTAACCATGAACTTTTATAGTCTGGTTAATAGAGTTTAGTGAGAACAACTCAGAAACACGGATGGCAAAAACAATAACAAAGACCTGAATGACGTCATCTGCATACTATCTATAGACAGTTCGAAGATGACATCACTTAGGTCTTTGTTATTGTTTTTTGCCATCCGCGTTTATGAGTAATGCTCACTGAACTGTATTAACCCGACTATAAACGTTCATGGATACACACAGTTTTGTGTGTTGGTCCGTTATACTTCCGGATGGCAATGTTATGAGCTTCTTAGCCAAGCGCATACTATCTATAAACCAGCCTTTATATGGCAATACCAAATAATATATTTGAATAAAGCGATTTGCATGGGTCCCAAGCCATCAACAACAGTACCTAAATGTAGGACAATTCATGACCCATGCAAGAGGCTATTGTGTTTGTTGTTTTTTTTTTTCTTTGTTTTTTTTTTTTTGTTGTTGTTGTTGTGCGGCTATGTGGTCTTGTTGTATGACACTCACTTTCAGGTCGGAAGGTCCTGGGTTCGAGCCTCGCTCGGTGTGTAGTTGAGTATGTCCTTGGAAAAGGCTCATTACTCACATTCTATCACCGTACTCTGGTGTAAAATGAGTACCTGGCCGTTAACAGCGTTGTCTCTGTCGGAAAAACCTTGTAATATCGCCTGTCACGCGCCATGACTTGTTCTACATGTTACGTGTTGCTGTTGGTCAAATTCGCTTGCATCCTTTGTAAAGCACTTTGAGCACATTTAGTGGATATTGCGCTACCCTCGTAATGACGCATGGTAAATTAGTAACTGGCTCTAAACTATCGGGACAATGACGGACGCCCTTATGAAATATTTCTTCGACGAGCATAAAAGCGTATCCAGAGGGGGAAAAATGTATAAATCTGATCATGTTTTGACTTTTACACATTCTAATCACAAGACATATGAAAAGTTCTAGCCAGCATGAATAATATAAAGTACCGATTTTCTTTGTTTAAAACCACGATGGCGGCCGTTGCTGGGCGACGTGACATCAGACTATTGAATCCAATTGCTGGCCACTAACTTCGCGGAGGTTGTGTGTGTAGGACCCGCGATCTCAAGTAGTCGGTGAGAGAGAAGCATTAATAATGACTAGGGTTAGAGACATTCTTTTTTTGGGATCGTGGATAGCTTATTATGTAGAGTCGTACCAGTAAGGTCGCGGGTTCAAACCCCCATCAGATCCGCGAAAATGTTTTTATTCTCTATTGTCTTCTGGCACTTTCCTACTCACTTCATCTCTTGTTATTATGTAAAGTGCTGCTTTTGGAGAGCGCACTGGGAATATAGATCTGATTTTGCCCTATAGATAGTATGCAGATGACGTCACTCAGGCCTTTGTTATTGTTTTTGCCACCCGCGTTTGTGAGTTGTTCTCACTAAACTGTATTAACCAGACTATAAAAGTTCATGGTTACACAGAGTTTGAGTGTTGGTCCGTTATACTTCCGGATGGCAATGTTGTGAACTCCTTGGCCAAGCGCATACTATCTATAAAAAAAGGCTTAAGTCTCCTCTTTGATTTGTTTTGTTTTGTTTAGTTTTTGTTTGGTATTTTCTTTTCTTTTTATTTCCTTGTATTTGTTTGTTTATTTGCATGGGGGGGGGGGGGTTGGTTGTTTAGTTATGTGGGGATATTTTGGTGAGTTTCTGTTTGTTATATTTTGAAAAAATAAAAATTATTGTTCGTTTTCCCCCAAACTGACAATTAGAAGAATATTGAATTTGGTTGAATATTTTTGACAAGATGTGATCAGAGGACTTATTTTCTTTGATGGGATTCAAGTGTGTGTGTGTGTGTATATACATATGTGTGTGCGTGTGTGTGTGTGTGTGTGTTTGTGTGTGTAAGTGTTGTTTCTTTTTGTATTCTTTTTTGTTGATCTTCTTTTAGGGGGGGGGGGGTGGTTAAAAAGTGATTTTTAAAGCATTTTACTTTTTTTTTTTTTGTTTAGAAGAAAGTCTTCCTTACCTTTAATACTTCCTGGAAGTTGATGTCTACGTTAATCTTGGTAAAGAACGGGGCTTTTGTAGTAGAGGTGACCTGATACGATGTTGTGTTGAGTCCCTCAATATCTTGGCGATACAAAGCTTTCCGAAGCAAACTAATCCTGTAACCAAAATTACAATAATAATAATAAATCTTTATTGTCCTTAAAAAAAAGTGGCAATTTGTCATTTGGTTACACATTTATAACAATACAATATTGATATAGACACACTCATACAGATGCACACTAGTAACATCGCAGTCATCGATAAAAAAAATATTTTAAAAAAACAAGACAAATACGGCATCAACAACAACTACATCATCATCATCATCATCATCATCATCATCATCATCACAACACACACACACACACAAACACACACACACACACCACAATCACAGGTTTTATAGAGATATAAATTGATTGTAACCTTTGCAGGCCCGATATATAAAGAAGCTCACAGCGCTTTTCAATGGGTTCCTGGACAACAACAACATTTCACATGTAGGACGGGACATGACGCCTGTTAGGCCATATTACAATTTTTTTCGGACAGACACAATGCTGTTAACGGCCAGGTACTCATTTTACATCTGAGTACAGTGAGAGAATGTGAGTAAAGAGCCTTCTCCAAGGACTCAACTATGAGCCGAGTGAGGCTCGAACACAGGACCTTCCGATCCGACATCCGTTGGCATACCACAAGACGTAAGGAATGTGATGATTTCCATATAAGTAAGGCGTACAACAGTCGTGACGTCATGATAAGTAACTTAGTAACTGGTTCTAAACTATCGGAACAATGGCGGACGCCCTTATGAAATACTTCTCCGACGAGCATAAAAATGTATCCATCAGAGGAGAAAAACATTATAAATCTGATCATGTTTCGACTTTTATACATTATGATCACATGATATGTGAAAAAGTTCAAGCAGCATGAAGAATAAAAAGTACCGATTTTCTTTGTTTAGAACCAAGCTGCTCGTTGCTGGGCGGATGTGACGTCAGACTATTGAATCCTATTGGCTTACCTCCAAGGATTCTTTTTGTTCGTCGCTTCCACGTGGTAGTGCTTTATCATGTTGTACAGGCCAATTTGTACAGGTTTGCGTTCGAATCTTGGAAATCTATTTCTTACCCTTGAAGATGGAGAACAGAGAGGCAATGAGAGTAAAACTGTACTACATATTACGTTTATTTAGACGTGTATCTACGGGGACATTTAACAATTTGTTGATCCAAAAAATCTTTTTTTAAAATTGAGCGTTTATATAGAGCAATATTCACTTAACGTGCTCCAAGCGCTTTACAAATGGTCCCCGACAAACAGCAACACGTACCATGTAGAACGAGACATGACGCCTGTTAGGCGATATTACAATTTCTTTTCCGACATAGACAACACTGTTAACGACCAGTTACTCATTTTAGAACTGAGTACGGTGAGAGATTGTGAGTAAAGAGCCTTTTTCCAAGGACGACTCAACTGTGCGCCCGAGTGAGGCTCGAACTCAGGACCTTCCGATCCGAAAGCGAGGGTCATACCACAAGACAACATAGCCGCACTGAAGAAACAAAGGTATTAGTCGCTTTAGTTTACATAAGAGGCCAAACATTTTCCCACACAAAGGATTAACTAACACTTAACATTTTTGAAACTTTGACTTCTGGCTTCCACTATTATCTCTAATAAATTTTTATGACTAGAGAGATGCTTATGAAGGTCTGAAGTGCGGCTATGTGGTCTAGTGATATGACACTCGCTTTCGGATCGGAGGGTCCTGGGTTCGAGCCTCGCTCGGCTCATACTTGAGTCATTGGAGAAGGATTTTCTTTACTCACATTCTCTCACCGTACTCGGGGTGTAAAATAAAATGAGTACCTGGCCGTTGACAGCGTTGTCTCTGTCCGAAAAAATATGTAATAATCGCCTAACAGATGTCATGTCCCATCCTAAATGTTAAATGATGCTGTTGACCAGGGACCCCTTGTAAAGCGCTTTGAGCACGTTTAGTGGACATTGCCCTAAATAAAATAAAAATTAATTGGAGTTAAAATTTGGTAATATATATATGGCATCAACTTTTATTTCCAATAAGTCTTAATGACTCAGAGATGCTCCTTAAGGTCTGAAACTGGAGTTAAACCTTGGTAATACTACGATTTTTTAGTGATGGTAGGCAGGTCGGCATGCATTTAACTCTCTCTCTCTCTCTCTCTCTCTCTCTCTCTCTCTCTCTCTCTCTCTCTCTCTCTCTCTCTCTCTCTCTCTCTCTCTCTTTCTCTCTCCTTGCCGATGATTTTCAATATTTCCCAAAAATGGCAGGCTTACCCAGCAGAAAACAATATTTTTTTAAAAAACTCAAATAATCTCTCTACAAAACCAACTTTGTGTTCTTATTGATTAAACAGAGATCGCTGTGATGTAGAAAATAAATCTGAATAAGAAAAACGGTATATTGTGTCGTAAAAAATGTGACGATTTTGCTGGATGTGGTATGGAGGGGGTTAACCCTCTCCTTACCACCTATTGGAAAATCGTCACATTTATTACAATGCATGCAACCGTCACTTTTCTCATCCAGATTTCATTTCTTTTTGCTATAGCTATAAAAACATGACATTCTGTAATAGAGATCATATTGTCGAACAATATTATGTACAGAATGTGTTTGTTGCTTTTCTATTTGAGTAAGAAATGTCTCTTTTTGTGTTGGGTGGGTGTGAAGTTTTGGGGACAATTCTGAAAATGGCTGGTAAGGAGACGGTTACATCATACGTTTTAGTTGAGAAATCAAAATCAAATGTTCAAGATTGAATAGATTCGCCAAAACAGAACGCAGATTAGTTTGGCTTAGTGGCTCAACGCCAAGGTGTGGCTCAGTGGCTCAACGCCAAGGTGTGGCTTAGTGGCTCAACGCAAAGGTGTGGCTCAGTGGCTCAACGCCAAGGTGTGGCTCAGTGGTTCAACGCCAAGGTGTGGCTCAGTGGTTCAACGCCAAGGTGTGGCTCAGTGGTTCAACGCCAAGGTGTGGCTCAGTGGCTCAACGCCAAGGTGTGGCTTAGTGGCTCAACGCCAATGTGTGGCTTAGTGGCTCAACGCCAATGTGTGGCTCAGTGGCTCAACGCCAATGTGTGGCTTAGTGGCTCAACGCCAATGTGTGGCTCAGTGGCTCAACGCCAAGGTGTGGCTCAGTGGCTCAACGCCAAGGTGTGGCTCAGTGGCTCAACGCCAAGGTGTGGCTCAGTGGCTCAACGCCAAGGTGTGGCTTAGTGGCTCAACGCCAATGTGTGGCTCAGTGGTTTAACGCCAAGGTGTGGCTCAGTGGTTCAACCCCAAGGTGTGGCTCAGTGGTTCAACCCCAAGGTGTGGCTTAGTGGCTCAACGCCAAGGTGTGGCTCAGTGGCTCAACGCCAAGGTGTGGCTCAGTGGCTCAACGCCAAGGTGTGGCTCAGTGGCTCAACGCCAAGGTGTGGCTCAGTGGCTCAACGCCAAGGTGTGGCTTAGTGGCTCAACGCCAAGGTGTGGCTCAGTGGTTCAACGCCAAGGTGTGGCTCAGTGGTTCAACGCCAAGGTGTGGCTTAGTGGCTCAACGCCAAGGTGTGGCTTAGTGGCTCGACGCCAAGGTGTGGCTCAGTGGTTCAACGCCAAGGTGTGGCTTAGTGGCTCAACGCCAAGGTGTGGCTCAGTTGTTCAACGCCAAGGTGTGGCTTAGTGGCTCAACGCCAAGGTGTGGCTAAGTGGTTCAACGCCAAGGTGTGGCTTAGTGGCTCAACGCCAAGGTGTGGCTTAGTGGCTCGACGCCAAGGTGTGGCTCAGTGGTTCAACGCCAAGGTGTGGCTTAGTGGCTCAACGCCAAGGTGTGGCTCAGTGGTTCAACGCCAAGGTGTGGCTTAGTGGCTCAACGCCAAGGTGTGGCTTAGTGGCTCAACGCCAAGGTGTGGCTCAGTGGCTCAACGCCAAGGTGTCTCGTCCTGTCACAAATAAATGTCAAGTACTGCTAAACGTGATCAGTGACATGATGGGTGACAGTTAGTGATTTGTGGAAAATTCTGATCCCGACATTGTGTCCTTGGATAAGTCACTTTACATGCACGACTCTTCTTGCGTTCGAATCTTGGAAATCTATTTTTTACCCTTGACGAAGATGGAGAACAGAGAGGCAATGACAGTGAAACTGTACTACATATTACGTTTATTAAGACGTGTATCAGCGTGGACATTTAACAATTTGTTGTTCCCTCAAAAATAAATTGAGCGTTTATATAGTGCAGTATCCACTGCAGTGAATTAGTGTCTTGCTTTTTGACTTTGTTGTTTTTTGTTGTTTTTTTTTTTTTTTGTTTTTTTTTGTGTGTGTGTGTGTGTGTTTTTTTGTTGTTGTTATTTTTTGTGGTTGTTTTTTTGTTGTTTTTTTTTTTTTGGGGGGGGGGGGGTTTGTTTTTATTTTTGGGGTTTTTTTTGCCAAGATGAGGGCCATTTAAAACGATTGATATTTAACCCTCTCCTTACCACCGGCAGCTAAATCGTCACATTTATTACAATACAGTATACATTTTTTCTTGTTCAGATTTATATTGTACATCACAATGATCGTTATCAAATTGATAAGAACGTAAAGTTGTTTGGTAGAGAGTTTGTTTGGGTTTTTTTTAAATCAATTTTTCTGCTTGGCAAGCCTGCCATTTTTGGGGAAATACTGAAAATCATCGGTAAGGAGGGATAGAGAGAGAGAGATAGAGAGAGAGATAGAGAGAGAGACAGAGAGAGAGAGAGAGAGAGAGAGAGAGAGAGAGAGTTAAAGCACGAGTTTTTTGGTCTAATTTTTCTTTTTAATACAAGTCTTTTCAGTCTGATAGTTGATTAGTTAAAAACTAACTGTCACTATATCTTGATTCCTTGCTGCTTTCATTGTGATATTAACCCTCTTCTTACCACCTGCAGTAAAATCGTCACATTTGTTACGACACAATATACGTTTTTCTTATTCAGATTTATTTCGTACATCACAAACTTTGAAGAATGATCTTTGTTTAATTAGTAAGAACATAAAGTTGTTTTATACAGAGATTGTTCGAGTGTATTTTAAAAAATCAATTTTTTTTATGGGTAAGCCTGCCAATTTTTGGGAAATACTGAAAATGATCGGTAAGGAGAGATAGAGTTAACGAACGTGTTCTTTGGTCTAATTTTTCTTTTCAATACAAGTCTTTTCAGTCTGATAGTTGACTGATTAATAACTGTCACTATAACTTGAATTCTTGCCGCTTTATTAACCCTCTCCTTACCACCTCCTGGTAGCAAAATCGTCACATTTGTTACAACACAATATAGATAGTATGCAGATGACGTCACTCAGGCCTTTGTTATTGTTTTTGCCATCCGCGTTTGTGAGTTGTTCTCACTAAACTGTATTAACCAGACTATAAAAGTTCATGGTTACACAGAGTTTGTGTGTTGGTCCGTTATACTTCCGGATGGCAATGTTGTGAACTCCTTGGCCAAGCGCATTCTATCTATACATTTTTCTTATTCAGATATATTTTGTACATCACAATATTTGAAGAATGATCTTTGAACAAAAGTTGTGCTGGGTAAGCCTGTCATTTTGGGAGAAATATTGAATATCATCGGTAATGAGGAAGAGTTTTTTGGTCTAATTTTTCTTTTTAATACAAGTCTTTTCAGTCTGATAGTCGACTGGTTTACCCTCTCCTTACCAGCCATTTTCAAGACTTTCCCCAAAAATTAACACCCAACTAACACAAACTAGATTTTTTTATCATTCAGACATAATAGCAGTAAAATTCTTGCGACACATAATTTCTTTAGCAAAACATGCTCTACAACAGACTGTTCATTTTCTTTAAATGTTATGATGTACAAAAGAAATTTGAATAAGAAAAATGTTGGTTGTATCGTAATGAATTTGACGATTTTCGTGCAGTTGGTAAGGAGAGGGTTAATAACTGTCACTATATCTTGGTTTCTTGCTGCTTTCTTTGTGATAAGCGGCAGCGTGGCTCAGCGGTACGGTCTTTGCTTCATACCCGAAAGGTTTCGAGTTCGGTCACGCGCCGCTGCGCTGTGTGGCCGGCCTTGAGCAAGTCACCTCGCCCTAGCTCAATTTGCGGCGCTGCACTGCGGCTGACGCCTGGGTTATTCCAGTCTTCCCTTGGAATATACCCTAGTGACAAACTGAATAAAGAGAATGTTATTTTATTTTTAATTTTTTAATTATATTATTAAAAGGCACATACCGGAAACTCATATCGTCATCCTCCCCGCCCCATCCAAAATAAAGGTTGGACGCTCCATTGATCTTCTTGTACTGTGACTTCGTCAACCCCACAACCCCACCAAACATCTGTGCATACATCAACCTGAAATAAATCAAGGGGGAAAGAAACACAATAGGCTTATTGTAGTGATGTGGCAGAGTGGTTTACTCTCTCCTTACCAGCCTTTTTCAGGATTTGCCCCAAAACTTCACACCCAACTAACACAAAAATATAGTTTTATCACTCAAACAAGTTCTTGCGATAAATAATTTCTTTAGCAAAACATGCTCTACAACAAACTGTTCATTTTATTAAAAATTTTTGATGTACAAGAAAAATCTGAATAAGAAAAATGTTGGTTGTATCGTAACGAATGTGACGATTTTCTTGTAGTTGATAAGGAGGGGGTCAAGCCATTGCACCGTGACCCGGAAAGGGTCCCGGGTTCGAGCTCGGCTTCAGGCTCTTTCGTTTTGTTTTTGTTTTATACTTGAGCAAGATTATTAACCCCCACTTTGCTCACTTTGCTCTGTATTCTTTCGTGGAATGTCCAGGCGACGATATGTGTCAGTACATGACATAATCAGTCTGAAGCTCAAAATTTGGAATACTTTTTTTTTTCATTTTCTGAAAGATTATGTTCCCCAGAGCATTTCAATCTTATTTAAAATAAATCGGATGATTTTTTATGAAATAATGGTCGGACGTATGGGAAAGATATCCAGCAACTTTTCTCAAATTTCATACATTTTCAAATTAAATAGCTTTAAAAAATATTTATAAAAGTGAAATTAATCTTTGATATTTCCCGAAGATGTACAGAAAAGGTTGATTTAATAATTTATTATGACAAGAATTCATTTTAGATAAAAAGTGACCTTCTAACTAAACTTGGCAATATCTCAGTTCAAACCTTTTCACCATCCGACTGATCATGTCATTCACTGTAACATATATTATGACGTTGTTGCGGAAGGGCATACAATTATTTATTTTATATCCTGTCTTTGTACGGTCTTTGCTTCATACCCGAAAGGTTCCGAGTTCGGTCACGCGCCACTGCGCTGTGTGGCCTTGCCCTAGCTTATAATATTATGTGTTTCTTTTGTTTGTTTGTTTTGTTTTTGTTTTTTTTTTTTTTTTTTTTTTTTTTTTTTTTTTTTGGGGGGGGGGGGGTGTTGTTGGCTGAAAAAGGATTTCAGGGTTTTGGCATTTTGGTCTTTTCTCTCTCTCTCTCTCTCTCTCTCTCTCTCTCTCTCTCTCTCTCTCTCTCTCTCTCTCTCTCTCTCTCTCTCTCTCTCTCTTGAAGGTGTTATATTCATTGTTGTGTTTATTACTTTATACATTCGACAGCTACCAGCAGCCTAGTGTGTCTTTGCATGAATGCCCAACAGATGTGTATATCAATCTTTTGTGATGAATTATTGAGGTCTGTTAACTCACTCAACCCTAACACCGACTATATCTGTAGTTTACCCGGGGTTACTTTTACCCCATGCCTATTTATTACATTTTTCTGAGACAAATTATAGGCGTAGTATCAAAGCTAATGTTCTTAATTTTTACATGTTAATGATAGTTGAATAAAACGATCTATGCACATGCTCATTTTTAATACATTTTTTCCAATCTTGAAAAGTAGCAAAAATCTCTAGGATTGAGTGTGTGAAGCTTTCGAGTATTTGTTATGTAAAAACCAGTCCTATCTAGAAAATAGGCTCTAAATTAATGTGGTCTTGTGGCATGACACTTGCTTCCGGATCGTAAGGTCCTGGGTTCGAGCCTCGCTCGCTCGGGCGCATAGTTGAGTCCTGCCTTGGAAAAGACTCTTTACTCACTTTCTCTCATCGTACTCATGTGTAAAATGAGTACCCGTTAACAGCGATGTCTTCGTCGAAAAAAAAATTTAAATATCGCCTAACAGGCGTCATGTCTCGTTTTACATGTTACGTGTTGCAGTTGGTCAGGGATACCTTGTAAAGCGCTTTGAGTAATTTTAGTAAACGGTAAGGGCTGCCTAAAGCCGGTGATCGTAAAATACTAACGAAAGAGTGAAAATGGAAAGGCTTCGTATGGGAACGTATGTTTTGTTCCCATACGAAGCCTTTCCATTTTCACTCTTTCGTTAGTCTTTGAGTAATTTTAGTGGATAATGATCTAAATAACTGCTCACATTTTTTTTAAAAAGCATGACGGTAAAGGCAGCAAGGAATCGTGTTTCGGGCTTATTATTGTGTAAAATATTCTTCATTTCATCAATGTCAAATCAAGCCCATGATAAATGCGCTCTGTTATCGACCAGATCTATGGCCGTCACATAATAGTACTAGTATTGTAATCTTGATATCATTACGCATCACTATTTAATAATAATAATAATAATAATAATAATAATAATAATAATAATAATAATAATAATAATAATAATAATGATAATGATAATGATAATGATAATGATAATAATAATAATAATAATAATAATAATAATAATAATAATAATAATAATAATAATAATAATAATAATAATAATAATAATAATAATAATAATAATATACTTTATTCATTAAAAAGAATGGAAATTCGTTTATAGACATGACATGCATAAAAGTGTATAAACACAAAGTTGAGAATTTATGGCGATAATGTATACACACACACACAATATATATATATATATATATATATATATATATATATATATATATATATATATATATATATATATATATATATGAGCCAAGGTCAAAAGGTGCCAATTTTTTTTCTCAAAATAAAAGTGACATAATAGTCCATTCATGTTTCTATATGTGTAGCAAAAACCATGTACTTCATGAATCAAAGGCCCTTTAGATAACTTTAAGGTCTAACGCAGCATAATATCGTCAACAATACCTATAGGTTGCTGGTGTCACCTGTGACCGGTGACACCAAAATGAGACAAAAAACTCAATAACCAAATGGTTTTTGTTGAGTATCAAACTTTATTTAGTAAGTTATAGAGAAAAAGACACAATCAACAACAATCATAGTACAATAATATTAGCAACTATTGGAGAAAAGGTTGCTTTTTGGTGTTATCGGTCACAAGCAACATAGAATGCAAATATATTATTTCATAAAAATGTTTGTGCATTAACAACAACAACAATATTGCATATGCTTATTACCAGCAATGTTCAGAAACTTTTGAAATAAAATGTTAGGAAATAATGTGACCAAAGCATATCTTATTTAGCGACATTGTGTCACTTGTGACATTAGACCGATGACATCATTACTTATGTCACAAGCAATACCAAATTGCAATTTTGACAATACATCATTAATTTCAGTCAAACCAGTGTAATAAACCACAGTTAAATATGGAATTTAATAATATTTCAGAAACCAAAGACTTCAAAAATAGAAATCTACATGGAAATTAGAGCATCTGAATGTGACTTGTGACATAAGACCGGTGACACCATTACTTATGTCACAAGCAACACCAAATCACACTTTCGTCCATAATATATCATTATTTTCAGTCAAAAAAGCACAATAACCTACTCTAAAATGAAATTCAATAATATTTTAAGAAACTAAATACTTTCAACTTGGAAATATACTTAGAAATTAGTAATACCATTGTTGCTATTACTTTGGTCAAAATCGGCATTAGAACGCAATTTTGCCTCAATAAATCAAGAATAGCAACTGAACACATGTAATATAGCCTGTTAAAATGTAATTCAATGACATTTCAAGCTTTGAAGAACATGAAAACAGAAATACATTAGAAACTTCAAACTTAAGTGTCACCTGTGACATTTTAACCAATGACACCAATGGTCACAAAAAGTACCAGAAGTCACACAAACACTAGATAAATATCAGCCATGGTAATGAATTCATGTAACCATACGGTAACATCCGCCCTACTGCTCAAATCTGCTAGCTTGTAGTAATTTAGTGTTAATAGTAAATCAAATCAAATTTCTTGACAATCCTTCTTTTATCTAGATTCGTCAAAAGCTTGAGTTTTGTCTTTTTCTTGATTGATACAACCCTGAAACATAAAAAATTAGAATTACAAGGAAATAATTAATTGTGTCAAAATCAGTCTTATGTGAGATGTCATAATATCATATTTGTGAATAGAATAACAGATGAAAACATAATTTTTTGGTGGCACTTTGTAATATCCAATATCAAGTGTTGCTTGTGACAATGTAAAATAGCGATGACACCAAAGTTCAACTTACCTTTTCTGCCTGGAGCCACGCTGGAAAGGCAAATGAAAGTGCTGCACTTCAAAGACTGGTAAGAAGGGTGGATCAAAATTGCGAATCGCCATTCAACGAAACAAACTTCCACGTGTTCACGCATGCCGTGTTGCTTGTGACAAATGACACCAAAACGAATAAACCTCAATATCGGAAAAACGGTATACATTTACTCCAAGATTTGAATTCAGATAGTAAATCTATGCTTTTTTCTCATAGTAAAACATGTTATAAACATTAATCATGAGCTTTAAAGTTTCGTGTCGAGACTTAGTATTGTGCTGTGTTTGATGACACCAAAGGTCACAAGCAACACCAACTTTTTAAGAACTCTATATGAAACTTAATCAGATATGTAATATACTGCAATTGCGTTTAAAAGTAAATTTTGACTTTATACTATTAGTCAAATTTAAATCACGTGAGCTAAAACATCACATTTAATTTCTACATGATTTCTAAAAAGGTGATGCGTTGACCTCGTTTTAAGCACATGCCAAACAGCATTCAAATTTGACTTTCAAGTTGTTTATTTCATATCCTGTTGAACAGAGTATGTTGAGCTATCTCATTTTATCTCTTCTTCATATTATCAATGGATTACAAGCATTAACCCAATGAAAACAGCCCATAATTAAGTAAAAATCAAATTTTCTTAACACTGGTATCAGGCGGGCACCTTTTGACCTTGGCTCATATATATATGTGTATATATATATATATATATATATATATATATATATATATATATATATATATATATATATATATATATATATATAAATTTTACAAAGCGAAACATGTTGTCCCCATGACCCCCGGTTTGAACCCATATGCAAATGCACAAAAATGTAAAAAAATATACAAAGAACCAATAGCAACACTTTATATATTAATAATATAATTTGATAAATTGAGATTGGTCATACCCCTGGCCTCTAGTCCAAACTTGTGTGTGTATATTTAAAAGATAGTATTTAATTTAAATCACGGTTGCGCGTTAAAAATCCGAACACCATGCGGCAAAAATGAATTAAGGTGACGTGTTGTCTTTGTTTTTATGGGGAAAAGTAGAATTTGAAACACTCGTTATCAAGGTACTGTTATTTCAGCAGATGCAGTAAATGTTTTCTATTCAACTCTCGAGTTCACCCTCATTGAAAATCGAACGAATTTGTTTGATTTTCCATGCATATGAACTCAAGAGAGTTTTAATCGGTAAAAAAAATAGAAAAAACAAAACAGCAAAAATAAACCAAAAACAAAACACGCAACCCCCCCCCCCCCCAAAAAAAAAAACAGATAAAAATAAACGTGAAAACGACTCACTTGTAATTAAATTTATCCACACCGGCTAGGAAGTGCAAAGGTACATCGGGGTGACATTCATACCGGTTTCTGTCGTCGATTGGTATGAGATCAACGTCGTGGAATATGAAGCAGTCGAAAGGCGCTAACTTACTGGCTTCGAGGAAACCAATATTGAACAACATGGCGCGGTTGAAAGGCGTGGGCATGTTCTGGGTTTGGGAAATAATATTAATCGCATCATATTAATATAAAAAACTAGGAGGTATTAAAAGAAGTTGGAGTACGACCAATTTTGGTAAACACCATCAGAAAAAGACAGTTAAAATTTCTCGAACATATTTAGAGAAAAAAAACGGAATTGAAAAGATTGTACTAACGGGTAAAGTTGCTGGGAAGAAAAGAAGAAGGAGACAGAGGATAGATTACATTGACAATCTGAACGGATGGATTGGTGGAGGAGGAACAGGAATCGAGCTATTGAGAAGATCTGAGTGAGGACAGATATGGTTGGAGGGACATGATCGCCGATGTTTGCAACAGGCCTGGCACTTGATGATGATGATGATGATGATGATGATGATGATGATGATGATGATATCAATACATGGAATACAATTGACGTTACTTGACTCATTGTCATTGTTTTTTTAGACAGCTATTCTAATGATTAGTTCTCATTGAATTCTATCAATCAGACTATAAATTAATAACAATGTGAAATTGAATGTTAACTTCAATTGAATTACGAAACATATAAAATGCACGATTCGGGTTTCCCCTTTATCAAGAAACAGGATGCATGAAACACTACAGACGAATGAGATAATGTGATCGTGGCGTTGTTGAGATGAATAAACAAAACCATTCATCTTAACAACGCTACTATCATATTATCTCATTCATCTGTAGTGTTTCATTCATCATCCTGTTTGTTGATGAAGGGGAAACCCGAAACGTCCATTTTATCTGTTTTCGTAATTCAATTGAAGCTTATAATATTCAATTTCACATTGTTATTTATTTCTTCCAGCAGCAACATTGACATTATTCAATCAGACTATAAACGTTTCAGGTTACACGTTGCTCAGTATGTTGAGCTTGTGCTTTATTATTAGCTTTATATAGCGCAATATCCACTAAATGTGCTCAAAGCGCTTTACAAGGGGTCCCTGGTCAACAGCAACATTTAACATGTAGGACGGGATATGACGCCTGTTAGGCAATATTACAATTTTTCGGACAAAGACACCGCTCGCTGTTAACGGCCAGGTACTCATTTTACACCTGAGTACGATGAGAGAATGTGAGTAAAGAGCCTTTTCCAAGGACTCAACTATGCGCCGAGCCGAGCGCGAGGCTCGAACCCAGGACCTTCCGATCCGAAAGCGAGTGTCATCATACCGCTAGACCACATAATAACCGCACAATGTTGTTACATAATATCCAGCTGGCGGGTGTTGTGAGTATTTGAGATAAAAGTATAAGATCAATAATATCTGGGCTGCCCTAGGACAAATGTTCCCCATGTCCGTACGTTTGAGGTATGTTTGGCTACATTGGTCTTCTGGTACGACAGTCACTTTTGTATCGGAAGGTCCTAGGACAAATGTTCCCCATGTCCGTACGTTTGAGGTATGTTTGGCTACATTGGTCTTCTGGTACGACAGTCACTTTTGGATCGGAAGGTCCTAGGACAAATGTTCCCCATGTCCGTACGTTTGAGGTATGTTTGGCTACATTGGTCTTCTGGTACGACAGTCACTTTTGTATCGGAAGGTCCTAGGACAAATGTTCCCCATGTCCGTACGTTTGAGGTATGTTTGGCTACATTGGTCTTCTGGTACGACAGTCACTTTTGTATCGGAAGGTCCTAGGACAAATGTTCCCCATGTCCGTACGTTTGAGGTATGTTTGGCTACATTGGTCTTCTGGTACGACAGTCACTTTTGGATCGGAAGGTCCTGGTTTCGAGTCTCGCACTGAGGGGCGCATAGTTGAGTCCTTGGAAATTGCTTTTTACTCAAATTTTTCTCATTATGCTCATAATATGTAAAATGATTACTTCCTATCCGTTAACAGCGTTGTCTCAGTCGGAAAAAATGTAACTTCGCCTACCAAGTGCCACGCCTCGTCCAGCATGTTATGTGTTGCTGTTTGCTTGGGATCTCTTGTAAAGCGCTTTGAGCATGTTTATTGGATCTTGCGCTATAAAAGATCGTTTGTCTTTTTCGTTGGCTTATTAATTATTTTTTTTTGGGGGGGGGGGGGTTGAAAGTAATTTTAGATTTAGCTCAGATAATGTGTTTTTGGATTTTCCGATTAAAATTGGGATCCCCCAATAATTTGATAGATTTTTCAGTTTTGCATGTCTTTAAAAAATTCTGAAGTAAAATTTGCAATCTAGATAAATATCTATCGTTCTAATGGTACTTTACACTTTTTAATCACTTACAATACACGTTGAAACTGATCCTCTCAAAACCACGCTTCTAATTCTACACATTGTCCACCTTAAATAGTGTAAGAGAGTAAGCTTATGCAAGAAGTTTACGCAAGAATTTGTAGAAAAACACGGCAATGAAACTTGACCAATATTAGAAAGAACAATGGTGGTAGCTGTAGGAGATTACATTTATTTTCGGATGTTGTTCATTAAACATGATTAATATTCAAGCAAATTTAACGACGCTAAATTTAATTTAACGAGGATTTCAATGAAAATATGGTCAATACTAAATGGGTGTAGGACAGTTTTCAAGTTTAGGACTGGTCGTTGTGTTAAGTAGTAGAAAATTACTTTCGTTGATTAGTCTCAATTGGTATTTGGGATTAAAAGCAACAGACTCTAGTTGATTTTTGTTATTTGGGCGAAAGTACCAAAATAATATTAGACCTATATCATAAAAGTCGGGGTTTAACATTAATATGTAGGGATTTGACGTGTTTCAGGTTTGAATATGATTTGGTCTCTCTTAGGGCTTGGATTGTAGACTGACAGGGAACTGTCGAAACTAGTAAGAGGTGTGGCTTGAAAGAATTGTGGGAACGATTTAAAATAGGGATGAAACATAGTGTTGCTAGATTCTACTCTACACTCTAAATTCTACTTCAGGATGAGCTGCACGTTTTTGCTTTAAACCTTTAGTGCTCACCATCATTGATTGCATTTTACGGGCTTAGAAATATTCTACGTATATTGAAAATGGTTACATAGGTAAAAATGACTTTACATTTGAATTGATTTTACGGATTTGGAATTTATGAAACTGATTGAACTATGACCATGCTATTTGATTTGGATTTGGAATTTATAAATTTACAAATAAAGCAGTAAGAAATGAAACTTGGAATCCGGACTTTTATTTGAATGTCTTGATGTTGTGAATTCATTTATCATCATAACATTGGCCCTTGAACTCTTTAGTCATTATTAACATCAACAACACAATGCAAAGGAATAACATTACCATCTATCAAAAAGCCACTATACGATCATAAGCCATTATCTACATTATATGTGTGCTACGACGCCGCAATAGTTGAGTCAATATTGGACATTTTTTCATGAAATAAACGAAAAACATGTGAAGAATTGTCTACCTTCTTGACGCCATACCGATAATCTAATTTCCACAGAAGGTGACATGTGCATCATTGCCCTATCTGGAGGGCGTCACATTACATGTTGAGCGAAAGAGCAATAATAATGTCTTTAAACGCTCCATAAGCCAACAAAATAAGTGGGACGCCACCTGCCTCTGCCTAGCAACGACCCTTCTGGTTCCACACTCAACAGAAACACTCAAGCTGTGGTCTTTACTAAGACTAAGAGCACAGTTGTTTTTACAAAATCAAATTTATCGAAATTTTTCTTTGCTGAAATGGTTCAACACTTTTGTCGGTTTTACCAATTTCCAAGTGAAAACCACTTTTGGGTGCCGTGTGCCTTGTTAAGAGGAAGTGACGTCACAACATTGATCCCGTATCGTAAACGGATGATTATTATAATATTATTATGTTTGAAATGCAACAGAAAATAAACAGTCATAGTTTGCTTTTATTATAAAAACGGAATGTTAAAACATTTTATATTACAAATTTTCCCTTTGGCATGAATAGCGGAAATGCTATTTATTTATTATTTATCATAGTTCTCTGGAAAGAGCACATAACAAATGAATAGCTCTACAGTGACCTCCCTCCAAAGACCTCGAAGATTCAAAAGAGAAGACTGAGACTTGTGGGGCACTGCTGGAGACACAAGGAGGAGATTACAAGCAGTCTTGTTCTATGGGAACCACCTGAGCGAACCAGAAGCAGAGGCAGGCAGAATAAAACCAACATTGACTGTCTGCTAGATGATACAGGAATGGACAACACCCGGGAGCTGCGTACGCTTATGGAGGACAGGACAGAATGGCGAAGACTTGTGGCTCATGTTGGGCGCCCCAAGGGGCGGCCTAAGTAAGTAAGTAAGTATATTTCTCACCTCCTCTATAACGAAAACGGTGGCGTCCACGCCTTGACGAATAAGTACTGGGAAAAGGTTAAATAACAGAATGGAAAGATGCTCCTCTCGGTCTCTATATGGGATAATAATGGCAGTTCTCTCCCTTGCCTTGCAATCTTTAGGCCTGACATGACCTCCGACCTCCACATCGGTTAACAAGTTGCTTGTCTGTAAATGCATAAGGGTTCGGACATTCATCTGCATTGCCAGTCTTCCAACTTTTAGAGATGAAAAAAAAAAAGGAAAGCCGAACATGCATTTAAGTTGAAATACTATCTTCACTACGCGTATCATTATTGTAATCTTTAATCAATAGATGTCTGGCATTACTATAGGGAATGAGATTAGCGGAAGAGTAGCGTCCCTTGATTGGACGTCACCTTACAGAGAGAACGTCAATTTGGTTTTGAAGTGTCTCACGCCGCTTTCATCGGAAGCGAGGACGAGAGACGCGTGCACACAACCAACATGACGTTCTCTCTCTAATAACTTTTCCGCCGGTGACGTCACAGACTATGGGTGACGTCCAATCAAGGGACGCTACTCTTCCGCTAATCTCATTCCTTATTAATATAAAGGGCATTCAAGGGATTTTATCCTATTTTACCCTATACCAATGTTATGTTATGCATTCTCATTGTTAACTCTCTTCTTACCAACCATTTTTAGGATTTTCCCCATTAACTTCACAACAAACTCACACAAAATAAATATATATTTTATCACTCAAACACAATCGCAGTAAAGTTCTTGCCATACATAATTTCTTTAGCTCTACAACACATAGTTCATTTTCTTTAAATTTAATGATATTCAAAAGAATAAATTTGCATAAGAAAAATGCTGGTTGTATCGTAACGAATGTGACGATTTACCTATAGTTGGTAAGGAGAGGGTTAAGTAAAAAAACCACGTAAAATGGACAATAAAGTGTAGACATTGTCAACCTAGTGTCGCCATAGGAAGTAGAGAAGCGTAGGGGCTGTCTGAAGCCCGGAATCGTGAAAAGTACTGACGAAGAGGTGAAAATGGACAGGCTACGGAGGGGAACAGGACAGTCAATGGACGTTTCGGGTGCAGACCTATATATGTATATATATATATATATATATATATATATATATATATATATATATACGTGTGTATGTATGTATGTATGTATGTATGTATGTATGTATGTATATATATATATATATATATATAAGTGTGTGTATATGTATATTTGTGTTATATATATATAAATATATATATATATATATATATATATATATATATATATACAATATTGTCAGTAAAACAATAAACAAGGGGACATTGAAACCAATAAATATAACACAATGTTTTCAGAACTGAGGCGTATCTAAATATTTTTTGGTGGTTGACTGACTACATTTCCATTTCTCTGTTTTCAACGTTCATTTATTGTTTATTGTTTTGCTGACGAAGGATTTGTACCTGAAGCGTCCATTTGCTGCATTGTCCCAATCCCTAGACAATAGTAACACTTAACAATACGCTTCAACAGTCGTAACGTCACTTCCCTCGTAATGACGCATGGTAACTTAGTAACTGGCTCTAAACTATCGGAACAATGGCGGACGCCCTTATGAAATATTTCTCCGTTGAGCATAAAATCGTATACATAGGAAAAAAAACATTATAAATCTTATCATGTTTTGACTTTTACACATTCTGATCACAAGACATATGAAAAGTTCTAGCCAGCATGAAGAATAAAAAGTACATATTTCTTTGTTTAGAACCACGATGGCCGCCGTTAATGGGCGACGTGACATCAGACTATTGAATCCAACTGGTACGAGTCATGACCCCTATTAGACGATACTCCAATATGTACCGGACAGATGCAGGGGCTGTTAACGGCCATGTACTCATTTTACACGCCAGTACGGTGAGCAAATGTAACCAAATTGCCTTTTCCGAGGACTCAACATTTTGCCCGCTTGAGCAGGACGCGAGCCAGAAGAAGGCAACATGGGATAGTGATATGATTAATTTATTTTGAAATAAATTAAACAGGTGGTGATATATCTAACGATTGAAATGACAACAAACAAAGAGATTGTCTATAGATAGTATGCGCTTGGCTAAGAAGCTCATAATATTGCCATCCGGAAGTATAACGGACCAACACACAAAACTGTGTGTATCCATGGACGTTTATAGTCAGGTTAATACAATTCAGTGAGCATTACTCATAAACGCGGATGGCATAAAACAATAACAAAGATCTTCGAACTATCTATAATGTAGTCCAATAAAATACAACTAAACAATATCCCCTACCATTTTCTATCTTTTTGGCGACGACATTGCTGTCTTTATGACAACTCACTTTGTAATGACAACACGAGATATTGATATAATTCATTTTCAAAATCAATTAAACAGGTGGTGATATAGAGTAATTGCACAATGTTCGCACAACTCGCGACATATTGAGCCAAAACCCGATCTACAGACATGACTGAATTAGAATCACAGTAGGCGGGAGTTCCATAAGGAAGGGACCAATCTTCACATACCGTTTTGAAGCCCATTTATTAGTCTTTATTCTGAATGCGATTACTATTACTATCTACTTGCGTTATTTATAATTAGTCATATTACAGTTTTTCTCCCCCCCCCCCTCCCCAAACAAATACCCTTGTGTTCATCGCTTCGCACACTTTTCCTTATGTGTTCATCGCTTCGCACACATTTTCATCGGTTCGCACACCAGTCATTCAAACCTATAACTCTACTCTTTAACATACGTTGTGTGATATATTTTATCTTTGAATGACTTAGAGTTAGCTATTTTATCAAAGGAAGTATTTTAAAAACGCACACAAACACACACACACACATACACACACACATACACACACATACACACACACAAACATACACACACACACCAGACATTTGCAATGAATAATTTATTAAATGATTTTAAATCCATCTCTCTCTCTCTCTCTCTCTCTCTCTCTCTCTCTCTCTCTCTCTCTCTCTCTCTAGCTCTCTCTCTCTCTCTCTCTCTCCTCTCTCTCTCTCTCTCTCTCCTCTCTCTCTCTCTCTCTCTCTCTCTCCCACACACACACACACACACACACACTGCATACTCAGATTCATAGACACATTCATTATTTTTAATGCACACACAAACACACACACACACTATATATATATATATATATATATATATATATATATATATATATATATATATATATATATATATATATATATATATAAATTAAAAGGAAGAGAGGGGGGGGGGGGCGGCCGGACCGAAGACGGGTGGTGGGGGGGGGGGAGCAGTGGCCGATGGTGAAAGATGGGGGAAGAGTGGGGGTGGGGAGGAGGCTGGGAGGTGGAAGGGTGGGGGAGGTGGGCAGTATATATAATATAGCCTTGTGGATAATATTGTCCTTATTTGAGTCAATAAAAAAAATTATACGGCGTAAAACTCTACTGAAAGATTTGAAAATTAGAAATTTAATTAGACCGTAAATTCAGTCAAGGCCATTGAGCTCGCCATTAAAACCACGGCCTGCCAAACGCCTTTTTGCTAGATACTAGCAATGACTATCCCGCACAAATCTTTGGGTCTCTTTTTCGCTCACGAAGTGCCCGAATTCGCGACAAAATATGTAACGAAGCCGTTTCGTATATGCTATTTTTAAAAATTAATTACGACGCTGTTTATCGTTGAATATGACTGAACGTTGGCACACAGAAAAAAAGGTCATTTTAGATTATGTCAAGCGACAAAACTCGTGCGATTGCGTTTAGGTTCAATAAACAGCGACAATTTGACTGTTTAATTTACAAAAATTTAAGAAATTATAATGTTAGAAGTTTTCTATTGCAATATGATCTACAATCTCAGCATGGGTTTAATTGTTGTGTTCCAAGTCACGTTCCATCAATAACCTTTGTCCCCTTGTTCAATTTCTCTTTTCCTTCTATATTTCTTTCGTTATGTACTCTGTGTGTGTGTGTGTGTGTGTGTGTGTGTTTGTGTGTGTGTGTTATATACTCATTTCTCAATATATTTATGTGTGTGCATGTTATACTCATTTCTCTCTCTCTCTCTCTCTCTCACTCTCTCTCTCTCTCTCTCTCTCTCTCTCTCTCTCTCTCTCTCTCTCTCTCTCTCTCTCTCTCTCTCTGTGTGTGTGTGTGTGTGTGTGTGTTATATACCACCCAGCTCTAAAATTATATAAATTACATAAGTTCTTATGTTTTCATCATATTCTCTATCAAATTTGCCACAAAATTGCCAAATTTCAATCTTTTAATCCACTTATTACGCAAGATACAACTAAAGGTCGAAAATAAATGCCGAAAAACCGTCCCATATTTTCGCTTTTTTTCCTCTTTGCGGGTCATCCAAATAAATGACACCTTTGAAACTGCATAACTTGTCTATTTATGAATGGATTTTCAAAATTCAAAAACATTTTTACTCAGTGGAGATAGGGCTTTGATTTCAGACAAAAATTTCTTCAAAAAGAGAAAAAAACATTTTTCATAGTCATCGCTATAGATACGGTTTTTTGGGCAGTCAACTTTATCTTTGCATTTCCACCTTTCCGTCAGGCGGTAAAACGGTAGTTACTGTTAAGGCTTTTGGGCAGTGGCTGACAGGCACTGCTTAAGAATCTTAAAGACGTATTTCAAGCTACGGCTTTTGGGCAGTGGCTGACAGGCACTGTTTAAGAATCTTAAAGACGTATTTCAAGCTACGGCTTTTGGGCAGTGGCTGACAGGCACTGTTTAAGAATCTTAAAGACGTATTTCAAGCTACGGTTTTTGGGCAGTGGCTGATAGGCACAGTTTAAGAATCTTAAAGACGTATTTCAAGCTACGGCTTTTGGGCAGTGGCTGATAGGCACAGTTTAAGAATCTTAAAGACGTATTTCAAGCTACGGCTTTTGGGCAGTGGCTGACAGGCACTGCTTAAGAATCTTAAAGACGTATTTCAAGCTACGGCTTTTGGGCAGTGGCTGACAGGCACTGTTTAAGAATCTTAAAGACGTATTTCAAGCTACGGCTTTTGGGCAGTGGCTGACAGGCACTGTTTAAGAATCTTAAAGACGTATTTCAAGCTACGGCTTTTGGGCAGTGGCTGATAGGCACAGTTTAAGAATCTTAAAGACGTATTTCAAGCTACGGCTTTTGGGTAGTGGCTGACAGGCACTGTTTAAGAATCTTAAAGACGTATTTCAAGCTACGGCTTTTGGGCAGTCACATTATTTGTCTAAAAGCGTTACGGGGTTCGGGTTTTAATTAATAAAAATCAATTAATTAATATTTTTGCATATATTTTCTTGGTAGAAATAAATCTTACTCCAAACCAAGTTGATTTATGTAAAAAAAACGAAAAATTGAAATATTTGACGTTACGGCCTTTGCGCATGTACCCCTCGATATTTTTTAAAGAAAGGATTGTCATCATATTCACCAACGATACAGGACTATGATTACAAAAGATAAGCTTCAATGCTCTTTAATAGTTTTACCCAAGTGTAACCAAAATACAAATTATTATAGGTTTGCTATTATATCTAAATGATATCGTAGTCTACAAAACAAAACAAAAAAATCGGTCACTCCATTGAATTTATAGCCACAAATTCTGAATGTTGGTATTAATTTCTATTTGTTATAGTGTAGAATAATAATAGATACAATCTTATCGAGGGTGCCTGCGCAAAGGCCGTAACGTTATATATATATATATATATATATATATATATATATATATATATATATATATATATATATATATATATAAACATTTGAAATATAATTAAGATAGTTTGACTTCTACAACGTTGTTATCGAGCGTTGCTCTCATCAGGAAGTGACTTCCTGATGAGAGCAACGCTCGATAACAACGTCGTAGAAGTCAAACTATCTTAATTATATTTCAAATGTTTATAAATAGCTCCTTTTATACTAAAGTTGAGCACTATTATTTCATGGTTTTTGTTTTATAATTTATATATATATATATATATATATATATATATATATATATATATATATATATATATATATATAATTTCTTCTAATATTCCTATGTGCGGCTATGTGGTTTTCTGGTATGACACTCGCTTTCGGGTCGGAAGGTCCTGGGTTCAAGCCTCGCTCGGCGCCTAGTTGAGTCATTGGAAAGGGCTCTTTACTCACATTCTCTCACCGTACTCAGGTGTATAATGAGTATCTGGCCATTAACAACGTTGTCGTACAGGCGACATGCCTTGTCCTAAATGTTAAATGTTGCTGTTGGACTGGGATCCCTTGTAAAGCGCTTTAAGCACGTTTAGTGGATATTGCGCTATATAATTCTTATATATATATATATATATATATATATATATATATATATATATATATATATATATATATATTAATCCAGAGATCTAGATTGTGCTGACATATTTTGTGTAAATTAATGAAAAGGAAGAGTTGCAAAACATATAATTCATCTCCTCAAAGGTGTGCGGTTCGATGTGCAACACGAGCGATCGTGTTCATGGTTCCGCACACCTGCTTTCAGTCGAAGCC
>NC_088370.1:9862942-9870442 GCF_034508935.2 Berghia stephanieae
ATTGGTCATTTTGTTCAGTTTGACACATGTGTATGTTTACAACTTTCATAAATAAAACAGCGTGTTTACATTTATTTTTTATAATGTCCAATCCCAAGCAACATATCTTGTGAACGACGACATGGTTGGACGAAAATATGAATATAGATCGCTCCCATTATCCAGTAGATAACAAACATAAAAACACGGAATCTGTGACACATCTTTATTCCTGGTTGTTTAGAAATAATAACGCGAATGAAATCTCTCTCTCTCTCTCTCTCTCTCTCTCTCTCTCTCTCTCTCTCTCTCTCTCTCTCTCTATTATAAACGTTTAAGGTTACACCAGAGAGATGGTATAGCTAACGCTTCGAGAGCTCTCTCTAGCCAAAAAGCCCGTATCTGGGTCAACAGCTGATCGTGGAAATAAGCGCGTAAAATAATGAGCTAAGATGGCGCCGACACCGACAACACATAACAAATGCCAGTGGTGTTCCGGTATCAATTGTTCAAATTCTCGACACAAGAGACCAGATTTAGGTTTCTTCCGTTTCCCAAATGATCCTGAAAGGTGAGAAAATTAAACTTTAATCTATTAACCTTAACAAATAACTATATTTCTATATTAACACGTCTAGATTGTGTTACTAGAGAAAATGAACATTAGATTTCTGATCCAGTTCTAATCTACTGCACCGTGACTGTGACCCTTAAAGGTGGCTCTGTTGGGGGTGAGGCGGGCCATTATCTTCTTCTTCTTCATCTTCTTCTTCTCCTTTTCCATAATAGCAGATGTCGTTGATTTAAAACACAGTAAAGGGTAGGGGACGACGGTGTAGCTACACGGCATTGAATTATAGCCATATATGTTGTGCCAGTGGATTTATGCTTAAAATAATTGAGCTTTTATATAGCGCAATATCCAATAAATATGCTCAAAGGGCTTTAGAGGGATGACTAGATAGGATGTATATTGACTAGGCTTGTGATGCCTATGTCTAGATTCTAGTACAGTAGTAATCTCAATGAAGTGAGCTTAGTTTTTTAGAAGTTTATCTAAAGAGAAGCATACATCTAGTCTCTCTCGGCCAATTAGTATGTGCTTTTATGTATAAAATTAACTCTTAATCAGACCTAGCTCTCAATTAATTACTAATAATAGATCTAGATCCAATATTGAACTGCGTTAGTTATTTTTTACAGGTCCAGGCGTTGGGTCATCAACTGCAGGCGTGCTGATTTGGATGACAAGTCAGCTGATGCACTGTACAGACGAAATGTTTAATGTGAAGAACATTTTGATGCTTCCTGTTTCAGTGGCAGTCAAGACACGCCTTCAACAAGATGTTCCACAGGAAATTAGACAGCTGATGTTGCCATCAACTATGC
This sequence comes from Berghia stephanieae, assembly GCF_034508935.2. Taxonomy (NCBI): domain Eukaryota; kingdom Metazoa; phylum Mollusca; class Gastropoda; order Nudibranchia; family Aeolidiidae; genus Berghia; species Berghia stephanieae. Next base: position 9,864,311 of record NC_088370.1, read on the forward strand.
AATCCCTAACACCAATTGAACAGAATGTAACAACTTGCATATCTGGGTATGTTGCAGTCAAATTAATGCCCCATGTGTGTACAGACTGTCAAGATTTATTGAAAGGTGACAAGGACCCTGGCAAAGAGAGTCAAGTATTCCTGCATGCAAAGAACCTTCAGGGTTGTAAGCATGGCGGTCTCTGTGCACCAAGTTCAGAACTTCTCTGTATCATAGAAATTATGGAAAAGGAATTCAGAGACGCCATTACTCCCACACTGCACATTACTGGTCTGAGAAATAGGATCATTAGACGGATTGTGGTAAGCATTCCACCCCACATGGGCCTCGATTGCAAAAATGGAAAGTGTGATTTACTTTTTTATGTAGCTAATTTGTTCACTAATGCCAGTTAATGAATCAGACACTGTCAGAAAAACAGCCCACCCATAGAAATAGGAAGGCTGCCACATTTAGCCATGTGTAGATTTGATATGTCGCTGATTTGTTTTCTTACCGGTATGCCTGTTGTTGTTGGCGCCCCCGTCTGTCTCAGGAGACAATGGATGTATACCGAGGTTATCAGTTCTGGTCTGTCACTGTCAATCATCGGTGTTGATACAGCATTGTCCCCCTTTGTGATTTTACTGAGCCATTTTTCAGTTTATAAAATGTGTTTTAGATTAGATTCTACAATACTTACACGAGAGTACATGTATTTTGTATTTCTCTCCTTCATTATGTTTAATTGTACTTGTGGTCATTAATCTATGCAACGCAACTTGACGTCATCTTAGTCATGCATGCTATTTTTTCATTGTACATATTATTTTGAACTATACGTGTGTTAATTAAACACACACTTACACACACACACACACACACACACACACACAGAGAGAGAGAGAGAGAGAGAAGAGAGAGAGAGAGAGAGAAGAGCGAGAGAGAGAGAGAGAGAGAGAAAGAAGAGCGAAAGAGAGAGAGAGAGAGGAAGAGAGAGAGAGAGAGAAGAGCGAGAGAGAGAGAGAGAGAGAGAGAGAGAGAGAGAGAGAGAGAGAGAGAGTTATGGCTTTGTTGAAAATACAAAGGTCGTTTGTTTCTATTAAGTTTGTTTAAAATAAATCATGATTTTCGCTGTAAAGTTGAGTTAGATTTATTTTTTGTCAAAGTTTATACCCCCCCCCCTCCCACCCCCCTTCTCTCTCTCTCTCTCTTCTCTCTCTCTCTCTCTCTCTCTCTCTCTGTGTGTGTGTGTGTCTCACACACACACACACACATCATTATTATTATAAGTAATTTATTTTAGAATCTTACAAAGTTATCGTAACCTGATCTAGAGAATCAAACTAATCTGTACGATTTTGCACATAAAGCCTGAGCCGATAGTAAAGAAAAAGAGCAGACGATCTCTAGCAGACGAAACACACATTCAGTGATCCCCGCCTATTTCGTGACACACAATTTTTCGGCTGATACTTGATACGCAATGAAATGCATTGTTGTCATGGAGAGCGGGAGGGAAGAGAGAGCTCTCTGCTTTAGCTTATAAACTCTCTGGTTACACATAGTTTTCTGTGTTGGTTCTTTCAATAGTGTGCGCTTGGCTAAGAAGTTCACAATATTGTCATCCGGAAGTATAACGGACCAATACACAAAACTATGTGTAACCATGAAGATTTAATAGTCTGGTTAATGCAGCTATGTGAGATTTATTCATAAACACGGATGGCAAAAAAAAATAACAAAGACATGAGTGACGCCAACTTTTTTCTACCTATTGATCAATTGATAGAAGATATTATAGATAGTTCGAAGTTGATGTCACTATGTCTTTGTTATTCCTTTTGCCATCCGCGTTTATGAATAATTCTCACTCAACCGTATTAACCAGACTATAGAAGTTCATGGTTATACACAGTTTTGTGTGTTGGTCCGTTATACTTCCGTATGGCAATGTTGTGAGCTTCTTAGCCAAGTGCATACTATCTGTAGATAGAATGCGCTTGGCCAAGGAGTTCACAACATTGCCATCCGGAAGTATAACGGACCAACACACAAACTCTGTGTAACCATGAACTTTTATAGATAGAATGCGCTTGGCCAAGGAGTTCACAACATTGCCATCCGGAAGTATAACGGACCAACACACAAACTCTGTGTAACCATGAACTTTTATAGTCTGGTTAATACAGTTTAGTGAGAACAACTCACAAACGCGGATGGCAAAAACAATAACAAAGGCCTGGTGACGTCATCTGCATACTATCTATAGTCTAGTTAATACAGTTTAGTGAGAACAACTCACAAACGCGGATGGCAAAAACAATAACAAAGGCCTGAGTGACGTCATCTGCATACAATCTATAGTTTGACATAACCATCGATAATAAAGCATGTGCGATTTGCTATGTTTATCAATCACGGCCACTGTTTACATAATGACGACTGTCCGAGAGGCGTGATGTATGGAGGTGCCTAAAGATAGTATTAGCATGGCTAAGAAGCTCACAACATTGCCATCCGGAAGTATAACAGACCAACACACAAAACTCTGTGTAACCATGAACTTTTATACAGATATTATACAGTTAAGTGAGAATTACTCATAAACGCGGATGGCAAGAAGCAATAACAAAGATCTGAGTGACATCAACTTCGTTCTATCTATAGATAGTATCCAGTTGGTTAAGAAGCTCACAACGTTGTTATCCAGAAGTATAACAGAACAACACACAAATCTCTGTGTAACCATGAACTTTTATAGTCTAGATATTACAGTTAAGTGAGAATTACTCATAAACGTAAATGGCAAGAATCAATAACAAAGACCTGAGTGACGTCATCTGCATACTATCTATAGTCTGGTTAAAACATGGATGGCCAAAAGAAAAACAATAACAAAGACCTGTGTGACGTCAACTTGGTTCTCAGCTATAAAGTCCCAAACGAAAGGTCCATTTAGATGATTACTCAGTCACTGATCAAGGTAAGGAATTAAGCAACAAACGCAACAATCTTGCAATAGACTTACTATATAATTTTAGGCTAGAATCCGTTGATTATAATAATGTTATTTGAGTCAATCACGGGTCACTGAATCAAAGAACAGACAAACTATGTGTGCACCGCTCTTACAGCATTATATTAAATTGGTAAACTTCCATACTATGGAAAGACACGTATTTTAAAATTTGGCCAGAAAACTCGTCCTTCGAATACAGGTCGGTTTAAACGACCCTAATCTTGGCAAAATTATACTCTCAAACCTGGCGCCTCGCAAGATCTTTAATAAAGTCCCAGGTTTGAAATGTTTTTCTTTTTTTTTCACCGATCGATATTTGAAGGACGAGTATTTTCTGGCCAAATTCTTAAATACGTGTTTTTCTAAAGTAGTCTATCAGTTAGCTGGTTGATAAGTTAATCGGCTTACATTTTTAAGTGGAGTGGATGCGGGGAATACGTCCTCCCAATGCAATGCAACAAACAGTAATTTTGTGACAATGTCGGAACGATTCTCTCTCTCTCTCTCTCTCTCTCTCTCTCTCTCTCTCTCTCTATATATATATATATATATATATATATATATATATATATATATATATATATATATATATATCTGTTCAATTCATAGTTCGGTCCATTAAAAAGATCTTTATTGATATTCCCACCGTACTAAGGTGTAAAATGAGTACCTGACCGATAAGAGCGTGTTTCTGTCTGAATAATAATAATAATAATAATAATAATAATAATAATTATAATAATAATAATAATAATAATAATAATAATAATAATAATAATAATAATAATAATAATAATAATAATAATAATAATAATAATAATAATAATAATAATAATAATAATAGTAATAATAATAATAATAAATGAGCTTTAAAAATTTAGCTTTATATAGCGCAATATCCACTCAATGTGCTCAAAGCGCTTTATAATAATTATTGGCGCTGGCTTCCGGCGACAACAGACGTGTTGTGAATGTTTACCTATTTTCTACACATATTTTTATTCATTTATCATTCAATCGTCGGAATTTACGCCTAAATTTTATTCAAAATGGATGTGAAGTATATATTGTTCCTGATTTTTATATTTATTAGTATATTTATAAGCATAAATGGTGTTTTAGCCTGTGATTTTGCTGCCAAAAGCCTATCGATAACATTTTATACTCCAGAGACTCTCCGATCCCTCCAACCCGTGTCACCCCCACCACCCACTATTGACACATCGTTTATTAAAGTAAGAAAGATGGGGAAAAAGGGGGAATAAAAACAAAATTCAACAGACGGCCTTTTCGTCCATTTTTACCCTGTGTAGTGACAGGTAATGTAAGATCACTGAAGAATAAAATTGATGAACTGTTTTCACTGTGTCGTTACAATAGTGACTATCGTCAAGCCTCCTTAATAGGGTTAACAGAGACTTGTCTCTCTCCTCACATACCATCATCATGTTTTGATATTGAACAATATTCACTATTTCGAGGAGATCGGACTAATTTAAATAACCGAACTGGGGGTGGGGTGTGCACATATATTAACAACAAATGGTGCCACCCCAATAACTGTCAGACAAAGTGTACTGTGACGATCATAATGAATTTCTTACGGTATCCTCACTACCATAATAAATTATCTCCCCCGTGAATGTACTCATGTCATCATCATCAACGTCTACATTCCACCATCATCAGACTACACCACAGCGAAAAATATTTTGAGGAAAGAAATACAGGACATTCAAATTAAGTCACCCGATGCCGTATTAATGGTCACTGTCGATTTTAACCAATGTAACGATTTCACTCTCCCGGGACTTCATCAATACGTGGACTGCGAGACAAGGGACAAAAAAAACAGATTTATTCCTGTGTAATATTAAAAATAGTTATAAATGTTTACCCCGTGCCCCATTAGGTTTATCTGACCACTGCATGCTCTTGCTACTCCCCACCTACCGCCCTGTTTTTAAACTTGTGAAACCAGTAAAGAAAAGTGTACAGATCTGGAACGGAAGTGTGTGTGAAGATTTGCGTAGTTGTTTTGAATGCACGGACTGGAATGTTTTTATCGGATCATGTGATAGTGTGGATGAGCTGAATGACTGTGTGACTGAGTATTTAAAATTCTGTGAACAGCTAGTGTCTTGTAAAAAGAAATAAAATATTATCCTAACAACAAGCCTTGGATAACAAAAGATCTAAAACTTTTATTGAACCAAAAGAAAACTCTCTTTACTAGTGGAAACAAAAAAGATCTGAAAACAAAACAAAAAGTGATAAAGAGAGTAATATCTAGTTGTAGAGACAAGTACAAAAAAAAATTGAAAAATGCTTTTCTTCTGGGGATATACGGAACACGTGGCCGTGGCTTAAAACTGCTGATAACTATAATCCAAAGCCCACGATTATATCAGAAGGTATCGAAATTGAAACTCTAAATAAATTTTATTCACGTTTCGACACAGCAAACAAATTTGATATTGAAAATGAAAAACATAAATTAGACAGGGCTTTGGAAGATGAAATGACTATTGCGGTCAGTGAAGAAGAAACGAGATTCGTATTTTCGAAACTGAACGAGAGGAAGGCTGCTAGGCCGGCTGGATTGAAAGGAAAATTATTAAAAGAATGTGCCCATCAGCTTTCCCCCATTTATACACATATTTTAACTGGTCCCTCCAATGCGTTTCGATCCCTGAAATTTGGAAAACTTCAAAAATTATTCCTGTTCCAAAAAAAGAAAAACTTGAATCTATGAACGATCTCAGACCTGTTGCACTGACTTCAATAGTCATGAAATTTTTAGAAAAATTTGTTCTTGTTAAAATTAGGAACCAGTTTATTCCATTGAGTGATAGTCATCAATTTGCTTACAAACCAGGACGTGGCGTAGAGGATGCCATTTTGCTGTTTACAAACAACACCTACAGGCATCTAGATCACGCTAAGAGCTATTGCAGATTGCTTTTTGTAGATTTTTCTTCAATACAATGCAACCTCAGTTGGTTGTTCAAAGATTGACTAGTCTGAATTTAAACAAGTATATAATTGCTTGGGTGCTCGAATTTCTTACGGAGAGAGCACAATATGTTCAATTAGGACAAAACATATCTTCCTGTATAACTACAAATATT
>NC_088370.1:9875442-9877942 GCF_034508935.2 Berghia stephanieae
TCATTGGTCACATTGCAAAATGTGCTCAAAGTGACCTACTTAGTGAAAAGTGTTCACAGCTTTTTAAATGTCTAACATCACGATTGGTCATTTGATTCAGCTTGACACATGGGTATGTTTTTTTCAGATTTGTAAACAAAATAGCGTGTTAAGAAATAGCCAATCGTTGTCAGCATCAAATCATGTGATTGATGACCTGTTTGGACGAAAACATGAATATAGATCGCTCCCATTGGTGAGATTACGGTCTGTCACTAAAAAATTAGGAGGCTGCCCAGTTTGTCACAGGCCCAGTTTATCACAGACCCAGTTTATCATAGACCCAGTTTGTCATAGATCCATTCCTTTGTTAGACTGTAGATCTGAAGTACAAAATGATGTACAATTATTTAAGTTTTATGTTGTCCTGTATAATATAAGAAATTAAGATACCAGATTATTTGTTTTCTAGAATATTTCTGTATGCCTACATTCATTTCAGCCCTTCTATTGACTCTTCTCATAACTTTCAGTTGCAATGATTATACTCAAACACAAACTGAGTTGATCTGTATTTAAAGTGCTGAAGAAACTGTCCAACTTGGTGAGACCTTATAATGGCTTTCATTGCCGAAACAAAATCGGAAAGATGGAAGGGAATTATAACCAGCACAAACATGACCCACAACAGCAAGAAAGCCTGGTCAACTTTGAAAAAACTAAATACAGAAAATAACAAACTAACCAGGGGGGTTACAGAGGTCACACCAAACGATGTAGCAAACCAACTTATCAAAAATGAATGGAAACCTAACATACAGAGAACACGGTAAACTTAAGGAAATGAAAAGGGAAATGGAAAAGATCGCCAAAGGAAGTAAACAGGAAGTAGACCCTTTCTGCATCGAAGAATTGGAATCAGCTCGTGAACACTCCAAAACCCGGTAAAGCGGCTTGCCTAGATGGCATCACTGCAGAAATGATAAAGCATTTCGGTCCCTCAATAACAACATTATCATTAACTCTCATCAAGAACTGTGTTGAAGCGTGCACAATTCCAATGCTTTGGCGACAAGCAAGAGTGATAGCTCTATTTCAACCTAGAAAAGACCCAAATAGCAGCAAGAGCTACAGACCAATACCCCTCCTCTGCACACTGTACAAAGTATATGAGCGCATGATACTAGCCAGGATTTCCCAAACAGTAGAAGAACATCTATCACCTGACCAAGCTGATCTCCGCCCTGGAAGATCATGCTGTGATCAACTCCTGAACTTGACACAATACATCGAAGATGGCTATGAGAACAAACAAATTACAGGGGCTGTGTTCGTGGACCTGACAGCTGCCTATGACACAGGAAATCACAGGAAACTGTTCCTAAAGGTTGCAAGGGTAACTCGTAACATAAAATTAGTTGCAATAATAAAGGACCCTTATGTCAAACCGTCGCTTTTTTGTGGAAATGGATGGAAAGAAAAGCAGATGGAGATCACAAAAGAATGGACTCCCTCAAGGATCGGTACTTGCACCTATCCTTTTCAACATCCATACCAACGACCAACCTGAATTTGAGAACATCCGGAGGTTTACATATGCTGATGATCTGTGTCTTGCATCCTGGGCCTCTGATTTCAAGACCATTAAGGAGAGATTAACAGACGCCCTGAAGACACTCTCTGAGTATTATTTAAAGATCTCACAAAATGCCAACCCAGGAAAAACTTAAGTGTGTGCCTTCCATTTAAAAAAACCACCAAGTCAACAGGAAACTGAACATCTCCTGAAATGGAAACATATTGGAGAACAACACATTTCCCGTGTACCTCGGTGTCACCTTGGACCGTACACTTTTCTCTCAGCACACAAAGAAAACAAAATCAAATGTGGCCACAAGAAACAATCTCCTAAGAAAACTGACAAACACTACATGGGGTGCAGATCCAATAACAGTCGGGACGATTGCATAGCCCTATGCTATTCATGAGCCGAATACGACTGACCAGTCTGAGCAAGATCTTGCCATGCCAAAAAGATTGACCCTAAGCTACATAACACCGGTCGGATCATTACTGCTAACTTGAAACCGACTGCAGTTCCAGCCCTCCATCGACTGGCTGGATTACATCGCCCCAAATTTGAAGAGCCACTGCTTCCAAAGCCCATAAATATAAACAGGAAATGGACCCAAGGCACCCCCTCCATGACCACAGCCCAACGACAAGTAGACTGAAGTCGAGAAAGAGCTTCATGGCGGAAGATAGAATCAACCCTGACCATGCAGCTGTATACAGACTTTCCACATGGAGGAAGTGGGATAATCATGCAAATATAGCTGTTGACGATCCGAGAGAAGAATTGCCCTACGGAACTGATCTCCCCAAGAATGAATGGGTAACACTGAACAGAGCACGGTCAAAAATTGGGAGAAAACTGGAAGCATGATAAAGTGGGGGCAGGCTGAGACTAGCTTGTGTACATGTATCCAGAGCAGACGATGGGGCACATCGTTAGAGAATG
>NC_088370.1:9882942-9885442 GCF_034508935.2 Berghia stephanieae
TAATAATAATTATTATGATAATCCAGTTTAATCTACCTTGGAAAATGATTGAATCCTCGCCATTGCTTATGGTAATTTTATGGTAATGAAGTAAGATTACAATCTAGTTGCTGAGACTTTATAGATAGAATGCGCTTGGCCAAGGAGTTCACAACATTGCCATCCGGAAGTATAACGGACCAACACACAAACTCTGTGTAACCATGAACTTTTATAGTCTGGTTAATACAGTTTAGTGAGAACAACTCACAAACGCGGATGGCAAAAACAATAACAAAGGCCTGAGTGACGTCATCTGCATACTATCTATAGATGTCATTTTTTATTCACTGTCGGTTACAAGTACCAACAAGTAGTTTAACAAAAGTGACTAAATTGTATTTACGATCGTTTCCAATTGGTCAAATGCATATGACGTGCTTTGAACATGCTATGTAATACACTTACCAAATGTGACCCTCCCTCTCAAAACGATATTATGTCGGAATGATTAAGATGATGACATTTGAATTTATAGCTAGAAATATCAGACTTGGGTTGTGTTTGTACGTTTTTATTGAGAAGAAAGAATATCATATTTCAGGTTATCAATGCCGATGATTCGTATTTTTGGCCAATTTAGCATTAATTTCGGCTATTTAGCATCTGGTTCATCCCGACTTGATACCGTTTTGACACGATGGGTCACAAATGTCAACTGGAAAAGAAAAAAAATGACTGCGCAAGTGAGTAAAGGGCGTGGTCTATTTGTGACGTCATTCTGCGCAACTGGAATTGGATTCAATAGTCTGATGTCACGTCGCCCAGCAACGGCGGCCATCGTGGTTCTAAACAAAGAAAATCGGTACTTTTTATTCTTCATGCTGGCCAGAACTTTTCATGCCTTGTGATCAGAATGTGTAAAAGTCAAAACACGATCAGATTTATAATGCTTTTTTCCTCTGGATACGCTTTTATGCTCGTCCGAGAGATATTTCATAAGGGCGTCCGCCTTCGTTCCAATAATTTAGAGCCAGTTACTAAGTTACCATGCGTCATTACTGTTGACTGTCGAAGCGCACTGCGCCAATCACAATGCACAAATGAGTTGAACAAAGACCGTCTGTGCTATTTGAAAACAATCGTCGTCAGCGCTGCCATGTGGTCTAGTGGTATGACACTCGCCTTCGGATCGAAATGCCCTGGGCCCGAGTCCCGCCCTGAGCGGTGCATAGTTGATTCCTCGGTGTGGGATTTAAAATTGAAAAAAAAATTGAGCTTTTATATAGAGCAATATCCACTAAACGTGCTCAAAGCGCTTTACAATGTGTCCCTGGTCAACAGCAACGTTTAACAGGTAGGACGGGGCATGTTCGGCGATATTACAATTTTTCGGACAAAGACAACACTGTTAACGACCAGGTACTCATTTTACACCTGACTACGTTGAGAGAATGTGAGTAAAGAGCCTTTTCCAAGGACTCAACTATGCGCCGAGCGCGAGGCTCGAACCCAGGACCTTCCGATCCGAAAGCGAGTGTCATACCACTAGACCACAATAGCCGCACAGTGGGATAGAAGCAGGAACGTTAAGAAGGTAGATGTTACACTTCGCAAGTCGATGCATATAGTGTCAGGAACGCTGGCAACAACGTCTAGAGAATGAAGCCCGATAGTGGCAACAACCCCCCCCCCCCCCCCCCCCCCCCCCGGAAGTCCGGAGGGAAACGATTACAGTAAACTGGCTTAATAAGAGAGTGAGGGAATGACGGCGATCCCCATTTCGAGCCGAAATAAGTCCCGGCAACCCTTGTACGCAGCTTCCCTGACTACGAACAGAGATGCATAATATACGAGATGGAAGTCGGTTTGGACGAATTCAATCCCTCGAGGGGGCGGGGACATCGACTCCTCGAAACTAGGTGAGAAATTGCCAGGCATCTCCACCAATAAGTTGAATGGTGTGTTGTGACGAAGCGTCCGGGCCGGTTTGTGACGGTGCACGAGTGCGGCAAAGACTTTGCGGATTGAATCAATCGTCATAACATAGTTGTGTGAGCACCACGAGAAGCTGCTGCCTTCGGATCGAAATGTCCTGGTCTTGAGTCCCGCTCTAAGTGCGGCTATGTGGTCTAGTGGTATGACACTCGCTTTCGGATCGGAAGGTCCTGAGTTCGAGCCTCGCTCGGCGCATAGTTGAGTCCTTAGAAAAGGCTCTTTACTCACATTTTCTCACCGTAATCGTGTGTAAAATAAGTAACTGGCCTCCAACAGCGTTTTCTATGTCCGGAAAAAACTGTAATATTGCCTGACAGGCGTCATGTCTCGTCCTACATGTTAAATTTTGCAGTCGACCAGGTACCCCATGTAAAGCGCTTTGAGCACATTTAGTGGATATTGCGCTATGTAACAGCTCATTTTTAAAGGTCACTTTTAAAATCATATTTTCTCGCCGTATTAAGCTGTAAAATGACTAAACGGGTAAATAGCCGTTAAAAGTGTTATCTCTGTAGGAAAACAA
>NC_088370.1:9902942-9912942 GCF_034508935.2 Berghia stephanieae
AACTACATAAAGATTTATATCTTGCTATCGGGACTTGGTGGAAAACTACATAAAGATTTATATCTTGCTATCGGGATTTGGTGGAAAACTACATAAAGATTTATATCTTGCTATCGGGACTTCGTAGAAAACTCCATAAACATGTATACCTTGCTATCGGGACTTTGTGGAAAACTACATAAACATGTATATCTTGCTATCGGGACTTCGTAGAAAACTCCATAAACATGTATATCTTGCTATCGGGACTTTGTGGAAAACTACATAAAGATTTATATCTTGCTATCGGGACTTCGTAGAAAACTCCATAAACATGTATATCTTGCTATCGGGACTTTGTGGAAAACTACATAAAGATTTATATCTTGCTATCGGGACTTTGTGGAAAACTACATAAAGATTTATATCTTGCTATCGGGACTTTGTGGAAAACTCCATAAATATTTATATCTTGCTATCGGGACTTTGTGGGAACTCCATTATTTGATTCCACTATCAAGACGCCAGAGCTTCCTTGTTCATATTTGCCAGCCACTGTCAGGATTGTCGTGTCCGGATGTCGCTAAATACTGAATAAATACGTCTTCTGTCTGGAAGTAGGACTTCACAAGTCCGTACACCATTACCATCAAGATCAGAGAAGTTACGTAATATTGTCATGTTATCATTTGTAACTGTGATCATTGTTGATTTATAAGAACGTTCGTCTCATTAAATGTCATCTTTCTATATTCACATCATCTTAAATCAATTCTTCATTTGTTCTTTATTTTAAAAGTAACTAGTAAATTGGATTCAATAGTCTGATGTCAGGTCTTCCAGCAACGGCGGCCATCGTGGTTCTAAACAAAGAAAATCTGTATTTTTTATTCTTCATGCTGGCTAGAAATTTTCATATGTCTTGTGATCAGAATGTGTAAAAGTCAAAACATGACCAGATTTATAATGTTTTATTTTCTCCTCTGGATACGCTTTTATGCTCGTCGGAGAAATAGTTCATAAGGGCGTCCGCCATTGTTCCGATAGTTTAGGGCCAGTTACTAAGTTACCATGCGTCATTACGAGGGAGGTGACGTTACGACTGTTGAAGCGTATTCTGGGGGCCGTATTTGTCACATCTTTATTTTATGAATGTAGTCGAGTTAGCACGTGAGCGCTCATTAGACAATGACAAGTGGGTTTGAATGTTAGACCTGCATATATGCACACGTCGGCTGCACGGAACAATGTTGATCCCCAACCCTATTTTGTTTTAAAGACTATGCAATATTTAATATTCTAAGCGTTAATTTTTCATTCAATAGCGCTGCTTCATGCTGCTTAATGCAATCCGCAGGAGGCATGTGTGTGTGTGTGTGTGTGTGTGTCTGTGTGTGTGTGTCTGTGCGCGCGCGCGTGTGTGTGTGTGTGCGCGCGCGCGTGTGTGTGTGTGTCTGTGTGTGTCTGTGCGCGCGCGCGTGTGTGTGTGTGCGCGCGCGTATGTGTGTGTGTCTGTGCGCGCGCGTGTGTATGTGTGTGCGCGCGTGTGTGTGTGTGTGTGTCTGTGTGTGGGTGTCTGTGTGTGTGTCTGTGCGCGCGCGTGTGTGTGTGTGTCTGTGTGTGTGCGCGTGTGTGTGCGTGTGTGTGTGTATCGAACAAATAAAAAAGTATCCACTTCCTCGAAACTATGTTGAATTGAACAGCCTTGTCGAATAGATGCAAGTATACCATTTGAAAGGGTTTTTCCCCCTCTGCACATTTTGATAGATCAATACGATAATTTATTTAATGTACAGAACATCCCTGGCCCGTTAAGAACCCCCCCCCCCCCCAACTCCACCCCCACCAATTAAAAAGTTTTTACATAGCGCAATATCCACTACATGTGCTCAAAGCGCTTTCAAAAGGTCCCTGACCAACAGCAACAGGTAACATGTTGATCGAGACATAACGCCTGTTTGGCGATGTACAATTTTTTTCCGTCAGAGATAACGCTGTTAACGGCCAGGCACTCATTTTACACCTGATTACGGTGAGAGAATGTGAGTAAAGAACTTTTCCCAAGTACTCAACTATGCGCTGAGCGAGGCTCGATCCCAGGACTTCCGATCCGAAAGCAAATGTCATACCACAAGATTACGACATAGACGCAAGGAGATGTTGACAAACGAAGATGGCAAAAACAAAAGGATAAAAACTCAAAATTCTAACAGGTTTTTCTTTTAAACAGTTTTGGTTTTAATACTGCGTTTGATCACTAATTAACAAATAATTTTTTTTACCAATCAAAACATGGAATTTGTGACACACCTTTAAACGTGCTCGGACAAGCATTATTGTTTATAATAACAATAACGTGAATGAAATCGACTTCTCTCAGACATTGTTATTGGGGGTTTTTTTACCGCCAGACAGGTGACTAGATATCACACGATTTTCTCGATCATATTGTAAATGTTTAAGTTTACACATAGTTTTCTGTGTTGGTTCTATTGGTCATGCGATAGAAGAGCAGGCATATAGATAGAATGCGCTTGGCCAAGGAGTTCACAACATTGCCATCCGGAAGTATAACGGACCAACACACAAACTCTGTGTAACCATGAACTTTTATAGTCTGGTTAATACAGTTTAGTGAGAACAACTCACAAACGCGGATGGCAAAAACAATAACAAGGGCCTGAGTGACGTCATCTGCATACTATCTATACTCACTCAGACCGTGGCCTTCGTAAAGTTATGGCCTGATACTGATGAAAAAATGACGTCAAAATGCCAGTCTTTGGCCACAAAAGAAAACAAATCGTGAGTTGTATTCAATAGTTCAACCAATGAAATAACTTGTTTCCACGAGCTCAACTAACGACAACTCACTAGGCGGTGCAAAAACCAAATAATGACGTCAAACTGCCAGTCTTTTTGGATTTCAGTGTCAGGCTATAACATAACGATGGCTATGCTCAAACCGTCGCCATCGTTAACATAATATAGCCCGACACAAGAACACTCTAGGAATGGCAGTTTGACGTCATTTTTTAGGTTTGTATAGATAGTTCGAAGATGACGTCACTTAGGTCTTTGTTATTATTTTTTGCCATCCGCGTTTATGAGTAATGCTCACTGAACTGTATTAACCCGACTATAACGTTCATGGATACACACAGTTTTGTGTGTTGGTCCGTTATACTTCCGGATGGCAATGTTATGAGTTTCTTAGCCAAGCGCATACTATCTATAGCGTCTAGTGAGTTGTTAGTAGAGCTCAAGGAAACAAGTTATTTCATGGGTTGAACTATTGAATACAACTCACGATTTGTTTTCTTTTGGCCTTTTGACATCGTTATTTTGGTCAGTGTCAGGCTATAGATAGTATGCAGGTGACGTCACTCAGGCCTTTGTTATTGTTTTTGCCATCCGCGTTTGTGAGTTGTTCTCCCTAAACTGTATTAACCAGACTATAAAAGTTCATGGTTACACAGAGTTAGTGTGTTGGTCCGTTATACTTCCGGATGGCAACGTTGTGAACTCCTTGGCCAAGCGCATTTTATCTATAACGTTACGATGGCTGCGCTCAGACACATGCCATCGATTGGAAAACCTGTGTAGTTCGCATTGTTACCCAATCATTGCCATTGTTTACATTATGTGTAAGAGTCTAAGACTGTCCAAGAGGCGTGGTTATCTAGTTGTCTATAGATTGTATGCACTTGGCTGAAAAGCTCATAACATTGCCATCCGGAAGTATCCATGAACGTTTATAGTCAGGTTAATACAGTTCAGTGAGCATTACTCATAAACGCAAATGGCAAAAAAATAAAACAATAACAAAGGCCTGAGTGACGTCATCTGCATACTATCTATAGATTGTATGCCCTTGGCTAAGAAGCTCACACCATTGCCATAATTCTTCTTCCTATTTCATCTCCCACTGGTTTCTGCTGTGTTCTTTTCCAAACTTCTTCATGTTTTAAATTCTATCCATCCATTTTATTCTGAGTAGGTAACGCATGCACCTGTTTACGAAAATCTGTACCCTCCTTATACATGCCTAGCCTGTGATGCATTCCAAGTTTCACATCCATACAGTAGGACAGACTTCCCGTTTGAACTCATTGCTGTAAAGGAAATTATACTCCCAAACCAACGCAAAATTATTGTCTATTACAACAATGTTAAATCGAGCCCATAATTGGATTCGGTTATCAGACCCTTTGATATGTACAAGTTGGCTTACACGGTAAAAATATATTTTGCGACATTGACCTTTAACCTTGTAATGACGGCATACGACCTCGCAAGGTTCATGACATTCAAAAGCAATTTGCTTTTCTTACTAGTAGTAGGCTTTTTTACTCTTAACCCAGTTAACTGTCTCACGCTGGAAAATTTCGGTATTTTTAAAATTTGGTCAGAAAACTCGACCTTCAAATATCGACCGATTTAAATAGCTTGAAAAAAAACTTTGAGCTTTTATATAGCGCAATATCAACTAAACGTGCTCAAAACGCTTTACAAAGGGTCCCTGGCCAACAGCAACACGTAACATTTAGAACGGGACATATCGCCTGTTAGGCGTTATTACAATTTATTAATTTTTTTTTGGACAAAGACAACGCTGTTAACGGCCAGGTATTCGTTTTACACCTGAGCACGGTGAGAGAATGTGAGTGAAGAGCCTTCTCCAAGGACTCAACTATGCTCCGAACGGGAGGCTCGTACCCAGGACCTTCAGATCCGAATGCGAGTGTCAGACCACTTGACCACATAGCCGCACAAATGACCCTGATCTTGTCAAACAAATTCAATCCTGGGACCTTGCGAGATCCCATGCTTGAGAGTTTTAGCAAATATGAGGGTCATTTAAATCGATCGATATTTTAAGGACAATTTTTGGTGGGCCAAAATTTTTAAATACGTGTCTTTCCAGAGCACGACAAACGACAAGTAACTGGATAAAATTGAAGTTATAGATAGTTCGAAGTTGACGTCACTCAGGTATTTGTTGGTTTGTTTGCTTTTTTGTGTTTTTTTTTTTTTTTTTTTTTTTGCCATCCGCGTTTATGAGTAATTCTCACTAAACTGCATTAACCTGATTATAAACGATCATGGTTACACACATGAAACTTGGTTTACGTTTATATGTATAATTGAGACAAGGAATATTATAGTCACTGAAGTAGAAATAACTAGAATGTGATTTTTTTTTTTTTTTTGGTTTAATTTATTAAATTATTTTCTTTCGGTCCCAGGTTTGAGAATTTTTGCCAAGGTGAGGGTCATTTAATTCTCTTCTTACCAGCCATTTTTTAGAATTACCCCGAAAATTCACACCCACCCAACACAAAAATAAACTTTTCCTAATCAAACAAAAAAGTAACAAGTGCATTCTATACAGAATGTTGTTCAGCAAAATGATGTCTACAACAAAGTATTTAGTCATTATAATTTTAAAAATTGAGCTTTATATAGAGCAAAATATCCACTAAATATGCTCAGAGCGCTTTACAAGGGGTCCCTGGTCAACAGCAACATTTAACATGTAGGACAGGACATGACGCCTGTTATGCGATATTACAATTTTTCGGACAAAGACAGCGCTGTTAACGGCCAGGTACTCATTTTACACCTGAGTACGGTGAGAGAATGTGAGTAAAGAGCCTTTTCCAATGACTCAACTATGCGCCGAACGCGAGGCTCGAACCCAAGACCTTCCGATCCAAAAGCGAGTGTCATACCACTAGACCACATAGCCGCTTTACATTTTGTGATGTACAAGAGAAATAGGATTCAATAGTCGTAACGTCACTTCCTTCCTAATGACGCATGGTAACTTAGTAAAACTGGCTCTAAACTATCGGAACAATGGCGGAAGCCCGTATGAAATATTTCTCCGGCGAGCATAAAAGCGTATCCAGAGTGAAAAAAAACCATATATTTGATCATGTTTTGACTTTTACACATTCTGATCACAAGACATATGAAAAGTTCTAGCCAGCTTGAAGAATAAAAAGTAATGATTTTCTTTGTTTAGAACCAAGATGGCCGCCGTTGCCAGGCGGCGTGACATCAGACTATTGTATCCAATTAGAATGAGAAAACTGTTGGTTGTATCGTAACGAATGTGACGATTTTCTTATCATTGGTAACGAAAAGGTTGAATCGATCGAAATTCGAAGGACGAGTTTCTGGCCAAATTTTTAAATACGATTTTTTCGGAGTGCGGCAGTTCACTGTTAATATAAAAAATATAGATAGTATGTGCTTGGCTAAGAAGCTCATAACATTGCCATCCGGAAGTATGACGGACCAACACACAAAACTGTGTGTATCCATGAACGTTTATAGTCAGGCTAATACAGTTCAGTGAGTATTACTCACAAACGCGGATGGCAAAAAAAATAACAAAGACCTGAGTGACGTCATCTTCGAACTATCTATATATATAAGTACGGCTGTGTGGTCTTGTGGTATGACAACTCGCTTTCGGATCGGAAGGGCGTGGGTTCGAGCCTCGCGTTCGGCGCATAGTTGAGTCCTTGGAGAAGGTTCTTTACTCACATTCTCTCAGCGTAGTCAGGTGTAAAACGAGTACCTGGCCGTTAACAGCGTTGTCTTTGTCCAAACAAAAATTTGTAATATCGCCTAACAGGCGACATGTCCCATTCTAAATGTTACGTGTTGCTGTTGGCCAGGGACCCCTTGTAAAGCGATTTGAGCACGTTTAGTGGATATTGCGCTATATAAAAGCTCAAGTTTTTTTGTGTTTTTTTTTTTAAGTAGTGAGATGTCTGATAAAGTTAAACAATACATAAATATACAATGTTTTGACCTTTGACCTTTGTCAGGCGACAGACAAAACTCTCAGATAATGACGAGATAAAAAAAAATTGCATGTACATGATGAAAGAAAATTATGAAGGGGAAAACAGCGGGGAGTGGTGGGAGGGGGGGGGGGGGAGGGGTAAATTGTGTGTGTGTGTGTGTGTGTCTATGTGTGTGTGTGTGTCTATGTGTGTGGAGAGAGAGAGAGAGAGAGAGGGGGGGGGGGAAGGAATTTCTAAGAGAGTGCAAGTGAAGGGAAGAGAAAAAGAAACATACACAGACACACACATACGCACACACACAAACACACACACACACACACACGTAGAGAGAAAGGGGTGGTGGGAGTGAGAGAGAGAGAGAGAGAGAGAGAGAGAGAGAGAGAGAGAGAGAGAGAGAGAGAGAAAATGGGTTAGGAGAGGTCTAAAATTGTACGAGTAAATTTGAAAAGATAGATTTCTTGTTTTTATCTCTTTATCTTTCTCTCTCTCTACACACACACACAAATTTACACCTATATTATTATGACAATCTAATTTAAATATATATATATATATGTATTTTGTGTTTACTTGAGAAAGGCCAAAGGCTGAAACGTCGTTTGTTTTGTGTTGTTCATTCATGAGTCAAATTTTCTCCTATCTTTATCTCCGCTGCATGAGAGCTCATTTTTCTGAACAATGTGTAGAATATAGTCGCTGCTAATCTGTTTGAAAACAATAAATCTTTTTGTGTGTGTGTGTGTATGTGTGTTGGGCGAGAATGAAGTTTAGGGTGACATTCTAAAAATAGCTGATAAGGAGAGAGTTAAAGTACCACACCTTAAGCCAAAGATAAGGATTTGCTTTCTGTAAAAGTTTAGTCCAATTACGTGATCCAAAAATTGAGAGAGTTAGACTTCAAATGTTTACGTTGCACTGTTCAATTTGTTAGTTTGGTTTTATGGGGTTGGTTTTGTTGCCCGTGTCGCAAGGTGAACATTTTTGTTTTGCGGTTTGTTTTTTTTTTGTGCATGTTTTGAAAGCCGAATGTCTCCTGAGCATTTCAATCTTCATTTGAAGCAAATCTGGTAATTTTTCTTGGTTATTGTCATATGCATGGGCTTGGGTGTGAAACCTTAATTTTGAGAAAACCGCTTCCAAATTAAGTATAATAATTACCTTCATAAAAAAAGTTAAAATAAAAATATTTAGGAGTAGAATTCAATTGAAATATTTCATCAATATGTTGAAAAATGTTTGATTTAATGATTTTTGATGAGAACTCATTTTCCATAAAATTGACCTCTTGAATAAAATTGTCAATATCTCCCCATGCGACTGATTATCTCAGAAGAATAATTTAGTTAATAATTTTCTCCCCTCTTAATCATTTCTCGTGTACGGTTATAATTAACAAGTGTTTTTCCTTCTGATTTTTTTTCTTCTGTTTTTCTTTTTGCTTGGAGTATACTATTTATTTGAGTGTATATTTAGGATCATGTACTTTTGTCTGAATGGGACTTTTATTTTTACTCGGTTTTTTGTTTTTTACTTAGGTGCTTGTAGTTGTAACTCTAGAACGTTTCACTTGCGCCCAAATGACCTAAAAGTGTCGTAAGCGCTGTAAAAACCTTTAAAGCAAACAAACACACAAAAAACAAATGAGCGTATAATATTTATTTCTGTTATTAATATCTGCCTTGAAGAGTTCCATAAGGACCCTTTACGTCACGCTTTATTGTGGGTTGGGGCTGTAGGAAGTTGACAGATCGTTACAAAACCACATGGAGTCATAGTGATCCTAGAGCTTAAAATCCTATTTTAATATCAAATTGTACGTTCATCACGTTTTTCATGGTAAAGTTCTCTTTTATTTGGTTTTCTTTTGTTTTTCTTTTAATTTCCTTTCTTTTCTTTTTTTTTTTTAATGAGGAGGGGAGGGGGGGGGGGGGAAAAAAATACTTCATTGAGAAGGGTGAGTTGTTTTGTTTCTCAAACTTTGAAATAATATGTGATTTATAGTTCATAATTCTTATAAATGTCTATACAATGAGTATGACACGCATATTTTCTCTATATAAAAGTATGACCCAAAAAATGGGACACGAATTTTTTCTCTATATAAAAGTATGACCCAAAAAATGGGACACGAATTTTTTCTTTATACAAAAGTATAACCCAAAAAATGGGACACGAATTTTTTCTTTATACAAAAGTATAACCCAAAAAATGGGACACGAATTTTTTCTTTATATAAAAGTATGACCCAAAAAATGGGACACGAATTTTTTCTCTATATAAAGTATGACCCAAAAAATGGGACACGAATTCTTTCTTTATATAAAAGTATGACCCAAAAAATGGGACACGAATTCTTTCTTTATATAAAAGTATGACCCAAAAAATGGGACACGAATTTTTTCTTTATATAAAAGTATGACCCAAAAAATGGGACACGAATTTTTTCTTTATATAAAAGTATGAGCCAAAAAATGTATATAAAATATCGAAGTATGGCTAGGGTTAAAACTCGAGTTTTCTTCTTTCAGTTAATTCCGACCTAATACCGGACTTACCCGATGGGTCACTTGAACTTAACTTTAACTTTATCAGCCGACATATTTGTGTAAATATACCTATCCGTTTCTTTATCTCAACCCCGAGTTCAATTCACACAAACTTATCTTATAGCTCTGTGGGAACCATTAAGTACACATTGTCCCTTGGGCTAACCCATTATCTCTCTCTCTCTCTCTCTCTCTCTCTCTCTCTCTCTATATATATATATATATATATATATATATATATATATATATATATATATATATATATATATCTTTCTCTCTCTCTCTCTCTATCTCTCTCTATCTTTCTCTCTCTATCGCATTCTCTCTATCTCTCTTTATCCTTCCCTCCCTTTCTCCCTCTATCTTTCTCTCATTCTCTCTCTCTCTCTCTCTCTCTCTCTCTCTCTCTCTCTCTCTCTCTATCTATCTATCTCTTTCTCTCTTTCTCAATCTATCTCTCTCTCTTTATATATATATATATATATATATATATATATATATATCTTTCTCTCTATCTATATCTTTCAATCTATCTCTCTTTCTATCTGTCTCTCTCTCTCTCTCTATCTATCTATCTATCTATCTATCTTTCTTTCTCTCTTTCTTTCTTTCTTTCTTTCTTTATATCTATCTATCTCTCTATTTCTTTCT
>NC_088370.1:9917942-9975442 GCF_034508935.2 Berghia stephanieae
TTTGCCACACAATTCACCAAGTATGCTGACAGTCTGAGTCGGACATGTTGGAAATAATCATTTATGTTAAAGAAGTAAAAGCGAAAACTAGCTTTGGGGCATCAAGCTGTAAGCTGTTAAAGTTTTTTTGAAAATATGAATAAATAAAATAATAATGTGAGCATTTGTATACAGCAATATCACTTAAACCTGCTCAAAGCACTTTACAGGGGGTCCCCAGCCAACAGCAACACTTAACTTGTAAGACGAGACATGGCGCCTATAAGGCGATATTTAATTCTTTTAAAGATGTTAACTGCATGCTAGGTACTCATTTAACACCTGATCTGATTACCAGGAAGAATGCGAGTAAAGAGTCTTTTCCAAGGATTCAATTTTGCATCGATCAAAGCATACTGCTTATTCTGATTTAAAACACCCCCCCCCCCCCTTTTTTTCAAAAGATACTATTTTGTTTGTTTGTTTTATTTTAAAGGGTTTTACGGCGCTTGCAACACATTTAGGTTATATCAGCGCCAGCAAAAAGGAAGAAAATGGGATAGTAAAAAGTTCTAGAATTACAAATAAAGCACCCAAGAAATAGTAAGACAAAGGGGAACTGAGAACAAATAGGGATCAGATGTAGATTCCAAGAGCATACCACCCATGTACTTAGTTTGAGATCACCTATAAGTCTCATCCGGACACAAGCACAAAATCCAACAAAGAGGAATACACTCAAATGCTTACATTATACATTCAAAATAAAAATAATAATACATAACAGAGAGATGATTTACAAGGAAAAAAATATCATCTCCCAAAAAATAACTATGCATTTGACTGTTTCCCTCCCAGCCAGGACTCCGACCAGGGCCAGGAAAAAACCAAGTGATCACATTCCAAGACAAAGACAGAAAGCATGTTGAAAAACAGATATGGGGGAATAGAAGACACAATATGTACCTCCCTGCCCACTATGAGAGGCAGGACCCCCACCCAGGATACTTTTTAAAATAACACATGTACTGAATAAAGGGCTAAACGCCATGATAATTTGGTGGTTGTTTATTATTTTCTTAATATTTTTTAATCAATCAACTAGAATAAACTCATTAATTTGTAGTAATAATAATAAGAATAAGAATAATAACAAGAATAATAACAAGAATAATCACAGCAGTCTTGATCTTCACCTTTGTTGGCTGCAATAAAAAAAATAGACCAAGTAGCTACTTCTTTTAAATTATTGACTTTATAATTAATATTAGTGAAGTTTGTCGAGGTAATTCAAAAACTTAAATTTAACTGCTAAACACTTTAAACCACTGCCAAAATAAAAGCTACAAACATATTCTAAACGAGGTGTGTAAAATAAAAACACATTTTAAAAAAACGTCAACGAAACAAAAGAGCAGCAAAATAAATAATAATAATAATACAAACGAGGTTAATAACAAAAAGAAAACCAAAAGGTTTTAATTTCAGAACCTATTGTCTTTAAGATGCAACAACGTAGGAAATATGGATACATGATAAAAAAGTAATAATTATAATAATAATAATAATAATAATAATAATAATAATAATAATAATAATAATAATAATAATAATAATAATAATAATAATAATAATAATAATAATAATAATAATAATAATAATAATAATAATAATAATATATTACCACAACATTGAGAGATCTAGTCTAGACAATAATAATTAAGGAGATTGGGGACGACAGGAAACTACATTTTTTAAAGGGTATGAAAACGAAAGGTAAAAAAAACAAAAACAAAGAAAACGTAATCAAAATAAAACTTAAAGAATACCACACAAAAAAAAAAATAATAAAAATGATATATTAAGATTGTTTCAATATCATATCATGTATAAAAAAAAGGCATTGGAAGGATGTAGTGTAATATCTAGTTAAGGTTTTAGAAGATGAGATAAATCAAGTTAAAATAAGATAAGAGTATATAAATGTTATCTTATCGTTCAAAGGGAGAGGATTTCATAAGGAAATATAAACAATCAGCTAAAATATTAATTAGTTTGGTTGAAGTTGATTGGGGGATGTGAAAGGATGGATGAATACCATCATAAATTTTAAAACAAAACAAAGTTTAGAAAGAAAATCAAATTGACAAAATAAACTGAAGAAAAAAGTGGGGGAAAAAGGGAGAAGAAAATAATAGGACTGTCAACAATTGATATTTTCTTCTTTAACATTATGTAAAATGGTATTTTTAATTTGTGGTTGATTTTCAAGTAGGGAAAAATTCAATTTATTGCGCCTGCGACCCGTTTCTTGTCATTTCAGCGCCTCGAAGAAGGAATATTATAATGAATGCAATGAAACACATACATACACATACCAAACGCATACACAGACGTATACACAAAACACAACTTCTAAAAGATGATAGATTTAGAATGTATCACCCTTATAACATCCTTATAAATACCAAACTGCTACAAGATGTCGACTTTAAAAAGTATTGAACTTCATTTTTTTTTTTAAACAGGAAAAAAACCCAACTTACTTAATACTGATTGATGACAAGCGCGAAGAAATAGTAAGACAAAGAAGACACTACTTTAAAGTAAAATAATATTTTTTTTAAAACAAAAAACAAAAACAAAACATAAATGAATCCCAATGTATATTTTCTTGTTTTAGTCTGACTACCTCGACATCTCATCAAACCTAAACTTTATATTCTAACTGTATAAAATAAAACCTGCTCATTACGTTATATTTGTAATTGTATTTCTTTAAACTTCTAACGCTGTGTACTTGCTTTGACTATAATAAAAAGTTTTTAAAAAAGAAAAGAAAAGGAGAAAAAAAACAACAGTCAAACGACCCCACCTACATGTTTCATATGAAATAAAATTTCAGTTTAAATGAAATTTCAGTTTGTTTGTTTTTGTTTTTAAGGGTTTTACGGCTCTTGCAACACATTTAGGTTATATCAGCGCCAGTAAAAAGGAAGAAAATGGGATAGTAAAAAGTTCTAGAATTACAATTAAAGCTCCCAAGAAAAAGTAAGACAAAGGGGAAATGAGAACAAATAGGGACCAGATGTAGATTCCAAGAGCACACCACCGTTGTACTTAGTTTGAAATCACCTACAAGTCTCATCCAGACACAAGCACAAAATCCAACAAAGAGGAACACACTCAAATGCTTACATTATACATTCAAAATAAAAATAATAATACATAACAGAGAGATGATTTACAAGGAAAAAAATATCATCTCCCAAAACAATAACTATGTATTTGACTGTTTCCCTCCCAGCTAGGATTCTGGCCAGTGCCAGGACAAAACCAAGTAATCTCATTCCGAGACAAAGACAGAAAGCATGTTGGAAAACAGATATAAGGGGATAGAGGACACAGTATGTACCTCCCAGCCCGCTATGGGAGGTCAGGATCCCCACCAAGAGTTTGTAAAAAGAACAGGTTTAAACGAAAACAAAATTTACTTTTATAAAAATCAACAGAAAATATTAAAAACTCATAAATTGAATTTTTACAATGGTAAATTCTATTGAATAAAAGAACAAGGATTAAAACTTTTAAAATGAAGACAACTTTACGATAGCCTGGCATAATGTTAAATGTTCCTGTTTGATTAACAAGAATTTAGATTCTAGTGGGAACAGAAAAGCTTTTGAAAAAAAAAAAATGGAAATAAACGTAAAACAACGAAACGAAATAAATATATTACTTAATATAATCAATATAATAAACCAGATTTTCACAATATTTTAAATGAAAAATTAAAGCCAATTCGAAAAAAATATATTTAAAAAATGAATCCTCTAAGTGTATATATTCAATTCACAATCAAGCTAAATGAATCCTCTAATTGTATATACCTATTCAATTCACAATCAAGCTAAATCAATGAATAACTAACAATACAAAATCTAAAAAAAAAAAAAAAGTAATAATACAAGTAAACACACAAATAAAAATAAGCACAAAAACATAATCCCTACAAAGACAATTTTTAAAAAAATCATTTTTAAAAAAAACAAAGAAAGAAACTAGCACTAGCATGCCTCAAAGAAACTAGCATATCTCAGAACATAATTTTTTACATTAATATTACTTTGTTTTTAAACGGTCAGCGGCAATTAAAAGTCATTTGATAGCCAGCAACAACGAAGACAATGAGAAAGATGATATTATTATTATTAGGTAGAGTTCAGATGATGTAAAGAAAACATAAGAGGAGAGGACTGCTTAACTCACTCAACCCTAACACCGACAATATCCGTAGTACCCTATAACCCGGGGGACTTTTACCCCATGCCTATTTATTTCATTTTTCCAAGACAAATTATAAGCGTGGAATCAAAGCTAATGTTCTTTATTTTTACATGTAAATGGTAGTGGAATAATACTTTAAATGCGTGTGCTCATTTTTAATTTTTAAAATTTCTTATTTTGAAAGTCGCAAAATTCTCTAGGATTGAGTGAGTTTTATGACGCTTGCAACAAATTAAGGTAATATCATCGCCAGTAAAAATGAAGAAAATGGGATAGTAAAAAGTTCTAGAATTACAATTAAAGCACCCAAGAAAAGGTAAGACAAAGGGGAATGGGTTTAAATTGGAAATTGATGTAGATTCCAAGAGCACACTATCAAAGTACTTAGTTTGAGATCACTTAAAAGTCTCATCCAGACACAAGCACAGGTTCCCACCAAGAGGAATACACTCAAATGTTTACAAATCATATATAATACATAAACAAAACATAATATAGTGCATAACAGAGAGATGATTTACAAGGAAAAAAATATAATCTCCCAAAACTAACTGTACATTTGACTATTTCCCTCCCAGCTAGGGTATCCGGCCAAGGCCTGGACTAAACCAAGTTATCCCATTACAAGACAGACTGAATGTTGGAAAACAGATATAGCGGGATAGATGACACAGTAAGTGCCTCCCTGACCACTATGGGATCTAAGGAACCCCACCCAGAGAACCTAAGAATCTCATTCTAAGAAATATGGAAAGGTCAATCGATAACATAGCATAAGGGGATAAAAGAGACCGCAAGAATGATCTCCCCTGCCTACCAAGGGAGGTAAAAAGACTCCACAACAACATCTGTATTATATTCATAATGATAATTAATACTAGTTTAGTGCAAGAGAAGGCTGACTAGGTGATTTTCATGTTAAAAACTAATAACTCATTATAAAGAGAGATATGGTACGCTGACTATGGCGGAAAGTATAACAAAACAATTCTTCATCCTTACTTATACGAAATTATTTTGCACACAATATTAAATTTGTAACTATGTATTTCAAAACGGTATTTGTTGTTATGTCAAGGATGAACCAGGTGGTTTTCAAGTTAAAATGACCAGACATGTGGGATTTTAGTCTTTGTCACTGTATGACATTTGACTTCAATCAATTTTATTTTTTTTAATCGCTAGATTTACATACTATGAGCTATAAAAGCAACTTTTAGCGACAAAAACAACCTGGCATAATACTGATTTGAGGAAGTGGATCACATTAATTTTTTTTTAATCCTTGAACGAAATCATTCACTAATCTACCCACAACCTGCCAGCTTGATAATGTCAAGGAAATTGCACAAAAATTCCCCCCCCCCCCGATAAAAAAAACCCAGAAAAACATAAATAATATACATCACTATTAACATAATGAAAGGTTCCGCTTTATTTAAGCACACGAAATAGACACAAAATTAAGGGGAGATAGATATTCACTTATTTTCATCACAAGATTATCATCTATCGACAAAATTGAAACCCGAAACATCAAATTTCACATGTGTTTTGTATCTTCTTCTTCTTCGTTCCCGACATGTGTTTTGTATAATTGAAGCCTTAGATAACATACATATCTTTGTGCTTTTTACTTATTTTTAGCCTAAGTATACATACATTTATAGGTCTAATAATGCCAATTGTTATGGTCTCACTGTTGTATTGGAAATACTTCAATACCAAAGCAAAATATACCCCAAAGCAACAAAGTTACGCTAACTCCATGATTGCCTTTGCCTATCAGACATACACATGTATGCAGAGCTTTAACCTTTATTGTTTTTAACCTATAAGCAATCATCTTTGTTAGATTAAGCTTCTAAAATCAACCTACTCTCATCACTCTCTGTCATAGATATGTACAGTATCATCAATAATTAATACATGATTCTACAAAAAAAAATAATTCATAAATATTTAAAATACACGGTTTCAAAAAATAATTATTGCACAAGAAATTACATGATAAAAAATTTAAGACATAATTAGCAATTAAATTAAAAATGTAGAAATTGGAAGTTCAGCAGTGACAAGGTCAATGAAGCATATTATAAGTTCAAGATATTATATTCTCTCTTTTCCTTTCATACGCCATCTTTCATTCGATTTATATTTAATAATATAAAGAAAGGACACATTAAAACAAATCAAATTACAAAACATAAGAAAATAAAGGCCATTAAAAAATACAACAATTAAAACATCAAAAAACAGATTATAAAACAAAACTATTTCAAAAATAATTTTACCAAATATATATATATATTTAAAAATGTTTTTTTACTAAATTAAATTAAACAATGCCCAACATTTCTCCACACAACTTTATTTCGTTAAGTTGGTATGGCTTGAGAAAGCCACCAATAACATTAACCAAGGATTCCCTTTGCTCAATTTTTTTTTTAAAAGCCTGAAATTTTTTCTCGTTATGAGCAAATATGAAATCACTTTGTTCAAAGTTTCTCTTCATCAAATGGTATCACCAGAACATCTCATAGAAAAGGACGCACACCTCATGTTGCTTCTCCTTTCAACCAGTGCTTTTGTCTATTCAAAAAAAAAATGAACACACCAATACCGAACACGGGCAGCCGGGAAATTTCAAAAAGCCCGTTTTCCGGCTTTAGGCGAAATAAGAGTATTATGAATGAACCCTTTACACTCTCCTTCAGTTCACTAACGCTCTGACCTATTATAATATGAAAAGGTGTGTTCTTTAGGATCCTTCTACAAACTGTTTTCAGAGCCTTCAGAAAAAATGAACGCTGATAAGAATATTTTAAGGCAATAAGAAAATGAACCAAAACAAACAAAAAAATAATTATACTATTCAACAGAATTACATGAAACAAAAAGAATATTAAACTGACAACGGTTTTTATAATCTTGACGTAAAATCAAAATGTACTGATTTGCAGGTTTGATATCCCAAATTATCATTGGCTCATTATTTATTGGAAATTCTCTCGTAAACCAACGTAAAATATTGTCCATTACAACAATGTTAAAGCAAGCCTATGATTGCAGTCTGCGATCAAACCGGCAAATATGTGCACAGTGTGCAAAACCACTGATGATTTATGAATGTAATCACAAAATACTTTTAAAGAAAATGGGAGTTCATTCGACATTACAGAAGATGTAAATGTTAAAGGAAGGATTTCCATAACCCTTATAAAATTAAAATAAAGCTTGAAATATGAAATTCTGATTTCTAAAGGTAATTTACACTCTGAAACTCCTCTCGGAAAATGAGTGAGTCATGAGTTCAGATATAAATCTTACAACCAGTTTGACGATTCTACAAGTAAAATTCTCATAAATACATTATATTACAATGGTTTACTTTTAAAGAATTGAAACGATAAGTTTGAGTGTTGTGATCATACAAGCCTCTGTTTGAATATATTTTACATCTAGAAAGAGGCTAAATGGGGGGGGGGGGGGGGAATGAATGTGATGAATGATATAGAACAATGGGTAACCAAAAGCAGTGGATTATGCTTTCCAGAAGGAGAAAAAAAATGACAACCATCAAAATTATAAGCTAATCATAAAAATAAATAAATATCAATTTCATTTATTAGTTATTTAGAAAAATAAACAGACAAATTAAATTTAATAAAATAAACGGTTGGATGTGGTTCATTATCAAAGATTGTCATTTTGACATATTGAATTTGTACAGGACTTTGTCAAGAAAAACAATAAACTTACGGTAAATGACTAAAACTAAAAAATTCCTTGATGTGAATGAAGATTTATACAAGATTTAATCAAATCTCTTAGACAATAAAAATGTGAGAAGAGAAATCAATTTCATGAGATTGTGTCGGAAAATTAAGTATGACGATTGGCCAATCGAGTGGATAGTTAAGGAAGTGACTTTCAATACCTGCTAAAAGTTCCCGTTTCACCATGCAGGGAGAATCGATATTTTGTTGGGTTTTTTCCCTGTATACGTGAGTGTTTGTTTCTGGCTATGTGAATGTGTATACGTGAGTGTTTGTTTCTGGCAATGTGAATGTGTATACGTGAGTGTTTGTTTCTGGCTATGTGAATGTGTATACTTGAGTGTTTGTTTCTGGCTATGTGAATGTGTATACTTGAGTGTTTGTTTCTGGCTATGTGAATGTTATTTCGTGCCATAAGCCGATTTGTTTGAGCATTATTTAACTCGCATGAATTGCCATTTGTTGGACAATAAATGTTATTATTATTATCATCATCATCATCATCATCATTATTATTATTATTATTATTATTATTATTATTATTATTATTATTATTATTATTATTATTATTATACATATCATCATCATCGTCGTCGTCCTCATCATCATCATTATTATTGTTATTATTATTCATATTATTATTATTGCCAATTCTTTAGCCTTTAAAATAAGATAGGAAAATATATGTCTTCTTTTCCTTACAGAACAACAATATTGGGTTTTCTGATAGTTCATCTTTTCCTTGGTGATAACACAGCATCCAGCTGATGAAAGAGAATATTTCTATCTGGGTTTGACTAAGCAGGTTTTGAAAGACACTCCTCACTTGGTCTCTTAATAATCATTGACATTAACATGGGTGCAAGCAACTGGACCTCAAAAAGCCTGCAAGTCTATTTATGACCAGACATATAATCTGAAAAAGCCTGCAAGATTCACGGACTTTCCTCGTCATTTGAAGTCTGGTTCTCAGCATCTAGTCTTCATAATAGTAGTCCACAATTGTTGTATGTTTAATCCAAAGGTTGTAATGCAGTAATTTGTTGTATGTTTAATCCAAAGGTTGTAATGCAGTAATTTGTTAAGTTTCTTGTCACAAGTTGCACAATTTTAAAATATACAAAAATAAACTAAAAAATTAAAAAAGTGTCCTATCACAGTCCCATTCAAATCGCAAAAAGCCGGCGACGTTTTTTTCGGTAATCCAATCGGCCGGCACTCTTGCACCCATGGATTAAAGTTAAAATGAAAGTAAAATCTCATATCATTGTAGTTGGCTAGAAAAAAACACATAGACAAATTTGAGATTCATAGAGTTAAATATTTGAAGTTTTAATTCATAAATCAGAACAATCTATGACCTGATAAAACTAAGTAAACAAAATCTTTCATTCACTCTTTTTCACGTTTTAGATTTTAATGACCGTAGTATTGAAACATAAGTACAGACGTTGAGAAAAAATTATATCTAGATAAGCTGAAAATGAAAATGCCAATCCTAATCTGATGCAAAGTTTCTAAATCTGAAAAAAATATACAAACAAGCATAAAAATTACACATGTGCACAAACATACAGAGACATACACATACACACAGTTAAGTTTTTTAAGGGTTTTACGGCGCTTGCAACACATTAAGGTCATATAAGCGCCAGTAAAAAGGAGGAAAAAATGGGATAGTAAAAAGTTCTAGAATTACAATAAAGCATCCAAGAAAAGGGAAGACAAAGGGGAATTGGTTCAAATAAGAAACAGGTGTAGATTCCAAAAGCACTCTATCAAAGTACTAAGTTTGAGATCACCTAAAAGTCTCATCCAGACACAAGCACAGGTCCCCACTAAGAGGAACACACTCAAATGTTTTACAAATCATATATAATATAAAGAAGGCATAATACTGTGCATAACAGAGAGATGATTTACAATGAAAAAAATATCATCTCCCAAAACTAACTATACATTCGACTGTTTCCCTCTCAGCCAGGGCATCTGGCCAGGTCCAGGACAAAACCAAGTAATCTCATTCCAAGACAAAGACAGAAAGCATGTTGGAGAACAGATATAAGGGGATAGAAGACACAGTATGTACCCCCCTGCCCACTATGGGAGGTCAGGAACCCCACCCAGCATACGCACACTGACGCTGAAATGGAGATTCTATATAGCAAAGGTAAGGAAAGAAACAAATGAGTTACATAAAGATATTGTTGTGAAATGCAGGTTTACCGAGAAGACTCTGGTTTCAATCTTTATAACATGAATTGTTTTACTTAACTTCAATTAGAAAAATATAGTAATATAATAATAATAATAATAATAATAATAATAATAATAATAATAATAATAATAATAATATATAATAATGATAATAATAATAATAATTACGTGTATATATATATATATATATATATATATATATATATATATATATATATATATATATATATATATATATATATATATATATATAATGTCATGGTGGGATAATAATTTATGAACACATGTCGTCGATCCTAACTAAAAATCATCAGTTATTTTAAAGATGAATAACATATTAATTTCAAATAATTTTTTTTTTATAAAAAAGGAAAGAAATAAGAAAACCGCCCATGCCCAAGATATTGTCATTCATAATTTTTACTTCTGTTCACCTTACGTTCAAGTTCAAAAGTGGAGACGATTAACTACACTTCTTTTGTTTGAAACTTTCATATCAAGTGTAGATAATCCATCCTTCTAGCAAATTCTATTGAATTACTGAAGCTACTTAACAGTTTTGTTTTTTGTTTTTAAGGTCATATCAGCGCCAGTAAACAGGAAACAAATGGGATAGTAAAAAGTTCTAGAATTACAATAAAGCATTCAAGAAAAGGGAAGACAAAGGGGAATTGGTTCAAATAAGAAACAGGTGTAGATTCCAAAAGCACACTATCAAAGTACTTAAGTTTGAAATCACTAAAAGTCTCATACAGACACAAGCACAGGTCCCCGCTAAGAGGAATACACTCAAATGTTTTACAAATCATACATAATATAAAGAAACATAATGCAGTGCATAACAGAGATATGATTTACAAGGAAAAATATATCATTTCCCAAAACTCTAACATTTGACTGTTTCCCTCCCAGCCAGGGTTTCCAGCCAGGGCCTGGACAAAACCAAGTAATCCCATTCCAAGACAAAGATAGAAAGCATGTTGGAAAACAGATATAGGTGGGTAGAAGACACAGTAAGTACCTACCTGCCCACTATGGGAGGTAAGGAACCCCACCCAGAAACTACTTAACAGAAGTTACAGAAGAAAAATTCATAGTGGTTTGCAGGACTGTTATAAATATACATTTACAATGAAATAATTGAATGTATGATATGAAAAATACGTCATTTTGTCAAAAAAAAGTGGTTAATTCAATCTAAAAATATATAGATGGCATAGCTACTCTCAATACAAATATATTTGTCAAAAAGGGAGTGCATTTATTATAGTGTGTCTCATCGTGTAAGAGTTGTAAAATATCTAAAATTCGAATGAAATAAGTCTTTACAAATGAGGAATGGAAAACTTTGCGGAGTTGTCTAACCTGGTGGGAATGATGTAGGGTGAGTTTATGCTGCGCTGGTATTCTCAACGGTTGATATTAGTTTGTAAGATCGACACATCATCAGGACATGATAATATTTATTGAAATGGAAAAAAAAAATAATTTGACACATTTCATTAAGATTGTCAGTAAGATCTTCGTGTAATTTGCACATTGGGATTGCATCGAATAATAATGACATTAATTGACATTTTTAGTAAAAATTTTACAATGTCTGGGGAATATTATGATCCTGCCAAAACCAACATCTGCTATGTTAGTATTGATAAGATATTTCATTTTTCCACGTTGCATCAATTGGAGACAAAGAAAAAATAAAAATCAACATTTAATATCAATAGTAGCAGCTATGTTAGAGAGACAAAATTGACGTGGCAAGGGGAGATGTTTGTTTGTTTTTAAGGGTTTTACGGCGCTTGCAACACATTTAGGTTATATCAGCACCAGTAAAAAGGAAGAAAATGGGATAGTCGAAAGTTCTAGAATTACAATTAAAGCACCCAAGAGAGAGTAAGACAAAGGGGAATTGGGAACAAATAGGGATCAGATGTAGATTCCAAGAGTATACCATCAATGTACTAAGCTTGAGATCACCTATAAGTCTCATCCGGACACAAGCACAAAATCCAACAAGGAGGAATACACTCAGATGCGTACATTATACATTCAAAATAAATATAATAATACATAACAGAGAGATGATTTACAAAGAAAAAAATATCATCTCTCAAAACAATAACTATGCATTTGACTGTTTCCCTCCCAGCCAGGACTCGGGCCAGGGCCAGGACAAAACCAAGTAATCTCATTCCAAGACAAAGAAAGCATGTTGGAAAACAGATATAAGGGGATAGAAGACACAGTATGTACCACCCTGCTCGGGGGAGGGGGTGAATCACCTATGAAATTCAAACACTGTTTAAAATAAAAACAGCTATCATGCAGCTCAATACCAAATTAATGAACTCAAATCACATGACACAAAGATGACAACTTCATAATTTTTTTATAAATGTGTGATTTGGGAGTAAGAAATGTGCAATTTCCAAAAAAGAAAAAGAAAAAAAAAAAAAACAAAAAAAGAGCATTTCATGGGTAAACTTGAATTCTGCTCACTTTATCGTAGCACTGTTTAAATACTCTTAAAAACGAGTTTATACAAAGAAGCTTGCGAAAAAAACACATAATCTTTGAAGATCTTTGCATTAACATCTCTATTTTCATGATCTGTAAATGGTATTTGCTGCTTTAAATTATATTAGAAGTATGTAGTAGAGTGATATCTGTTTATCTTTACACCGACAGCTGTTTGATTGAAGTCACTTTGTTTTGTTTGTTTGCCTTGAAGTGTTTTAAAGCACTTGAGACATATTTAGGTCATATCAGCTAAATTTATATCTTTGGCTCTAAAGTCCACATTTGACAGGCCTTTTCAATCCGATCTAATAAATCCTGTACAACTTTATACTAGAGTATAAAAGTGAAACGTGCATGACGGGGGGATGGTGTCTAGCTATGGCTCTATAAAACATCCACGGAACAGCCCCTGTATTTCACCAGTTTCAGAAATTTTTCCAACCTGGGATTAAAAGTTTTCAGAAAATGTAGACGGCAAGTTGTTGGGCGGGGAGGAAATAGAATGGCCTTATTGTGCTTTGAGAAATGAATTGAAGGACTGAATGTGAGCATTTACCATAGAGTTTATCATAGAGCTACAGAACTAATTAGAGACATGTGTATGTACAAAATTTCAGCGCCTTTGAATGTCACTTGTCAAATAGGAAGTTTTGTATTGGGGAAAAAAAATATAATTTATTCAATGATGAATACAAGAATCTTCATCCTTTTCTTTATTTTTTTTCCAAACTATCTTCTACCTACGTAAAAAAAAAAATATATATATTTGCTGTTATCTTTTGAGGAACACTAAGACCTTTACAGAAGAATGACAGACTATCAGGAAAGTGCTATATTTATTTTTTCCTATTTCTTGATTGCGACATGACAGTAATAATAATAATTCTAAGTCTGAGTCAGACAGATTATTTGAAGAAAAAGAAGACATCAGCTGAGTTAATTCTATTCTATCTTTTACTTTTATACAAATCAATGTAAAATTTATTGAAACACGTGACCGTAACCACAAATGATTAAATGTACTGAATTAAGTAACTTAGCATAATCTCTTGTTTGCTATTACTGCGATTATGACTAACATTCACGTCAACAATGTTATTATAATATAAGCAAAAATATGACATAAATATTTCTGTTACTTTTCAACATTTCATACATATAATAATAAGTAATATTACAGACATATTCTAAAACAAATTTTAATGCATCAAATCTTTTTTTTTTTCTTTGTAAAAAGACATCAATGAAGAAAAACGAGACAAAAGAGACATTTCTATAATTATACTCCAAGCCTTAAGAAGCACAAAATGACAATGCTTGTAATTTTTTAAACACCTTTATACATATAATTATGTTAAAAATACATTCCAGAGACTTAAGAGAAAACACTATCTTGTTTGTTCTTTTTACTAAAAGGCTTACGAAAGAGCTACCAATTATAGGATCTCAAAAGCCACTTTTAGTTTTTGACAAATTTGAAGACCAGAAGAGCAATGCCATTGCCATGCTTCAAAAAAACACAAAAAACCAGCACAATATGGAAGAGCTTTAAACAATCACAAAACAATCACAAAGCCTATATCTACACAAAAAGCGGCTTTAAGATTTTAAATTCTTAAAAAGCATTGACTGACTTTTAAAATCTCGTGTACAGAAGCTGAGAACAAACGAATAAATACATTTCTCAATTCAAGATAAGATAAAAGATGACTTTTATTTACCATGTATAACAATTCACTTGGATCTTGCCATTACCATTAATGGCAGAGAATTACAAAAAAGTTACAATGCAAGTAATGTGTACTCCAAGAAGAAAAAAAAATCATATAAAAAGTTTATCACGATTTCATTAGCAGAACTGTCTACATTTTTTTTTTTTTTAAATGAGGGCAGTAAGAGACAGTTATAAAGATGGTAAAGATATTCGTCTGTAGTGTTTCATTCATCGTGTTTTGTTGATAAAGGGGAAACCCGAAATGTCCATGTTATCTTTTTTCATATATTTAATTGAAGCTTACATTCAATTTTACATTGTTATTTATTTATATGAAAAAATAAAATTCATGATTGCAGACCTATCTCAAATTACAAAGAAAAAATCTGTATATTCTTTTTAATAAATCAGAATCTCAAGAACAAAATTTGTATGAATCCAAATTGGATTATTTTTAGCCTTGTTTCGATGAATCATCAATTCCAATGCTAAAGAATCGATGTGGAGTAACACAAGCTCATGCACATTCCTACAAAAACGATGATAATTTCATAAATCTGCATCTAAAAATATTTTGGTCAAAACTATGTATCTGGGAGAAATGAAAATTAAATTTAGCCAATTTAGATCATAAATTGTATGATTTTATCTTGAAAGGCAGGTCTGTGATTTATTCCACCCAACATCTTTCTACTGAAAATAGCACAGTTTGCTTAAGCAGACTTCAAAAATAAGAATCTATGGATTATACAATAAACACAGAAAAAGGCAGTCACTCTTGAATGCAGAAGACTTTTGTTAGATCACAGATACAAACAATAGTATATTAAAATTTATATTCTCATTTAGTAAAACTGCCAATTATCCACACATCTGAAACTGAAAGCTGGTATTTAAAAGAAAAACACTTGCAAAACCCTCCTCTCCATCGAAATTTTATATTCTTTACAGCTTCAAACTTAGGAGTTAACACCAGTTTTTGTATTTTTACAGATAGATTCAATTGCTTTTGGATGGGATGCTAGACTAGACCATAGAAAATTACTTTCTGTTTGGTCTGACAGGCGAAAGCAATCCATTCAGTTGACAAAGGAGCCGCCAGTAAACATCTTGACTGAACCAAGAACGATGTCAATCCCAGTGTTTGTGACTGAAAACTAGAGGTGCCTAAATGAGCCAATAAGATGATAAGATGGAGAGAAAGTTAAAGTGAGTAATAAATGTGACTCCTATATAAGGGAAAAACACAAAACAAATGACGTTTCAGCCTTTGGCTTTTTTCAAGTAAACACGAAATACATATATATATATATATGTATATTAGATTATCATAATAGTTGAAACATTATAGGTAAAAATGTGTGTGTGTGTGTGTGTGTGTGTGTGTGCGTGCAAGGGAAGAGAAGATTGTCATAATAGTTGAAACATAGGCGAAAATGTGCATATTGTATATATACACATAAACATTTTTACCTATAATGTTTCAACTATTATGACAATCTAATATATATATATATATATATATATATATATATATATATATATATATATATATATATATATATATATATATATATATATATATATATATATATTTAGATATATTTAATATATATATATTTCGTGTTTACTTGAAAAAGGTTGAAACGTCGTTTGTTTTGTGTTGTTCCCTTATCTATGAGTCACATTTACTCACTTTATCTTACTCTCCATTTTGTGACTGAAGCAAACTTCCAAGTGAGTTGACACGACCCATGGACATACTCTCTCTGACAATTATTGTGAATTTGTTTGCTTGACACAATATTGTGGTGAACCGACACAGTGGGATAAAAGGCAGTAAACTGAATTGTAACAAGGAAAACATTTTGAAAGTACAAATTATTGAAAAATAATATATCAATGACAAATCAATATTTCACTAACATAGATTGTAAGTCATGTCTGATATCTAAGGATTAGTCTATGAAGTATTTGGTTACATATATTGCTTGCGCAGGTAACTCTGTCTTTCTATGTCTCTCTCACTAAGAATCCATGGCTTAACTACACAATGTCAAACATGAAGATTTGACTCAATGGAGAAAATTCCTATTTGACGGATAATCTTTTGCATATAAATCATATTCAATTTCAGCTTTATGAAACCATACCTATGTTAATATATATAACCCATCTGTGAGAGTACTCAAAAATATACAATATCTTAAAAGGATATCATGAGATTTTCCATCATTTACAATATACCAGAAGTAAAAATTATCCAAAATTATCCAAATTAATTTCATACATCAGACGTAACACCAAGAGAAACAGGTTGGGAACTGGAAGACATAGGTATACTGTTTAAGTCATCCTCTGCTCCATCTTGACTGCTATTAACCTCAGTATCATCAGCGTCATTACTCTCAGGAGTATTCAATTCTCCATTCTCTGTCACTGAATCATCAACACTACCATGACCATGATCACCACCATCACAGCTGTCACTTGCACCAGTCACGACATCATTTTCATCCTTGTTGACAATATCAACATTCTCGCAATGATCTTCTGTTTCAACCTTTTTGGCAACAGAACCGCCATCATCCCCAGTAGCATTACCAACTCCAGCACCACCACCACTACTGGAACCAGCATCAGGGGACAAGACCACCTCTTCCAAGATCATACTCCGTCTCCGTCTTTCCTGCAAGGCTTTCAAAATTGTAAAACCTCTATTGTTTTCCTCGATTAACATTGCATCCGCTTCCAAATCTAATTTCTCATTCTGATCTTTCATTGGACTAGACAGAACTCCTTTAGAAGGTGACTTGTTAGATGATGACGATGCCAAAGACGCCGATCCGGGACTCATCGGAGATTTCTTTGGACTTCCCATATTTTTATTATTGTTAACATTGTAACCTTTTTGAGAATTCTTTCTGCAGCCGTTTCCATTTACAGAATTCAAGTCCAACCCATTTTCTCGGCTACTACTGAGGTCATCTTCTGGTGTTGCCATGTGAGACGTATTCGGAGTTCCATCTCTCGTTGACAAACCGGAATCCCCGTCCGATTTGGAATCAATCTTTCCTTGAGTATTGGAGGAATTCTTCCTGTACAGTCTCGAATCCTCTTGCTTTGACACGGATCCCTCCCGGCTACTCCCACCTCCATCCTCGCTCATACTTGCAATTTTGTTCGTCATGTAGTTTATTCTTCTAGCGAGAGAATCCATAAAAGCATTGGTCTTCTCGTCTTGAGATGGAAACATTTTTGGTCTTTCAACGCCTCCCGTCCCTTCCAAACCGTCTCGATCAGGGCTTGGGCTGGTGTGTTTGGAGTAACTCTTCCACGGGAAATTGGCTGCCACTGTTTTCAAAGCCACTTCTTGGACGTCACGTCGAACGTAGCGTTCTTTGGGGTCCGAACGTGATGCAATCCCAAGAGCGGGCATGGTAGGCATCTGGGTTGATAGGATGTCTCTGTTTTTGGCATGGGAGGAGAGAGTCTGAAATTCAGAGAAAATATATATTTTAAAAATTATTATGAACCTGGATCAAGCGCCAATTATAGTATATGCACACTTTAAATTGAATTGATTATTAACCCCACCTAAAACAAACATGAGTAAATCCTGTTACACACTTGCCAAATTCAGCTTTCAAAGAGTTGTGGTGGGCTTAAGTTAATAAAATTGGTTAATTTTTAGTAAGTTGGTCAGAATTTGGAGATGTAGAAGAAAACTAAGAGATGATATGCACTAAATCATGATCTGGTTAAATCAATAAACAACTCAGGTCAATTTCAATAATTTCTTTTAATAAAATCATGAAATTTCATGAAAGTCGACATAACTCATTTGATTCAAGGATTGATTAGTATCAGGTTTTTGGCAAGGACAGATAATAATCAAGTGTGCTTGTATCAAAAAGACTATTTGACTGTCACCTGGTACTTGGTCAAAAATTGTTATTTTACCATTCCGTTTGGTCTTTAACTCACTCAACCCTAACACCGACTATATCCGTAGTTTACTCGGTTTTTCTTTTACCCCATGCCTATTTATTACCTTTTTCTGAGACAAATTATTGGCGTATCTAGTATCAAAGATAATGTTTTTAGTCTTTACATGTTAATGGTAGTTGAATAAAACTATATGTACAGGCTCATTTTTAATACATTTTTTTTCAATTTTGAAAAGTAGCAAAAATTTCTAGGATCGAGTGATTTAAGAGGACTAAACAAATTTGAACTCACTAAAGTCTCCCCCCCCCCACCCCCCCCCCCCACCCCCCATCAAGTGTTGTGGGGTGATCCCACCACTGTGAAATCAAACTTTGATGATGTCCAGGATTTGTATTTTGATTCTAAAGGTGTGACAATTGTGATCCTCCGCCTCGAACCGGTATTAAGTCGGGATTTGGAAAACGAAGAAAACCGGTTTTAAAGTGGAAATGGTCAAAATTATCAAATTTCAGTTTTTGGTTGTTTCAGAAACTACAATAATTTTTCTACATGAAAACATAATAATTCAACATAAACATTGACGATAAGTTATATAAATTTCAAGTTTAAAAATGCAACTATCAGTGACACATTCAAAACGAGAGTTGACTTTCTCTCAGAGAGCCACCCTTTCCAAAGCTTAGTAATACCGAGTCTTTTTCTCCACCAATAAGATGTAAGATATCACAGCAAAGGGCGTGTCTTTATCTATCTCAGAGAAAGCATGACTGTTTCCACAATTTCATGGTTCAACCAATAATGAACTTTAAAAACTGTAAACAAGTCTAGGTTTTTCCCTGACAACCTTACAATGAATGATTCTGATTGGTCAACGCTCATCACATGCGCTGTGGCTGTAGGCCATAATGCTCGGGCGATGCTTCATGACGTCAGCATGCGTGTGTTACATACGTGTGTGTTTGTGCATTTTGATACACACCACGTGCTATTATATCTGTGTCTAGCTGTATTGGGTAATGATTGTGGTGGGGGTCCTCCTTTGTCCCTCTTTAATATTATTCATGAAATTATAGGATATGCTAAGACTTAATAGGACAACAGTTGCCTAATCTTACACTTACAGAGATTGTTGTAGGATAAACATTTAATTTTAAGTACAAAAGCAGAATAATAGAGCCTTCAACAATTAATGAACTGTAACTAAAAATGAAATGGATAGATAAACAGACAGACAGACAAACCTATTAATGGATAAATAGATATGTAGATAGATAGATAGATAGATAGACAGACAGACAGACATATAGATAGATAGATAGATAGATAGATAGATAGATAGATAGAAAGATAGAAAGATAGATAGATAGATGGATGGATGGATGGATGGATGGATGGATGGATGGATGGATGGATGGATGGATGGATGGATGGATAGATAGATAGATAGATAGATAGATAGATAATAGATAGATAGATAGATAGAATAGAGATAGATGAAGGGGAGAGAGAGAAAGAGAGACGAGAAGAGAGAGAGGAGAGAGAGAGAGAGAGAGAGAGAGAGAGAGAGAGAGAGAGAGAGAGAGAGAGAGAGAGAGAGAGAGAGAGAGAGAGAGAGAGAGAGAGAGAGAGAGATGTTCGTTTTGTCGTGCTTTCTTTGTATACTGAAAGAAAGGGGGGGGGGGGGGGGGGGGGGGTTCTTTTTAGACAATGAACAATGTGGTGGAACGCTAAGGAAAACTTGAGAGATTCAATAACATGTTTTCATGTAAGTCACTACACAATAAGCCCCACCCCTCCTCCTCAAGCTGTTATCTGACTCAAAATGGAAACAATGCAATGATTGATTTGACCAGCCCATTTCTTTAATTGCAATCTCATTGGTCAATATGTTTCCAGTTGATTGACTATGACTTACTTTGAAACAAAATGCTTTCTTTAAACTATCCCTACAATTCTTTGCTCCGCCTCCATCCCTTTCTTCATGTCTACCTCACTCTCTCCGTCTCCCCTTTGTTTCTTTCACACATACAAACACACACACACACACACACACACACACACACACACACACACACACACACACATACACTTATACGGGTTTCAATCTTTATTATATTTCCCTTGCGTCCTCCAAGCAGTCTCTCTCCCCTCCCCCTCTCGCTCCTCTTTGTCTCTATCTCTCTCTCTCTTTCTCTCTCTCTCTCTCTCTTGTGTGTCTGTTTGTGTGTGTGTGTGTGTGTGCGTGCGTGTGTGTGTGTGTGTATTTTACTCTCTCATTCTCTCTCTTCCTCTCTAATCCTCTTTCTTGATAATTTTTTCCCTGCCCACCCAGCTTCACGTAGTTTCAAAACTGTACTTTCAAATTTCAACCTTCTTTAACTTTCGGCATTTTGAAATCGTATTTTCTCTATTAAATAAGACAAAAAATTCACATTAATAATTCTTATTTCATTGATTCTTTATTTAAATATCAAAAATTCTTGAAAAAGTGAGCAATTGTCGGCG
Organism: Berghia stephanieae; assembly: GCF_034508935.2. NCBI lineage: Eukaryota > Metazoa > Mollusca > Gastropoda > Nudibranchia > Aeolidiidae > Berghia > Berghia stephanieae. Next base: position 9,938,898 of record NC_088370.1, read on the forward strand.
TTTTTTTTTCCCCAGTGTTTTGTTTTAAGAACATCTTACATAATAATGAATAACTACAAAAGTAATAATTGAATTGTTTCAAAAATTTGTATGTACATTAGTAAATGTATAAGCTAAGCTCATGCCAAATTTCACGATTCTTGTCAAATTTTTGATGTCCGTATCTAAGGAGTTATCTTTGCCCATTAATTTAACTGTGCGTGAAAACGGTGCCTCACTTCAAAGTCGATTTTCTTAAAACTTGGTTTTCACACTCTCCCTACTTCAAACGGTCATATCTCGACAATGAATAATCAGAATTATATAAATTTGGTATCAAATTTTAAAGCATAAAATAAGCTGTGATTGGGTACCAAAAACCCAAAATTGAAAAATCCGACTTAATACCGTTTCGAGGCGGAGGGTGACAATTGACCTTAACATTATCAGTAACCAGTTCTTTGCAGAAGGGGGGGGGGGGGGGGAGAAGGGGGGGGAGGGGCTATAGAGTTAAAGATTGGCAGGAATTTGCAGCAAATTATTATTTTAGAAGATTTATCATATGGCTAAAATTCCTATTTTCAGATTATTTTTTTTTCCCACGATGGCAAGGCAAAGGAAGACCATTGTTCAATATATTTCATAATGAGTTGAACTCAATAGTTCCTGCTGCTGCCAACAATAATTTACATTTGCAATCAACAAAAGCAGCAGTGCCGTAAATTGAGGAAGGGCAAGGTGACTTGCTCAAGGCCACAGCACAGTGCAGCGGCGGGTGATCGAACTCTGTACCTTTTGGGTACGAAGCAAAGGCTGTATCTCTGAGCCACACTGCCCCAATAAAATACCTCTATTAATGGAATATTGGTATAAAATATAACTATTCACATCACTTGACTCTACAAAAGAGGAAAGATTATTAAAGCATTCACAAATATGGATAAGCCTCTTGCAACCAGACAAAATATAATTAATAGAACCGATCTATTACCAACTTTTACAATGAGACTACTGGGGACTTGGATCCTATCAAATCTCCACAGCAGAGGACTTGAAATAGTAGAAATCCACCAGATATCGGAAATTTGAGACTAATTGTAAATATTTAAAAAAAAAACAAAGTTCAGACTCGCATGAAACAAACGCGCATATTTATCTTAATTATATTTGATTTATCTTAATCATATTTAATTTCCCTTAATTATATTTAATTTACCTTAATTATATTTAATTTACCTTAATTATATTTAATTTAACTTAATTATATCTAATTTACCTTTATTATATTTAATTTACCTTAATTATATTTAATTTACCTTAATTATATTTAATTTACCTTAATTATATTTAATTTACCTTAATTATATTTAATTTACCTTAATTATATTTAATTTACCTTAATTATATTTAATTTACCTTAATTATATTTAATTTAACTTAATTATATTCAATTTACCTTTAATTATATTTAATTTACCTTAATTATATTTAATTTACCTTAATTATATTTAATTTACCTCTAAAGCTTTGGCAGTGTCCAAAGAAGCCTTAGCGTTTTCTGAGTGAGGAGATGACAGTGGGGCCACCTTAATGGCTTCCATATCCTTGAAGACATTGACTGCATTCTCTAGGAATTCCTTCAGCTGAGTGTCTTTGGCTCTGGAACTAGCCATCTCCCCACGCTGGTGACATTGAAAATTTAATTTTAAAATATATTTCTTGAGATGTAATGCAAGCGATTACTTTTTAATTGTCAATAACCTTTTTTCAAATTACTTTGGAAATCATTTGATAAAATAAGATGAAAGGGGTCGTGCAAGAGATACGAGGGCTCTTTCATAATTAACCGAAAAATGCCTGTAAAATCCGCGTTTTTTATGCTATCAACAAAATTCTTGCACGTGTTCATACCTTGACTCGTCCTTCATTTCTCTACGTAACAGCCAAGTCTGTCGACACACTTCTGCCAACGCCGCACCATGGAATAGATACCCTCTCTGAAGAAATTTCTGTCAAGGTTTTGTAGCCATTTCCGCACATGGTCAACAAGCTCTTCATCGACATCAAAGCGCTTTCCTGCCAGCTCACGTTTCAGTGGCCCAAAGAGGTGATAATCAGATGGTGCGAGGTCTGGACTGTGTGGTGGGTGTGGCAAAATCTCCCATCCATATTTCTCTAGCCAACCTTGCGTCACTCGTGCTGTGTGGGGTGTAACGTTGTCGTGTTGCAAAATGACCCCGTTGGTCAACTGCCCTGGGCGCTTTCTGCAAATGGCCTCCCTAAGCTTGTCACGAGTTTGGCAGTACCTTGCAGCATTGATTGTTTCTCCAGGTTGTAAGGTTTCGAACAGAATAACACCACGACTGTCCCAGAAAACAGTTCCCATTATTTTCTTTGCTGACCGCATGACTTTGAATTTCTTCGCGACAGGTGAGGATGGATGTTTCCATGTCATCGAATTTTGCTTTGTTTCAGGGGTGCAATGGTGCAACCAAGTCTCATCACCGGTGACTATGCTGTCAAGAAAAGTCACATCGTACCCTAGAAAGTCTCCGCCGGCGTTGGCAGTATGCCTGTGAACCCTGCGTGAGCTCTTGCTTCTTCTCAAAAGTTCCCTGCAGATGTCCAATCTTTGTTCTTTATGATTGTCTGCCAATTGCTTAGGAACCCATCTTGCGCTGACTTTTCTGTAGCCAAGTTCATCAAATATAATTCTATGGGCAGAAGTTTCCGAAATTTCAAGACTGCTTGCGATTTCATGAAGTTTCAACCTCCTGTCTTGACGAATAAGCTCATCAACTCGCTTCACATTGTCTTCTGACGTCGCAGTGATACGAACGCCCTCTCCCTTCCCTGTCTGTCAAGTCGGAATGGCCGGCTTCAAACAAATTACACCAGTGAAAGACTTGTGTACGGCTTATAACATGCTCACCATATACACTCTGAAGTTCTTTATGAATTTCGGTAGGATTCAGACTTTTGGTGTTCAAAAAACGTATGACAGCTCTGATTTCCTCCTTTGACCAAGTTTCAAGGTGGGCCGCCATCTTTAAAATCGTCTAGAAATTCATTGTGCAAAATGATGCACTTCATAATTTCTGAGAATATCCGTAAGGAAATAAGGAATATCATGTCGTTTACAGAATTAAAAAATCTCCACTGGTTGCTGAGCAATTGGGCATTTTTCGGTTATTTATGAAAGAGCCCTCGTATATAAACTTTAATAGAATGATACTAATTTGTAGAAAATGTTAATTAATGATTACAAAAATAAAACAAGTGATCCTTCCTCCAGTTTGAAGCAACACTATATCATATCAAGCAAACCTTTCTGGAAGAAAGTAGATAATTCATGAACATTTCAACACTTCAGGTTGAAATATAAAAATCACACAAAATACATTATTTGCTTTCGTAAGCATACAATTTGATGATGTAATGATAATAACATTAGTTTGCTAAAATAATAAATAATGGACTGACACAAAGAACAATAAATTACAAAAATGCATGCAGAGTTGAAAACGAAAATTAACAGCTGGCCAATCATCATTACATAGTGCGGCCATATATGGTCTAGTGGTAAGACACTCGCTTTCGGATAGGAAGGTCCTGGATTTGAGCTTTGCTCGGTGCATAGTTGAGTCCTTGGAAAAGGCTCTTTACTCACATTCTCTCACTGTGGCCATCAACAGCGTTGTCTCTGTCTGAAATAATTGTATCAGGCACCATGTCTCATTCTGTATGTTACGTTTTGCTGTTGGTCAGGGACTCTAAGGAAAGCACTTTGAGCTGGTTTTGAGGATATTGTGCTATATAAAAGCTCAATTTTTTAAAATGTTTTTTTTTTCTTTTTTTACATAGTTTACAGTAACGTAAAATTATGATCAGAATTACAAGCCAAAAAAAAAAAAAAAAACCCAAACAAACTAACTAAAAAAAAATAAAAATAAATATAGCATCAAATAGAAATCTGATTTCATTCTACTTACGTTTCCAGTCTTGGTTGGATCAGCCCCTGCCTCTAATATGAGATATACCATTTCTGTGTTGTCTCTATCAGCTGCCCAGTGCAAGGCCGTCCATTTTGTCTGCGAATGCAAAACAGAACAGTGTCATGCATTGAATTAGCAACAACAACAACAGGAAAAAGAAAAAAAAAAGGAAAAAAAAAGAAAGAAAGAAAAAGGGGATTCATGTTTTTTTGGTTTTAATTACGAACAAAAACAATTTGTAAGCATATGAAGTCTTTGACAAAAAGAAAACACTTTTTTTTCATATCATAATATGGCTTATATTGCTGTTATTTTTCTTGCTTGTTTGGTAACATCTCAACAAAGACTTTTTAGTTATATAAGAATTATATAACTGTAGAACTAGAAGCACTTAACTAACCCTTAGCGTTCAAAACTAGTTGATAAAGTGAAGGATTGTGGTAATGTATCTTTGTGCCAATTATGAGAAAAATTAAGTCCTAGCCCAGGGATTTTTTGCTCTCGTGTCCCTGATCACAAAGCATTGACTGGATAGCTGGGTCTATTAAGTCAGATCTTTAATATATTTGGGTTCTATTCTATTTCTCCGTGTATGAACTGATGACAATCACGATGAAGATCATAATTATGATGACAATGAAGATGTTGATGATAATGATGCTGGTGACAATTATTTTTCTTTTTGTTTGTTTGTTGCTTTAGGTCTCTTCCAACACAATTGAGGTTATATGAGAGACCGCTGAAACAAAAAAACAAGCAATCTAACAAAAATAGTACAAATGTAAATCAAAATCATAACCTAAAGATATCATAAGCTAAATTATAAATAACCAAGAACAAACAGGCAGAGGATTTACAGAAAAAAAAATATCCCCTGTCAAAAATACAATCACAAACCAAAGAAACAGGATAGGCTAGTAAAGAGAAGAAGAAACGACATCACTATCTGATCGTACACTCATGCGAACATCATAGGTATATGATTCAAGGGTGATGCTCCCATCCAACCACCCCCCTGGTGACAATTATTGATATTGCAGACAACAATGATTATGATAAAGATGATAAGTACTGTAAATGGCAATAACAAGTAATACACTTACACATAGACTGGCTGCATCAAGATCACACCCTCCATCCATGAAAGCTGTGGCCACCTCTACATGATTGTGGTAAGCTGCAAACATCAGCCCTGTGAAATCCCCCTAGACAAAATAAAACCAAAAATACTTGAGCTTTTATATAGCGCAATATCCATCCACTAAACATGCTCAAATCGCTTTACAAGGAGTCCCAGGCCAACGGCAACACTTAACATGTAGAGCGTGTCATTTCGCCCGTTAGGCGATATGACAATTTTTTCCGACATAGACAACACTGTTTACAGCCAGGTACTCATTTTACACCTGAGAACAGTGAAATAATGTGAGTAAAGAGCCTTTTCTAAGGACTCAACTATGCGCAGAGCAAGGCTCAAACCCAGGACCTTCTGATCCAAAAGCAAGTGTCATACCACAAGACCACATAGCCGAGAGATGGAAATACCGGATTACAGAAAACCTGTATATACGTCACCATCACATCAATCAATCTGGTAAAGTATCAGGGGAATAGGTATAAAAAATGTTGGGACCCAGACACCAGACAAGTCCATTGGTAGAAAGTGCCCAGTATCGAGTCCATGTGTAGCTGAGATTTTTTCCCCCGACCCGGCCCATCCAGCAGTGATTGGGTAGCTGGGTCTGTTAGATCTGGTGGACCTTTGCTTTAAACTAGCAAACTATCCAAGTTTTCATATTATAGTTATTTATTCATTTATCTATTTTCTATTTACTCTCTCTCCCTCCCTCCCTCTCTCTCTCTCTCTCTCTCTCTCTCTCTCTCTCTCTCTCTCTCTCTCTCTCTCTCTCTCTCTCTCTCTCTCTCTCTCTCTCTCTCTCTCTCTCTCTCTCTCTCTCTCTCTCAATTCATATAATATTAATGATAATAAAATAGAATAAAAAAGACAACAAACTAGAATTTCTCCTCTAATTTTCAAAACAATGAGAGAAAGCCTTCAATGACTCACCTCTCCTAGATCTGTACATTTCAAGTTGACATCACATCCAGCCTCTATCAATGTCTTGGCAATATCACCTAACACTCTTTCCTTGTCATGTTCCTTGGATCGGGCTGTCTCAACTAGCGCTGACCGACCATCCTGAAGCATGATACATGATGATGATGATATATATGATGATGATTACGACAAAGATGATGACGACGACAACGAATATGATGATGATGATGATGATGATTTGATGATGAGGGTATTGATAATGATAGTGATGAAGATAATAACAATTTTTGACTAAAATACACAGAAAATTGAAGAAGCAGCAACAACAAAAGTGTTAGTTAGTAGCAGTAGTCAAACACACATTGGGTCTATTTTATTTAGGTATCTGTACATTTGTTGGATTAACATCTGATCGTCTGACTGTGATTCTAGAATGATACAGTGCTCTCCTTCTCATGCTTGGGTGACAAAAAAAAAACAACAAAAAAAAAAACACTATGTGCCATTCACCATTCACTTGTGGAATTATATTAGATTCGAAACAAAGAATGCACATTCCCTTGATAGTTTTCAAACTTTGATGGACCGGGAGCTTAGTTTCTAAGATCCCAATATGACCAGCAATATTTTCTTACTAATTTGTTTAATCAATAATTGATGATATCATTGACAATCCAAAGTTAAGCCTTTAGCCATTGTTATGTTATGTATTTTTATATTATCTAATATAGACTAAATCATTCATACATAATACGTATTTCATTTAAAACTTTTATCATCTGAAAAGTGGCAGCTGCAAATACTATATGAAATTGAATCCATTGTTCTTTGTATTTCTTTAGTTTACACAATAGGAGAGGAAATAACTTGTGTACTCACCTTGTTCAAAATGTAAACATCGCAGTCTTTATTGCTGACCAAAACTTGGACAACGTTGAGATGTGCATAGTAAGCAGCGCAATGAAGAGATGTCCAGCCATTCTGTGTAAAGGTTTAAAATAAGAATAAAAAATTATTCTTATCAGTTTACGTTGAATCAGAACAGTGAGATAAAAAGAAAATCTGGATAATCTTTCTTTAATTCAAATTTCAAGAATTAAAAAAAATATATTTTAGCCTGAAATGCATGATTTCTAAACTTTTAGAGAATCATCACTTTAATTAAACTGATTTTGTGTAATTCTATTTCTGAGCTAAATATCTTCCTTTTTGATCCCTTTTCTTGTATAAATTTTATCATTAAATCCCAGTCTAGAAATACGAAAAAAATTTGAATTTGTGACCCACCCTCTCGAAGAGGTATTTTGTTTGGATGAATTCTGCTAGAAATTAAGTTTACAGACACAATTATGAAACTCGGGTTAAAATTTCACTCCATTAAGGTGGAAAATAAATATAATTTTTTAGCATTGCAAAAACCTCAAGAGTCGCATTATGTTGATTCTGAAATCAATTTCTTTGAAGTTTGATTCATCCCAACATAATACCGTTTTGAGAAAATGGGCCACATTTGGCCAAATTTGGTACCCAAAAAAGCATGTGAATAATAATAAAATTTGTAGGTATGAGTGGCTAATCTTTACCTGATGAGTAAGTATAAGTTAGAAATAAAATGTTTAGGTCATCATAGGTTATTCAGAAATTGGGACAAACTTATATCCGATCACTTTTGGGTTCCCGATTATTTACTGATCAACTACAAAAAACCGGAACCACTTCAACAAGCAACAACACACAACAAACCAAACTCATGTAACACACAGTCCTGACGATGGCTGAAAAGGCCTGAAACATCGATGTAGACTGACTCCAACATTGTGGTAAATATTAATATATTCATATATATATATGACTTACTTTATCTTGAGAGTTTGGGTCAGCCCCAGCAGCAAGTAGGATCTCTACTATCTCAGCATGTCCTTTCATTGAGGCATGATGGAGAGCTGTATTGCCCCGCTGGTAAAAATTTAAAAATAAACAAATATAGGCCTTGTAATATTAACAATCATATATTTAGACATTGTGTGATACCAGCTAGAAAGATGGACCAATGCTTTAACTCACTCACTCAAAGAAATTTTTTGCTACTTTTCAAATTGGAAAAAATTTATTAAAAATGAGCATGTGCATAGATAGTTATATTCAAATATAACACGAAAAAATTAAGAACATTAGCTTTGATATTACGCTTATAATTTGATTCAGAAAAATGTAATAAATAGGCATGGGGTAAAAGCAACCCCGTGTATACTACGGATATAGTCGGTGTTAGGGTTGAGTGAGTTAAATTAATGACTAAAAGCATAAGTTTCATTGTCAAAATAAGATCGTGTCAACTATCTGATCACAAACCATATAACATCAATTCTTTTTTTTTTTCAAGACAAAACATCGCACTATCTGCGCCCTACGTCATAAGTCTAATAATTTACCACCGAGACAAAATGCAGTGCAGCTCCTTTCCTCACAAATACACACAAAAAATAAATTTTAGCTTACTTGATGAACAACCCCAAATACCCAGAACACCTACACTAAATCTGTAAATAATGAAATACTCACCGAATCAACGACAGACAGATCACATTTAGCATCAATCAACAACTTGACCACGTCTGATTTTCCTTGAGATGCCAGATGAATGGGACTGTAATCATGCTATAAAATGAAGATTTAAAAAAACCCTGAAACTTCTATAAAACACGCTCTTTTGGGTTTTTTTGTCTTTTTTTTTTTTTGCATGAAAATTATATGAAATGGACGCACTTGCAAAAAATGTTTTTTTTTCATAAAAACCCAAACTAGATAATTTCTCTTTCTTCTTAAATCAGAAAATCATAGGTCGCGTAATATATATATATATACCCAAAATAATAATTTTCTAAACTAGAACAAGGAAAACCACCCCTTTTTTTTTTTTTTTTTTCAATTCAATGTTCATCAATTCAAAATTCAACCACTTTTCAAATGACAAACTCACAACAGTAGAGACTGAATTAACGTCAATTCCATGCTCAATGAACTTTTCCACAAGGTGAGCTCGTCCAAAGCCACAAGCCTCCCAGAACATTTCCTGTTTTGATTCCGCTTGACCCATATTGATGGCTTTGTAGATAGATTGGAACTGTTAACTTGATTTTAAGACCTGTGAGATTGGATATAAATATTTAATAAGAAAAAAAGTTTTAAAACCAAATACAGTCAAATCTCATTATACCACTCCCTCCCCCTCCCCCCACCCTCCATCCTAGAAATACAAAACAACACTCACTTTTGCCAAGTAAATAAAGAATATATAAACTTTATGAAGTTAATGATCTGATCTGCCAACCCTGGTTAGTGCACATAAAAGTAAATCATGACATCAAGATATCCATCAACTCATTGAGGGGGGCAAATGATTTCAGCTGTTCTTATCTTCCTAAAGCACAAAAATATTATTGGGTTTTTCATAGTTTTAACTCTTAGGTATTGGGTTTTTAACAAGGTTTTATAGACACGGAAAGCCCAAATAAAAAAAAGAGGTCTCATCTAGAGGCATGAAATTTTATTATGTATTATTGATATTGTGAAATTATTAATAACTGCACTTCAACTACGGTTTTATTTATGCTCCCACACTCTCTAATGGAGTGGATTGAGTAGCTTACTTCAAATCAAAGTAAGTGCTTTTCAGAAAAAGACTGACGATTCCTCAATACTAAAAAATACAGAGACATTTTTCACACTCTTGCATATTCTGTGCGGCTATGTGGTCTTGTGGTATGGCACTCGTTTTTGGATTAGAAGGTCCTGGGTTCAAGTCTTGCTCTGCGCACAGTTGAGTCCTTGGAAATTACTCTTTACTCACATTTTCTCACCGCATTCAGGTGTAAAATGAGTACCGTTGAAAGCGTTGTCTCTGTCCTACAAAATTGTTATACTGCCTAACAGTAACAGGCATCATGTCCTATCCTAAGTGTTAAGTGTTGCTGTTGGCCGGGGACCCCTTGTAAAGAGCTTTGAGTTCGTTTAGTGGATATTGCGCTATATAAAAGCTCAATTTAAATTTAAATTCTCATATAAATCTGTATCTTTATCCATGTGTAATGCCGACATCATTGTAAAGATTTTGACATTTTACAATCCGAGTAAGACTTCATTTTGCCAAAAATAAATGAGCAGATTAATCTGTATTACTAATATTTGAAAAAGAGATGAAAAGATGGCCTTGCTGAATAACATAAATTATGACGTGAAGTACTGGAGGAGGTGTGTGAAGGTTTCCAAATTTGGAGCTGATCTGATGTCAACAGGAAGTTTGTTCCAGTCTGCGATCATTCTAGGAGAGAATGAGAATTTCCTGCAGTTTGTGTTGCTAGAAGGTGGTGGAATGAAACTATTTATTCTAGTGAAACACGTTGATGGTTTGAGGTCTGTCTTGGAGATTGCAATCGAAGCGTGTTATTATTTTGTACATCATCGTCAGATGCAAATTTCTTCTCCTCAAATGAAGGGGCTACCAGCAAAGGTCCTTTAACAAGTTATCTACACTGGAGTAATACTGTAGTTTCCTGTTGTTTCTAATAGCTCATCTTCGAATCATTTCTAATTGTTGAATTTGAGATTGCATGTAGGGTTCCCAAACAGTGCTGGCATATTCGATCATGGGTGTCCTAATGATTTGTACACTCTATCTCTCTTTCAAAGTGATGGAATTTACTTTTAATTTTCTTCGAAGGAAGCTTAGTCTTGTTTGCTTCGGTGGTGATAATATTAGATATATGCTCACCCCAATTTAGATTAAATTTAATTGTAACCTTTAAGTATTTGGAAGAATTTATGTGCTCAAGAATACGGTTGTGTAGTGTGTAATTATATTTCATTAATTAGGGTTTCCTTTCATGTTATGGAGATAGCATTGTATTTTCCGGATGGAACTCGATACAGAGTTTTTGCTCCCCAAAAACTCTTATTATCATTATGTAAAGCCGTTTTGTAAAGAAACCCCATCCGTTTTCTATTTTATTGTTTAATACGTAATTGTGTCTCACAAAGAGCTAGACTGCTCACGTCTGCTTCAAATTATAGAGTGTGGCATTTGATTTGCATCTTGAAAGGAAAGTGGTTTCCTTAAAATGTCAAGCATGGTGAAAATGCTGACGTTACTTAGTCTTAGGAAACCAATTTAGGCTGACAAAGATTTCACCTTTTAGTTAGCTAATCGTTTTACTATAGCAGTCTGCAATCACCTTTTACGTTTATTCCATTGATACTTCACAAACCTCTTACTCTTTCTAATCTAGTCGTTGTGATGAAAACTCATGATTCATCTTAGTTGGATAGCCTATACCTAGACATTTATATTATATGAATATGGTTTTGTGCAGTCTCTATACAAGACTCCAAGCAACTAATGGCTAAAATGAATAAATTAACATGTCTGTGTAGTAGTCCAGTGTAAGTTGAAAAGTGTGTGTTCTTGTAGAGGTCTACTTGTGTTTTGTAAGTCACTGTTGTAAATTGTAAAAATACAGTCTTATTATTATCTCTATTCTCTTCATTCTACTTTGTAGAATAGTAAGCGAGGAGTATTTCCATTGCCAAACATGTACTTGAGGTTTTTGTGCTTACCTTTTTTTTTTTTTTTTTGAAGAATTGAAACGGATGGTGATATCTCAAATCACAGAAGAAATCGTCATTCCTTTGTAAAGCCAGTGCATTATCAATTCTGATTCTTTTCTTTCTTCTCTTCTTCAACCCGACTCACTGGACTGACGAGTTCGACTAAAACTTCTCGTACAACCTATTTCGAAACTGTTTTTGGTATATTGGAGTTCTTAAAAAACACCGATTTTTTTAATATAACAGCCCTACCAAATATATTTTCCTGAATTAAGCCTTAACAACTTCCAGACACCACAGGTACACAATGAATCAGGAACTGAGGTACCATTTTCAGCAGAGAAAAAACACAAAACACAGATTGCAGAGGGCATCCCAGTGCAGGTGTGTAGTGTGTTCAGCAGTCATGCTCTAATCGCGTATCCGCTCATCAAATTCCTTGATTATAATCTTTCGCTCATTTAATTTCATTATCATACAGAAATTAATTAACACTGCTTTGTGGAAATGTATAAGCTCATCAACCAAGGAATACTGACATATTTTTAAAAAAACAATATTGGCGTGAGAGTGAGATTAGATCACGCCTTGTAATGCAGAGGTTAGGCTACCAGAAAACCGCTTTAGATTAGATAAACAAGGTGGAACAGTATAAGCCTAGAAAGAGGAGCTACGTTAGTTCTCCTCTTTCTAGGGTATAAGTTCGCATCATAAACACATTTCGAAAAATAGTAAATTGATAACATTATGATTATATGAAAATCTTTAAAAATATATTATTATTATTCTTTTGTTTTGTTTGTTAAAAATAAAACATTAAGGCACTAGCTCAGAGATATATAAAGCACGAATGCACATTATATAAATTTGATACTGAACGTTTCACTTGATTACTTCATGCTTCGATATTACTCATTTCCTTGATGTTTGCATTTTAGATTAAGCTGTTAAAAACCATCGTTATTTATCTATTTATTTATTTATTTGTTTATATATTTAATTAATTAATTAATTAATTAATTAATTAATTAATTATTCATTTATTTATCTGTCTATTTATTTATTTATTTGATCCATATATTCAGGTATACATATCTTCATGTATTTATTTATCTATGCATTCATTGATGGTAAGTTATGTGTTTCCTTCAATAAATAGATTGGATGAATCTTTTTTTTTTTTTCATTCATAAAACCCATTACATAATTCGCATGGCTATTATGCAATTTTATTCACAGTGCAAAAGAATGAAGACTGTTAGTATGATAAAAACCCACGAGCTTTGGAGGATGACCGTGAATGGAATGTGTCACACGTTTAGATTACAATTAACCTTCGATTTAATGGTACACGCCGAAAAGAGAAAAGAATGATGGTCATATTTACTCGCTCATCCAATACGATTCAATAGTCTGATGTCATGCCGCCCGGCAACGGAGGCCATCTTGGTTCTAAACAAAGAAAATCATTACTTTTTATTTTTCATGCTGGCTAGAACTTTTCATATGTCTTGTGATCAGAATGTGTAAAGGTCAAAACATGATCAAATGTATGTGGGGTTTTTTTTCCTCTGGATACGCTTTATGCTCGCAGGAGAAATATTTCATACGGGCGTCCGCCATGGTTCCGATAGTTTAGAGCCAGTGTTACTAAGTTACCATGCGTCATTAGGAAGGAAGTGAAGTTACGACTGTTGAAGAGTATTCTCTCCGGACCTGCTGGCACTTGAGCCATCCAATTGGTTTCTACATTGTTAATATTATTTTTAAAATATTATAATTATTATTATTATTAATATGGAGACCAATGGAAGTAAGAGCTTTAAGACAGAATGTTCGTCTTACTGAATGTTTTAGCAAATTGATCTTATGGTGATGTTAACGTTCATGGTAGTTCATTATCTTGAATGAGCCCTTTGAAGTACTCGGGTGACAAACCATTCAAGTATTTGAAAGTTAGCATTAAGATCTTAAAATTAATTTTTCTTCAACAGGTAACATATGAAGTTCCATTAAATTAAAAAAGAGTTATGTGCTCTCTAGTTTTTTTGTTGTTTTTTTTTCTTCTTTTAGTGATCAGGCAAGCTGCTTTATTCTACAACGTATACAATCGTGAAATCTCCGTCTTATTACATCATGTCAGGAGAGAATTAAAAAATCATCTCTACTGAGAACGTATGACACTCGCTTTCGGATCGGAAGGTCCTGGGTTCGAGCCTCGCTCGGCGCATAGTTGAGTCCTTGGAAAAGGCTCTTTACCCCCCATTCTCTCACCGTACTCAGGTGTAAAATGAGTACCTGGTTATTAGCAGCGTTGTCTCTGTCCGAAAAAAAAAATGTAATATCGCCTAACAGGCGTCATGTCCCGTCCTACATGTTAAGTGTTGCTGTTGACCAAGGACCCATTGTAAAGCGCTTTAAGCACGATTAGTGGATATCGCGCTATATAAAAGCTCAATTTTTTTTTTACAAGTATCAATATATAACAGCGATCTTACTTGAGAGATAGATTTCAAATAGAAATTACAGCTCTAGATTATTATTGACACATGGATCTTAATATCGAGCTCACAGTCTGGATACATCACAAACTTTCTAACATTGGTTTGAATTTTTAATTCAGAAAAGTGAGTGGAGCAATTTCTGAACTTAAAAATTTACCCCATATACCGGAGCATACTCAATGTCTCAATTGTTTCTATGTTATATGTTTGTGTTGAGAATATTGGCTATTAAGCTTAACTGCTGGCTAAATACTTCGCGTTGGTTGTGTGTTTGTTGGTTCCGCGGTCTCCAGTAGTCGGTGAGAGAAGGCTCTAGTAATGAATGACCTGAGTTTGAAACGAATTTTTTGGGGGTTCGTGGAAAGGTCATACGGTAGAGTCACGCTCTCACCGGCCAGGCGAAGTTGTCGTACCAGTAAGGTCGCAGGTTCAAACCCCATCATCGCCGCGACAATTTTTTTTTATTCTCTATTGTCGTCTGGCACTTTTCTACTCACTTCATTTCTTGTTGTAATATTGGTTTCAGACTTACACATTCTTGGTTCCTGGCACTATTCTATTCTTACCATATCTAAATTTTATAAATTCTGTTTTATCTTCATTCAATTTAAGCTTAAACCATCCAATCCCCAATAACATCCACACGGGATAAGATAAGATAATATAAGACAAGATTCATAAGCTGAACTTTATTAATCAAAGAAAAGGAAAAAAAAAAAAAAAGGAAATTACAGTGTGTGTGTTTTTGTTTTTTTGTTGTTTTTTTTGTTTGTTTGTTGTTTTTTTTTTTTTGTTTTTTTTTTTGTTTGTTTTTTTTTTTTATTTTTTATTTTTTTTTGGGGGGGGGGGGGGGGGGGGTTTGTTGTTGTTGTTGTTTTGTTGTTTTTTTTTACAGGGGAAAAAGGCTATGTATAAGGGTAAATTCGTTATACCACATAACAGTTTTTTTAAAAAGAGGAGAAGAAGAACTAGAGCATTTATACAGCGTAATATCCACTAAACGTGCTCAAAGTGCTTTACAAGGGATCCCAAGCCATTGAGAACATTTAACATGTAAGGCGATTTTATAATATATTCCGACAGCAACAACACTATTGAAGGTCAGATACACATTTTACACTTGAGTGCGATGAGATAATGTGCGTAAAGAGCCGTTGCCAAGGAAAACAATGCGCCGCTCAGAGCGGGACTCGAACCAAAGAAATTCTGATCTGAGGGCTAGCGTCACACCACTAAAGCACATAGCCGCAGAATAACGATATATTATAATAATAATAATAATAATAATAATAATAATAATAATAATAATAATAATAATAATAATAATATAATAATAAATATTAATATATAATAATAATAATAAATAATAAAATAATAATAAATAATAAAATAATATAAATATAATAATAATAATAATAATAATATAATAATAATAATAATAAATAATTAATAATAATAATAATAATAATAATAATAAATAAATAATAATAATAATAATATAATAATAATTAATAATAATAATAATAATAATAATAATAATAATAGTATAATATAATAATAATAATAATAATAATGAATATAATAATAAATAATAATAATAATAATTAATAATAATAATAATAATAATAATATAATAATAATAATAATAATAATAATAATAATAATAATAATAATAATAATATAATAATAATATAATATAATAATAATAATAATAATAATAATATAATAATAATAATAATAATATATATATAATAATAATAATATATATATAATAATAATAATAATATATATAAAATATAATATAATAATATATATAATAATATAATAATAATATATATAATATAATTAATAATAATTAAAATATCAATATAACTAAATATACAACATAAACATAAAACATAAAAACACACAACAAGAGGAGGATAGAGAAGACAAGAGAGAGAAGAAGAAGAACCAGAGAGAGAGAGAGAGAGAGAGAGAGAGAGAGAGAGAGAGAGAGATAGAAAGATATTATACATTATTTGAAAGTGAACATCGTATAGCTATTTCAATGTCAAATGCATCCTACAAAGATGCTACAAGTGGCCTTTTTAACGTATGGGGAAGGAAGAAATATATTAAATGATGTATATTTAACCGTATTTGTTTAACATATTTGGGAGGGCGATACTTTTGGGGTCTTAGTCAACCCCACTGGTCTAATTCAACCCATTCTACGGTATACAAAATAACTTCATATCAATGATCAACTGACAAAGTATTTCACAGTAATATAATCTCCACTTTTATCTCAAATAAAAATGGTTTTAAGACCATTTTTAAACATCTTTATATGATTTATCTTGGGAATGAATTAAACTGTCCGATGCTGGTTCTCTCATAAAGTGGGGGGAAGGATGAAATCTATCATATTATGGTGTATATTTATCCATATTTGTTTCACATCTTTGGAAGGGGGGGGGGATACATTTGAGTCTGAGCGTATCCATCGTTAACTTCTAGCCTGACACTGACCAACAAATGACGTCAAAATGCCAGTCTTTGGCCACAAAAGAAAACAAATCATGAGTTGTATTCAATTGTTCAACCAATGGGACCACTTGTTTCCATGAGCACGACTAACGACAGACGACAACTCACTAGGCGGCGCAAAAGCCAAATCATGACCTCAAAAGGCCAGTCCTTTTGGCTTTTGGATCTCAGTCTCAGGCTACAAGTTAACGATGGCAACGGTCTGAATCACTCTAACTGGGATTATTCACCCCATTCTACGGTACCCAAAACAGCCTTTATGAACTGACAAGATATTTCACAATAATATCATCATCTCTTTTATCTCAAATAGAAACCACCCTAGACCATCTTTTTAAACATCTTTATATAATATTTTATCTAATAATGAAGGATAAAATATATCTATATAAAAATGTACAATATCAATATCATATTTGTTTCATAATTTTCAATCTTGGGCATACATTTGAGGGTTGGTCTAAGTCAGTCTCACTGGTTTTAGTCACCCGATTCTAAGGTAATTGATTTGATTTTATTTGAGAAAAAAAAAGAGATGATATTATTGTTGTAAATCTCTTGTCAGTTGATGTGAGATTTTTAAAATAATATTTGATTCATCTTTATTCAGGATAATAGAAATAATAAATTGCTGCTATGATAAATATATTTTTATTATAAACATAAAAATTACGCTCACGAAATCAGAATAATATTCCAAACATCTAATTAGAATTTTTCAATAACCTGTAAAATATCATTTATTTAAACGTTCTGTGTTTTATTCCCTTGTTGTCCTTTCGTCCTTCTTTAAAATACAGAAGACAAAGAGGTGACAATTCAATTGTATACACTGGCTCATGGTCTGGATAATATAGACTACAATGGTTTTTATAAACACCGTCCGATAACATTCACATTCAAATTTATAATATTTATATATGATATCTCTAAATTGGACAAAAGAATGTATTTTATTCGGAACCTTTCAAAATTTGACATAGACAAAACGTTATGCACCCTTTTTTATAGATCCGTTTTGGAGACCGTTATTACTTTTTGTATTACAGCATGGTGTGGAAATGCCAGTATTTGCGATATAAAGAAATTGATCGGGTAATGGATAAAGCCAGGAGTTATACTTACCCAATTTCCAATGTGGACGAACTGTTCAAGAGATTTTGTCTAAGTCGAACTGTTCAAGAGATTTTGTTTAAGTAAAATGGAGAAAGTTATGAAGGATGGCGATCACCCCCTCCACAAATATATTATGTTCTCCATGAGGAGCCGTCGCCTTATATCTATAAAAACAAAGACAACACGTCACCTTAATTCATTTTTGCCACATGGAGTTCGAATTTGTAACGCGCAACTGTTATTTAGATTAAATACTTTCTTTTTAATACACACACACACAAGTTCGGACTAAAGGCCAGAGGTATGGCCTATCTCAATTTATCAAATTAATATATAAAGTGTTGCTATTGGTTCTTGGTTGTATATTTTTACATTTTTGTGCATTTGCATATTATATATATATATATATATATATTATATATATATATATATATATATATATATATATATATATTATATATATATATCTATACATTGTCGCCATAGATTCTGAACTTTGTGTTTATACATTTTCATGCATGCCACGTCTGTAGACGAATTTCTATTTTTTTTGGATGAATAAAGAATACCTTATCTTATCTTATCTTATTTAAAATCAATACATTCTACTCCAATTCGACAAAAATCATTCAATTGTCGTACAGTAAAAACATGGAAAAATATTGAAATTTCAAGCGAAAATTGCAAATAACATTAATGAGTTTAAGAATTCTATTGACAGAGAACTTGTCGAACTGAAATATGTATACGATAAAAAAAACCTCCAAAAACATGAGCTTTTAATTAGCGCAATAACCACTAAACGTGCTCAAAGCGCTTTACAAGGGGTCCCTGGCCAACAGCAACACATAACATGTAGGGCGAGACATGACGCCTGTCAGGCGATATTACAACATTTTTGGGACAGAGACAACGCTGTTAACGGCCAGGTACTCATTTTACACATGAGTACGGTGTGAGAATGTGAGTAAAGAGCCTTCTCCATGGGCTCAACTATGCACCGAGCGAGGTTCGAACCCAGGACCTTCCGATCCGAAAGCGAGTGTCATACCACTAGACCACATAGCCTCACGATTACGTCATTATATAATATATATTACGATCGTTATTTACAACGAAATGAAGTTATTATATATTATGATTCATATGTTCAATTTGGCATTGTAACCAACAATTTCATGGATTCGAAGGATCAATTGGTCCATTTTAAGCCCGATATTTTGATATATTTGATTTATATGATATAATATATTCAGATTACAGGCTCTTCGAGTGAACTCGATTGAATCTTTTTAGTATGAATAGTGTTTGTTTTCTTTTATCTGTCCTTTTGACTCTTATTGAATGTGAATGAAGTTTACATTTTAAATCCTTTTTTTTAATAGGAAGGGGGTAATATTATCATGATTTTTAATGATTAATAGAAAAGGACAGTCTGTATCTAATAAACAATTAGCGATTGGTTTTATCCTGAATTGAAAGACTTTATACAGAATCAACCAGGAATAGATTATCTATTATCATATCATATCATATCATATCATATCATATCATATCATATCATATCATAATCATAATCATTAAGAGTTACATAAGTCAAAAGAGTGTGCAAAGAATGTACTTGGAGATTAGAGGCATTTGAGATGTGGGTGTATAGAAGAATGTTGAGGCTATCATGGACAGACAGGTATGAACGAGGAAGTGTTGGAGAAGGTGAGAAAGGGAAGAATTTTGCTCGATACAATCAGAAAGAGGCAGTTACGGTTTCTGGGACATGTGCGGAGAAGATAGGGAATAGAGAAGTTGGTAACATCTGGGATGATCGAAGGAAAGAGAGCTAGAGGAAGACACAGAATGACATATCTAAATAGCCTAAGAATGGCCAAATGTGATTTTAAAAGCAACACAGATTTCATGCGGACCGCAGAGGATCGTGATTCGTGGAGACAGCTGACCGGCAACGTGCAAAAGAATACAAACTACGATTGATGATGGCGTCAAAAGACCTTTAAATGCCCCCTCTTGTTTTTGCACATATTATAAATAAATAATAATTAAAACAAACAATAGAAAAGATCAAATTGATACACGAATATTATAAGTATACAAAATCGTATATGTGACTCAACGTCTTAAAACGGTATTAAGTCGGGATGATAAAGATGCTGAAAACTGAATTTGTAGCGTTGAGTTTATATGTTTCATTGAGGAGAATGAATATCATATTTTAGAGTACTAAATACCAAGAATTCATATTTTTGAACAGTTCCGCTTTAATTTGACTTTTTAGTATCTGGTTCATCGCGACATAATATCGTTTTGAAACGTTGGGTCACATATACAAACAAAATGTCAAATCAGTACATTGTTCATGACAGACTTGTTGATCATAAGCATATTTCTGAAACACAAATCGCATTCATTGTATAATCCGTACTTCATGGCATAGAGTTCTCCATCAACTGAAGTTTTGAAAGCATCTATGGTTTCAGTATGCCTTGTTTTAAAACCAAGTGCATTCCGTGTCCTGACAGTACGTTGGATAATTGAGTTCTTTCAGAAATTCGTACAAATATTGAGCTTTGAGCTTTTATATAGCGCAATATCCACTAAATGTGCTCAAAGCGCTTTACAAGGGGTTCCTGTACCAATTGCTATCAGGACCTTCCGATACAAGCTATTTATAAATATTATATTATTCCATAACCTTTCAGTTAAAAAAAAAACCTTTTGTATGACATGGGGTCAAAAGCTTTCCTGAAATCCAAATATATAAAATCAACATTGCATTTTTTTTTATCAACACATCTTGTAAAATCATCCATTACTAACTAGCGATAGCTGAGTTTTGCAAGAGCGTCCTTTTCTAAATTCATGTTGACACTTATTTACCAAAAGATTTATTTCAAGAAGATTAACTATTTTCTCTTAAACTAAGATTTTACAAAGAATATACGTTAGACGTATTGGTCTCTAGTAGTTTGGTGGGTCACATCGATCACCCTTTTTGAATACGTTAGACGTATTGGTCTCTAGTAGTTTGGTGGGTCACATCGATCACCCTTTTTGAATACGTTAGACGTATTGGTCTCTAGTAGTTTGGTGGGTCACATCGATCACCCTTTTTGAATACTGACGTAACAATTGGAAATTTCCAATTATCAGGGAGTAGGTGCACCACTAGAAAGAGATTTGTTATATCAATAGCATACCTTTGCACACCCGTGGATGTAAACCGTTAGGTCCCATATTTTTATTTGTATCAAGTTTCACTAATTTATTATAAACATGAGCCTCATTCACTGCAATATCATTCAAACAAGAGTTAATAACTCGGCTATGAAAAAAAATAGGCATATTATCATTTTTTTTCTTAAGCAAATGCACTTGAAAAAAAATATTAAAACATCTGCTTTTGATTAATCATCATCTGTTTTACAGACGTCTGGGGTTGTCAGTTTCCCAATAGGGAATGAGATTAGCGGAAGAGTAGCTTCCCTTGATTGGACGTCACCCATAGTCTGTGACGTCACCGGCGGAAAAGTTATTAGAGAGAGAATGTCATGTTGGTTGTGCGCATGCGTCTCTCGTCCGCGGAGGACTAACATGACGTTCTCTCTCTAATAACTTTTCCGCCGGTGACGTCACCGACTATGGGTGACGTCCAATCATGGGACGCTACTCTTCCGCTAATCTCATTCCTTATACCATTTTTAACTTTAAGTTTTCTATTAACATACCTCCAAAACATTTGGCTTACTCTCAGACGCCTTTTTTTTTTTAAATCTCAAATGATTGAATCTTTTGTTTTATAAAATGTTTTGTCACATATTTTTGTGTAGCATTGGTATAAAATATTCTTTTGATTTATACTTAATTTTTAAAAAAATATAATCTACGATTTTTGTTTACGCCTTTATTTAACCTCACGAGACAGCTATAGAGGTTGATTTATTTTCTTAAATACTTTAAGAGGGATAAAACAGGACTCTATCTCTGTTAGTGTTTCCTTTAAACAGTTCTTCCAAGCCATTGAACATCCATCTCAAAATAATTGGACCAATCCAATTCAGCCAAACACTTTCTACCCTCTTCATGGTTTCCTTTATAATAGTCCCACACGTTCTTTGCATTCATTTTAAAAGTGTTTTCTAGTATGTTTAGTGAGATATGTATAACTTCATGATCACTATTTCCAAGGGGAGGTAATTGCTGAATATAACCCACCCAATTTTCATCATTACAAATTTAAAAATCCAGAATATTACTCTGTTGACAATTTCTATGACGCGTCGGATTATTGATCATTTGCACGAGATATGCATCACGCAATGTTTTAACAAATAATGACTCTGGGTTAATGTTACAACTATTATTCCATGAAAAAGTAGGACAATTAAAATCTCCCATTATTAAAATAATATCAAATTGCTTTTGGTCAAGTGACAGTACGGTATTTCTGAATAATTCTATGAAATGTAATTTATTTAGGTTGTGATTTCTATAGAAATTACCTATCAATAATGTTAGATTTTTGTACAAAAATGTGCACCAAATACGTCCTTCTGCAGTTTGCTTAAAGGTAAATTCGTGAGCGCTAAGCTTCTCTAAAGTGCATATTGCAATTCCTCTCCGAGGTTCTACATTAAAGAAATAATAGTAGCCCTTAACTCTCTCCTTACCGACCATTTTCAGTATTTTCCCAAAATGGCAGGCTTACCCAGCATAAAAATTGATTTTTTAAACTCAAACAATCTCTCTACAAAACAACTTTATGTTCTAATTAATTAAACAAAGACCATTGTGATGTGCAAAATAAATCTGAATAAGAAAAAATGTATATTGAATCGTAACAAATGTGACGATTTTGCTGTAGGTGGTAAGGAGAGGGTTAACTGAAAATTCCAACTCGATATTGATATCAGCGTCATGTTTAGGCTTTAATTGTGTAATAATATGATTTTGGGGCATTTCTGGTCAATTAAAATATCTACGTCATTTAAAACTGCACATATTATTCATTTTAGGATGATACAAAAGCATTACTATTGAAATCCATTGAAAACGAACACCATAAAAGACAAACCCAATCATCTTCACTTCCGGTAATTTCAGCATTCGATGACAAAATAGTTTGATATTTTGATACGTTTTAGGAATAAAAAGTTAGTATCTAAAACCTCATTTTGCATAAAATCATTATTATCCATATTAATTATAAACAATGCGAACGCTTAATGATTCGCATGTGCTGAATATTATTTAAAAAGTGTTCCTACTCGTGTCATGACCTTGAATCTTCTGAGACACGCACTGATCGTCTAAATTCAATGGACTTCGCTGGCGTTGTTGGGAATGTCGATGTGAGAAGCCTGATTAGAGTCATCCTCGGATTACATATAGTGACACATAATCAATGAGTGGCGCTGCTTCTGGCATTTCAACGCCCGGCCAATAAAGCCGTTGAAGAGGCGGCGTGTTGATCCAATCCTCTAATCCCCATCCAAGAAGGTTACAGGGATTATTACAGTCGGGTGTGTGCCACCATCCAGACCCAACACGAGATGGACAGTTATTGCTAACGTCATCATCATTGGGTTTATCCCAAGTAGAGAAAGGCACATTTTGGGCAATTCCAAAACAATTTCCAGCATAATAACCATTAGGTGGAGTTCCAGAAGCATGTGAAATACCGGATGAGTACGTGAAGAAAAACTTGTTATCTTCGTTGGCAAGAACAAAGTGAAGATGATCGTAGTAAACATTAGCTCCGTTTTTAAATTGTAGATACACAACCATATTATCCCAGCCTACGGTACTGAGGACCCTCCATGTGTTCAAGCCAACCCAATAGTTTCGAGAGTCATGATAAAACCAATTAGCATATTCGTTCCAGGTACGATTAAAATTAATTCCCCCAGCATGAGTAAACAGGATGATACCTTGGTATCCCGTATCGAATGCTCTACACATAACTTTGTAAAGATTGCCATCTCTCCTGGGGTCCAGATAAACAATATGATAACCGCCATCATCAAATCCTGCTGATAATAACTCAGAACATTCATGAAATGCTTTGTCGCATTTTTCACCATAGGTACCAAAGCCACAATCACACGTATGAGTATTCCTATTCCAATTTCCGTGTACACAACGTTTAGCATAATACATGTGATTGACATCCCACGTTGCACGCTCGGGTCTGGGAGAACATTCTTTGTGAACATAACATTTTCTTGAATTCATCTCAATACTTGCTCCAATGCAGGAAATTTGAGACAGACATTTGGCCAAACAAATTGGCAATGAGACTTTTTCGTCCACTGTGGAACACTCATGATCAATTCTGTACTGGACATTGTCGATAGTGGCTTTATGAAATAATGACTCCTCTTGAGATTGGCATCTTGTAAGGAAGAAAGCCGTCATAAATAACACTTTCCAACATTCCATGTCGTACAAGATTATTATTTATTTATTTATTTATTTTTGTTTGTTCTGTTTGTTTATGTTTTTTTTTTTTTGGGGGGGGGGGGGGGGGAAATATTACTTAAACTATGCTTAGTTGTGCTGCAGATAGTGAATTCAACTATAAGATTTTAAAAGATCATTAAAAATCTATTATGAACTCATATGAAATCATGAACTGAACTTTCGATACTAGAGTCTAAACTGAATCTCCACTCAAGAACGGGATCTGTTCCTCCTATTGAGAGTAACCCTTAATTTCACAGTACAGACGAAAACAAGCCATCCAAGCTTGATTCATCGTTTTATCTATCTATGGCATAACGTCCAGGGAAATCATTGTGTTTTAGCGTCAACCATTCATCGTGAGACATATGTGACTCAACGTCTTAAAACGGTATTAAGTCGGGATGATTAAGATGCTGAAAACTGAATTTGTAGCCAGAAATATCAGACTTGCGTTGAGTTTATATGTTTCATTGAGGAGAATGAATATCATATTTTAGAGTACTAAATACCAATAATTCATATTTTTGAACAGTTCCGCTTTAATTTGACTTTTTAGTATCTGGTTCATCCCGACATAATACCGTTTTGAAACGTTGGGTCACAAATACCGTAACTTTTAAAAATCATTATTCTAGTTCATTATGGGTAACAGCATTTAACAAAAAATATGTGACCTACCGTCCTGATCTGGTATCACGTCGGGCTGAGATTGACAAAGGGAAAGTGACTTCGATGGTCAGAATGCTCAGGGATGTGGAGATTAACCCTCTCCCTACCACCTAGATACATCAAAATCGTCACATTTGTTACGACACAATATGTGACACACCGTGTCAAACCAGTATTATGTCGGGATCCACTCGGTAAGGGAAATTGAATTCTTTGCCACAAATATCAAACTTGGGTTTAATTTCTATACGTTATGCTGGAGTATAAATACTAGTTCTTGCTTTACAAATACTACTAAGGTCCAATTTCTCATCATGCTATCTCTAAATTTACTTTTTGGGGTCTGAATCATTCCGACATAATACCGTTTTTAGACGGAGGGTCACATATGACATAATATGAAAAGTTCTAGCCAGAACGAAGAATAAAAAGTAACTATTTTCTTAGTTTAGAACCACGCTGCTCGCCTATGCTGGGCAACATGACATCAGATTATTGAATCCAATTGCGGCTATGTGGTCTAGTGGTATGACACTCGCTTTTGGATCGGAAGGTTCTGAGTTCGAGCCTCACTTGACGCATAGTTGACTCCTTGGAAAAGACTCTTTACTCACATTCTCTCACTGTACTCAGGTGTAAAATGAGTACCTGGCCGTTAACAGTGTTGTCTATGTCCGAAAAAATTATAATATCGCCTAACAGGCATCATGTCCCGTCCTACATCTTAAGTGTTGCTGTTGACCAAGGACCCATTGTAAAGCGCTTTGAGCGCTTTTAGTGGATATGGCGCTATATAAAAGCTCAACTATTTTTTAAAATTCAACCTAATATGATACCGTTTTGAGAAGGTGGCTTACAAGTTGGGAGATCGATGGGGAAAATCATCCTTTAAAAAAATTCTAATAACGTTTTTTTATGTGGTAAACAATGAATTCATGAAACAATCATTTCTGTGAAAAACAAAACCAAACAATAAATCCTGGTAGGAGCTGGAGACTGCAAAAAGTAAAGCACAATAAATATCATTCACTTTCAACCAAATAATCTATCTAATGATTTATTTACTGCGAGACACAAAATCGTTTCTTTCACGGTTTACTTCACAATAACAAAAATGTATTATTCCTACCAACGAGTAATGGATGGTCGACAGTCTTAAGGATATGTACCATGTAACAATTTACTGCTTGTGTGTGTGTGTGTGTGTGTGTGTGTGTGTGTGTGTTTATGCGTGTGTGTGTTTGTGTGTTTTCAATGATGTTCCCAGTATACATTGAAAAAAAAGTGTGTGTGTGTGTGTGTGTGTGTGTTTATGCGTGTGTGTGCTTGTGAGTTTTCAATGATGTTCCCAGTATACATTGAAAAAAATCACCATAACAACGTAAACAAACGACCGATGGAATTTTGCCTTTGTTGATGAACAAAACAACAGCCTCGTATCTTCATCTTTTCAAATTTCTAGAAAAGATCATTGTTTCCATTTTTCATTATTTGTATATATTTGCTTGTTTTTGGGTCGCATTGTCTGCTCACTCACATATTTAGTGAAGGAAAGCGGGAGTTTCATCTTTGTTATTCTGTCTTTGTTCTAGGAACGGATGTTGCTCTGATATCATCTTCTTCCTATAAGACAGGAAACATCCCCAGCACCTTAACTCACTCAATCCTAGAGATTTTTGCTACTTTTCAAAACTGGAAAAAAATGTATTAAAAATGAGCATGTACATAGAGAGTTTTATTCAACTAGCATTAACATGTAAAAACTAAAAGAATTAGCTTTGATACTACACCTATAATTTGTCTCAGAAAAATGTAATAAATAGGCATGGGGTAAAAGTAACCCGGATAAACTACGGATATAGTCTGTGTTAGGGTTGAGTGAGTTAACATACATGATGACATTCTAAATCTAAAACCTCTTGCCCTAGATAGCAGCAGCCTCTTATGGTTCACACTATTATGTTATGACGATCGACCCAATCAGCAAAGTCCGGTCCGCATTCGTGCACCGTCGCGAACCCGCCTGGTAGCATCGTCACAACACACCTTTCGACTAGATGCTCTGCCGTCTCGGGTTTTTTGCCCACAGCGTGGACATATTGGACAGGAAGTTAGACCCCACCGATGTAACGCACTTGCCGTTCGGCAGCTCCTCGACCGAAGCCGATTCGCAGCTACCCAGTGTCTCCTCTTACTGGTATCAAAGCCTGGCAACTTCTCATAGCAGGGGGAATTACGGTATAATTGTGCAAATAGGTGATGAAAGCATGAAAATTGGCACACAGGTACCTTATACCACCAAGAACACAATCTGATAGAGAAGCGTTCTGACATTTTACAAAAAAAAGTTGGTTTTAAAGCATTTTATATTTTACTATATAAACATTAGTAAATTCAGGGGGAATAATCGAGGAAATTCTATTCGCCCTCTTACTGATTAGTACTGAACATATTAATTATGTTGCGAAATTACTATATTTTCTCTCGTACTTTTTGTTGTATATCAACCATAGACATATTCCCTATCTTATAGCTTTCATTTTGAAAGATTTAGGGTTGTTTGTTTTCAACGGGGCATATGTTAACAGCGTCAAATTAGGGCGAAATTAAATATTATTTGAAAATGAATAAAATCATGAAAATTATATTACACAGTACAAAATCCACGGCCAACTCCATATTCATGTGGCTTTACAATGAAAAAAAAACCCCTGTGAGCTTTTCTATAGCGCAATATCCACCAAACTGTTTAAAGCACTATACAATGATTCCCGGACGAGGTAAGCTTTCAAGCTAATGCTAACTACCTTGAGACCTGATATTGACTGTTTAAAGTCAAGAGTTAAGCCTGACCAAAGTTGCTTGGCTTTTATTTGTTTGGCTTTCCCTTATAGTCCTTTATAATCAAATAACATTTTCAACCTACCTAATTGTTTATGATATGACATCCTCTACATCGACATAAGTCTGTGCATGGCAATGGTAAGCGGGCTCGCAAACATTTGCATCGGGACGTGCATCCTTTCTTGTAGCCACATTTGACAAGTTGTTGGCACACTTTGGATACTTCCGGCTGTGATGACCAGTATGGTAAGAGCTTTCCTCCGTCCATTTTCCAGCCCCATTCCAGAGGTGATGGTAATACAGGATCTTTTTCTGTTGCAGAGCTCAAAACATAGCCAGCTTGATATGCCGTCCGTTTAATGTGTTGCTGTAATGCACTTCTTGTGGGGAGGAAGTCTCTCTATTGCACAACCTTTTTGGCAAAATAAATATTTTCTTGCTGCATTAACACCTGTGGAATCTAATGCTTTGTCGTACATAGTGACAGTAAAGGTCTCGAGCTGGGTGACGTGATGATCCGTAATGACGTTTGGTTTCCTTTGTTTGCTTGTTCTTCCAACACCGGAAGCATTGTATTGATGAATTTCGGCATATTATGAGACAAAGTGCGTTCAGAATGAAATCCAGCCCATGTTTTTACATCCTGTTCCAAGTAATTTGATGAAACATGTTGTAGCCAGTCCGTTTCCTCTGGCATATAAGGGTCATTTGTCATGTTTGAAATAATGTTCGATGGAGCAGTGTTTGTTGCAGGTATATTTGGTTTAACTCCAAATGCAATTTCTTGGGCGACCTTTAGAAAATCCGACAAAATATTGCTGTCTGTGTGAATGACGTCAGAAGTATTCATATTCAACTTTTCTCGATCAACACCGGACTCATCATTTGTAGGTTGCTGAAACATGGAGATACTTGTTCCGTGGACAGAAATTTTGTGAGTTGTTGAGCTTGGGTTATAATCAATGTTATCAACAGCAGCAACAGTAAAACGTTCTTTCTTCAGATTGATTGGGCAAAGAATTCCTTCCTCTTCGAATCTATTTTCAGCTGCTGATCCGATATCCGATGACAATGACAACATACGTTTATATGAGGAACACAACCCTAGCGAAAATACTGTGTCAATTATCTTCTTTGATCTTGTATGTGTGTATAAAAAAAATACTTACATACAATGGTAATGGCGTCTCTATGATCTGCGATTGTCTTTTTTGAAAAGTCAACCCGGTTTTATTTCTATTTTTGGTATTTGACACAATAAGGTGTGATATAGATAGGCTTTCTTGATGCCTGGAATCTGACTTTTCTGAAGGAGACGATCCAACCAAAATCATTTTGATTAATGTCAACAGGGAGTTAGGCACTGCGCCTTCTTGACTTCCCATCCCGATGTCCCATTGTGTTGGTGTTTGCGGGCATTTGCGAATGATGTCTTGTCGGATAGTTTTTGCTGCACGCCACAAAGACATTGCATTATCATCTGCTTGTTCCTTTTGATTCTTTACTAATAACGCAGCAACTTTGCTATCGTGTGCTACATATGTATTTCGTCCAGAAGAATAGAATTCTATGCTTGGAAAGACTCTCATAAGCCGCTCTTTGAACCGGGAGGGGTGTGCATAGTTATTTCCACAGCCTCTAGTGGTGCACTCACTTTTAAACTTCCTAATAAGTTTTGACAACTGGTGGGTTGCATTATGGTTCTCCTCTACATAAGACACGACTGCTGCAAAAACGAAACTTTCATCAGGACCTGAATGTTTTCCCTTCATATGATTAGTCTTCGATTTTCTACCCTTATTCGTGTATTTGATGTGGCAGAGTTTATGGTAGTGTGCCTCTTTCGCTACTAAATCACCACCATCGATGTAGCTGATCATTGTAATATCTTTTATCAAAGTTGCTGTAGCAAGTATCTTATCTTCCATTTCCTTCGTCATTACAGCATGGAGCCTTCCTGGCCGCTTATTTTGACATACAAAACACTTTGTCCTGTTTGATTTCAACTTCTCCTCTGATTTTTGACATGGTTCCCTGATACTTCTTCTGGGTGTTGTTTCAATTGGCAATTCGATACTCAAAGATGGATCTTCAAAATCAAAATCAGATATTGTAATGTTCGCTTCTAGTCTAAATTCATGCTTTTCTTCTTTGTTTTTCTTGTCTTGGAGGCTTTTAATTGCATTAGAGTTATATTTCACTCGACAAGACCGATGCCATTTTGCATTGTTCGATTTCAATTCTTCAAGAGTTCCATTAAGATGTGTTTTGACATCGCTATCAGCTAACGAATTGTATTGATTTAGATTTTCCAGAAAGGTTAAATATCCTTGGTCCTTGTTTGGAAGTTTAGAATTAGCTGGACAAATCAATTTTACAGATGAATCAATTTGGCAAAAATCAAACACTTTTTCCAGTCATTTGAGCCAATAATTTTTGCCATCGTGCCTGAAAACAGCCAAACGAACAATGTTCAATATTAGGTACTATCAGGGGCGGTTGGTCACATTGTATTTAAGGCGGCACAAATCCGAAATACAGAATCAAATTTTATTGGTCTAGTTAATTTAACTTAATTTCACCTACTTTGTATGTGTGTGTGTGTGTGTGTGTGTGTATGTGTGTGTGTGTGTGTGTGTGTGGAGGGCGGTATTGCAATTGTTTGCATATGTGCGTGTATTTGTGTGTGCGTGTATGTGTGTGTGTGTGTGTGTTAGAATATTAACGAGACGTACTCACAAAAGAGCATCAATTATCTTGGACAAAACTTGTCTGTTAACTTTCACCTGTTCATTATAACGACTCACAGACGCAGCATGTCCTGTTTCCAACTGATTTCTTATATCTACAACGTTGAAAAGTTTATATTTAACAGCATCTGTGACATGGCTATTTGATTCATAATGTTTCTTCAGTGCCTGAGAGATGTGCGCAATATCACTGAATCCTCCTGTTGTCCGTTATAGCATACATCACCAAAAAATCAAGCAATAAAAACAATGAAGCGTTTTACGGCTTTCACTGGCAGTAAGCCATTCAACATTTTAAAAATAATCATTATTAAATCGGCGCTGTCTCCTCGGCGTGTTAGAAACTAAGTTAAAAATCACTGGTTTGTGTGGACCTAAATCTTTCACCACTATTTTCTCTTGAGGGGATAAGTGTCGGAATTGATTATCAATTAAAAAATCAACATGATTCATGATTGGTTACAAATTACAGAAATAACTTTTTAAAATAAAATGATTCAAGATAAAAACAGGTATGTTTCATAAACAATGACAACAGCGATGATACATTTCTCTGAATACGAACGGTATGACACACAACTTTAGAATAATAGAATTCAAAAATCCACATTTAATTCCAAACGCAAAGCACTTGTTAACTTCACACACAATCAGCGAAATCTTTATAATTATACTATTATTAGTATTAGACAATCACCGGCGGTCGGTCAATAGAGCGAAGTTGTTTTGTGCCGCCCTATATTTTCCGTAGATTAACATGTCAGCCAAACAAAAAACTTCAATTTTAAAATTTTGATAAAATTAAAAATTTAGCACATACTGCTTTTTGTTTTGAATTTAATATTTGATGACTCGTGCGTCGCTCCGCGAAGGTAGCGTCAAATCGGCACGTTTCATTTTTCCCCCGTTGCCTGCGCGGGGTGACAATGAGCGGAGGGTGTGGTGTGGTGGGGACGTTTTTTTTTTGTTTATATGAGCCAGTCTTCGTTTGGCCGTCCTGTCCTTATCCTATACTCCGTTGTACCTTGAAGAAAGTTAGTTACCACTCCCCAATTTTCCTCCACCCTCCCTCCCCAACTAACTATTGTCTTTCACTGCTAAAATAATTAGGCCAAGACGGCCAATCTAGCGATGCACGCCCTGAGGTCCTACTTGGGATAAATTAAAACCATATCAGTTTTATCACTGAAAGAAGAGGCTTTGCTTCACTTAAATATACAGATGAAGAGAGTGGCAATAAATATATATTTCATCATTGTTTGTTTTGCTTAAATATATATTAAATATAAAAAAGAACAGTAAACAAAGTATGCACCGAGAAGAGCCCCATGGTACTATAAATAAAAATCCCTGACCCCACGGAGTCCTTCATCCCCGCACACTCCCAACGATCCCTACTCAACTTGTATTGTGTGCATTGTCTAATACTAATAATAGTATAATTATAAAGATTTCGCTGATTGTGTGTGAAGTTAACAAGTGCTTTGCGTTTGGAATTAAATGTGGATTTTTGAATTCTATTATTCTAAAGTTGTGTGTCATACCGTTCGTATTCAGAGAAAATGTATCATCGCTGTTGTCATTGTTTATGAAACATACCTGTTTTTATCTTGAATCATTTTATTTTAAAAAGTTATTTCTGTAATTTGTAACCAATCATGAATCATGTTGATTTTTTAATTGATAATCAATTCCGACACTTATCCCCTCAAGAGAAAATAGTGGTGAAAGATTTAGGTCCACACAAACCAGTGATTTTTAACTTAGTTTCTAACACGCCGAGGAGACAGCGCCGATTTAATAATGATTATTTTTAAAATGTTGAATGGCTTACTGCCAGTGAAAGCCGTAAAACGCTTCATTGTTTTTATTGCTTGATTTTTTGGTGATGTATGCTATAACGGACAACAGGAGGATTCAGTGATATTGCGCACATCTCTCAGGCACTGAAGAAACATTATGAATCAAATAGCCATGTCACAGATGCTGTTAAATATAAACTTTTCAACGTTGTAGATATAAGAAATCAGTTGGAAACAGGACATGCTGCGTCTGTGAGTCGTTATAATGAACAGGTGAAAGTTAACAGACAAGTTTTGTCCAAGATAATTGATGCTCTTTTGTGAGTATGTCTCGTTAATATTCTAACACACACACACACATACACGCACACACAAATACACGCACATATGCAAACAATTGCAATACCGCCCTCCACACAAACACACACACACACACATACACACACACACACAAACATACAAAGTAGGTCAAATTAAGTTAAATTAACTAGACCAATAAAATTTGATTCTGTATTTCGGATTTGTGCCGCCTTAAATACAATGTGACCAACCGCCCCTGTAGACAATGCACACAATACAAGTTGAGTAGGGATCGTTGGGAGTGTGCGGGGATGAAGGACTCCGTGGGGTCAGGGATTTTTATTTATAGTACCATGGGGCTCTTCTCGGTGCATACTTTGTTTACTGTTCTTTTTTATATTTAATATATATTTAAGCAAAACAAACAATGATGAAATATATATTTATTGCCACTCTCTTCATCCGTATATTTAAGTGAAGCAAAGCCTCTTCTTTCAGTGATAAAACTGATATGGTTTTAATTTATCCCAAGTAGGACCTCAGGGCGTGCATCGCTAGATTGGCCGTCTTGGCCTAATTATTTTAGCAGTGAAAGACAATAGTTAGTTGGGGAGGGAGGGTGGAGGAAAATTGGGGAGTGGTAACTAACTTTCTTCAAGGTACAACGGAGTATAGGATAAGGACAGGACGGCCAAACGAAGACTGGCTCATATAAACAAAAAAAAAAACGTCCCCACCACACCACACCCTCCGCTCATTGTCACCCCGCGCAGACAACGGGGGAAAAATGAAACGTGCCGATTTGACGCTACCTTCGCGGAGCGACGCACGAGTCATCAAATATTAAATTCAAAACAAAAAGCAGTATGTGCTAAATTTTTAATTTTATCAAAATTTTAAAATTGAAGTTTTTTGTTTGGCTGACATGTTAATCTACGGAAAATATAGGGCGGCACAAAACAACTTCGCTCTATTGACCGACCGCCGGTGGGTACTATCTATATAAAATGTTTGCATACATATGTTTACTTAATTTATCACTAATGGAGTTCTTCTATGTCCAACTTTTTGGTGGTTATATGACCTAAATGACGTTAACACAATTTTATCAACCAGTCATTCACCTAAGGCACAATCTGTTTTGTTAACATGTGCATATATACGATTTGCATATCTCATGGTGAGAAAATACATTTCTCGTTGTGTGTGATTTTCATAGGTAAAGCCATAATTAATACAGTGCTTTACATACAATGATTAATGCCTAAAGCACGGTGGTGGTGGTGGAGGGAGTGAGAGAGAAAGAGAAAGAGAGAGAGAAATAGAGAGAGGGAAAGAAAGAAAGAAAGAGAGAGAGAGAGAGAGAGAGAGAGAGAGAGAGAGAGAGAGAAAGAGAGAAAGAGAGAGAAATAGAGAGAGGGAAAGAAAGAAAGAAAGAAAGAGAGAGAGAGAGAGAGAGAGAGAGAGAGAGAGAGAGGCGAGAGAGCGAGAGAGAACATCCCCACCATTACATTTCAATCAATGAAATAATTCTATGTAACTGTGTATAGTAATATGACTATATCATTACCAATCCATGCTAGCAAAGAGTTATAAAATGTGTCAACACCGGTTTACGTTTTATGTTTCCCTTCAAACACAACGGCCAGCCCCAATATTGGCCCATTCTAAAAATAACTTTTTGGAAACTGTCAGCCGATTGGGTAATTTCCACCGACCCGCGCCCCTCCACCCTGCTTCTACCTTCGCGCCGCTTCGTGTTTGTCACAATGATATGTCGCATTCACACATCGGACGCCATGATAAATATTGTTGCCGATTTAAAAATATCAACTTTTATTTACTTAATTTCTTGGCTCACAGACATCGCTGGAAGTACTTCTCTATCACATATTGTAGCCCTTGACGTGCTTTACAATCCCTGAAAGTTTCATGCTTTCATCATTCGTTTTCACAATTGAGCTATTTTTTGCCCTTAATTCCCTCTGCTATCACCAAGCTTAGAGGAGTGTAGGTCCCCTCCCCCACGAGGGATTGAATTCGTCCAAACCGACTTCCATCTCGTATGTGCAGCTCTGTCCGTAGTCAGGGATTCTGCGTACAAAGGTTGCCGGGACTTATTTCGGCTCGAAACGGGGGCACCGTCCATTATGCGCATGAGAGGGGTATCCCCATTCCCTCTCTCTTTGATCTTACTCAGCCAGTTTCCCGTAATCGTTTCCCTCCGGACATCGGGGGGCTGGATCGCTGCCATTATCTGGCCCCATTCTCTAGGGGTTGTTGCTAGCGTTCCTGACACTATGTGCATCGACTTGCGAAGTTTTACATCCACCTTCTCAACCTTTCTGCTTCTACCCAACACTGGAGCGCAATACTCCGCGGTGGAATAGCATAGTGCCAGGGCGGACGTTCTCAGGAGCGCTTGGCTAGCGCCCCAAGTCGATCCCGCCACCTTCCTCAGAAGACTATTCCGCTTCTCTATCTTCCGGGCAACCCCTTCGAGATGCACCCGATAGGTAAGGCTGCGATCCAACGTCACCCCTAAATATTTTCGATGCGGCTCATATGGGAGTGGCTGGTCCCCGACTAGGACATTCAGTTTGCGGGTGTGCCAACCACTGCATAAGTGAAATGCAGTGGCCACGGTTTTTGAAGTGTTCATCTTCAGGTACCACTTGTCAAAGTAGGATTTGAGTCTGGTGACGTCCTCGCTGAGTAC
Organism: Berghia stephanieae; assembly: GCF_034508935.2. NCBI lineage: Eukaryota > Metazoa > Mollusca > Gastropoda > Nudibranchia > Aeolidiidae > Berghia > Berghia stephanieae. Next base: position 9,974,248 of record NC_088370.1, read on the forward strand.
GCTCTCGAGACGGGTCCACACTTTACTCTGAATAACGAGTGCCCAGTCGTCTGCGTATCCCAGCCTCAGGGAGGAAGTGTTCGACATATCGCTAATGTAAACGTTAAACAACAATGACGCAAGTACCGACCCCTGAGGGACCCCATTCTTCAATTTCCTTACTTTGCTCGTGACGTCTCCCAGCGCGACGTGGAATTGCCTTTCCCCTAAGATCGAAGAGAACAACTTCAAGGTCTTTTTGTACCCTATGATTTTTGCAAGTTTGAGCATCAACCCTTTGCACCAGACCGTATCGTACGCCGCTGATAGGTCTATAAAGACAGCACCTGTTTGCTGTTTTCTCTCGAACCCGTGCTCAATATGCTCTGTAAGGGCAATGACCTGTTCCGCGGTGCACCTTCCTTCCCTAAAGCCTGCCTGCTCGGGTGACAGGGCAGCGTCTAGGACCGGCCCCCATCGGTTTAATAGGACACGCTCCAACAATTTGTAAAGACAGCTCAGCAGCGATATGGGTCTGTAACTGTCTGCCTCCTTCGCCGGTTTCCCTGGCTTCAGGATGGCAACTATCTTCGCATGCTTCCACACTTGTGGAAGCTTTCCTTTTGCAAGGACGTCGGACATTGCCTCTGCTAGCCAGGCCCGTGCCCTGGGGCCCAGATGCGTCACCATATCGGGATATACACCATCTATCCCTGCTGCTTTGCCGTTCTTCACTTCGCTAATGGCTGCACCCACTTCTCGGGGACTGAACGGGGCCGTCCAGTCCGACTCCTCCGCAGGTAGCGAGTCCAAAATCGTACGGTACGCCTTGCGGACACGGCGCTCAAAAGCCTGATTAGGGACCCGCTTACTACGGTTCTTAATATTCTTGGCAATTGTGTCTGCCTCGCATTCCGTGGCAGCCTTCGCGTAATTCCGATCTGGGTCCAATTTCTTTATCAAACGCCAAGCGTGGCGGCTGGAGTGTGTAAAGTCGAGACTTTCCACGATCTCCTGCCACCGTTGCTTCCTTCCCTCTGCCAGAGACTGAAGTAGTCTATCGGCTGCGTCCTGGGACTGGGTCTGCTGGTATTCTCGGTACAACTCTTCCGACTCTGCTGTCCAGTAAGGGGTGTAGAATTTCCGTTTGCCCCGTGGAATAGAGCGTTGAGCGCTCTTAACCAGTAGCCTACTGAATCTGGTTATATTCTTGGAC
>NC_088370.1:9980442-9987942 GCF_034508935.2 Berghia stephanieae
ATTTGGCTGTTTCCCTCCCAGCTAAGGTATCCGGCCAGGGCCAGGACAAAACCAATCAATCTCATTCCAAGACAAAGACAGAAAGCATGTTGGGAAACATATAATATAAGGGGGGGGGGGGGGGAATAGAAGACACAGCAAGCGCCTCCCTGCCCAAAATGGGAGGTCAGTAACCCCACCCATCATTTTGGCTTGAACATTACAATTTTTTTTAAATATTCATTCACCTCAACATAATACCGGTTTGAGGCCATTGGTCACATATCAAATACGTATATGTGACCCAACGTTTCAAAACGGTATTATGTCGCGATGAACCAGATACTAAAAAGTCAAATTAAAGCGGAACTGTTCAAAAATATGAATTATTGGTATTTAGTACTCTAAAATATGATATTCATTCTCCTCAATGAAACATATAAACTCAACGCAAGTCTGATATTTCTGGCTACAAATTCAGTTTTCAGCATCTTTATCATCCCGACTTAATACCGGTTTGAGACGTTGGGTCACATACAAAAAATATAATAGCTAACCGGCGGGGTACGATTTTACTCTAATCAGTCTTCATATCTCAGCATTTTCACCCAGAGGACAATGGCAAGGATGCAACTCGGTCTTCGAAGCAGACTCTTATGGTTCTCACACTACTATGTTATGACGATCGACCCAATCAGTAAAGTCTGGTCCGCATTCGTGCACCGTCGCAAATCCGCCGGGTAGCATCGTCACGACACACCGTTCGACTAGATGCTCTGCCGTCTCAGGATCTTGCCCACAGCGGGTGCATGTTGGACAGGTAGAAAGACCCCATCGATAAAGCGCACTGGACCTGAGGCAGCTCCTCAACCGAAACCGTTTCGCAGTCACCCAGTGTCTCCTCTTACTGGTATCAAAGCCTGGCAACTTCTCACCAAGCTTAGAGGAGGTTACGTCCAAACCGACTTCCATCTCGTATGTGCAGCTCTAGACGTAGTCAGGGATTTTCGAAGAAGACCAGCTCCTAACGGAGTTCTGCTTTCCGCGTGAAAACACCAGGGTCGGCGTTAACCAGTTAACCCCCGTACTCTGGGAAAGCACGTTTTTAAAAACTTGGCCAGAAAACTCGCCCTTCAAATATTGTTTTTATGGTTTTTAAGGGTTTTACGGCGCTTGCAACACATTAAGGTCATATCAGCGTCAGTAAAAAGGAAGAAAATGGGATAATAAAAAGTTCTAGAATTACAATAAAGCATCCAAGAAAAAGGAAGACAAAGGGGAATTGGTTCAAATAAGAAAGAGGTGTAGATTCTAAAATCACTCTATCAAAGTACTTAGTTTGAGATCACTAAAAGTCTCATCCAGACACAAGCACAAGTCCCCGCTAAGAGGAACACACTCAAATGTTTTACAAATCATATATAAAATAAAGAAAGCATAATGCAGTGCATAAAAGAGAGATGATTTACAATGAAAAAAATATCATCTCCCAAAACTAACTATACATTCAACTGTTTCCCTCTCAGCCAGGGGATCTGGCCAGGACCAGGACAAAACCAAGTAATCTCATTCCAAGACAAAGACAGAAAGCATGTTGGAAAACAGATATAAGAGGGGATCGAATACACAGTCTGTACCCCCCTGCCCACTATGGGAGGTCAGGAACCCCGCCCAGCCTTCAAATATCGATCGATTTAAATGAACCTCATAACCTTGGCAAAAAGACTCTCAAACCTGGGACTTCACGAAGTCTTTAATAAAATCCCAGATTTGAGAGGGTTTATTTTTGTTGTTGTTTTTTTTCAAAGACGAGGGTCATTTAAATCGATCGATATTTTGGAGAATGAGTTTTCTGGCCAAATTTTTTTTTTACTACGAGTTTTTTCCAGAGTCCGGTAGTTAACTGGGTCATAGATAGTTCGAAGATGACGTCACTCAGGTCTTTGTTATTGTTTTTTGCCATCCGCGTTTATGAGTAATGCTCACTGAACTGTATTAACCTGACTATAAACAAACGTTCATGGATACACACAGTTTTGTGTGTTGGTCCGTTATACTTCCGGATGGCAATGTTATGAGCCTCTTAGCCAAGCGCATACTATCTATAGGATGGTCAACAAATAGGAAAAAAAAGTATCATTTGAAAGAAATTCTATGTCTTCGAAACTGGAAATGTCACTTATAGGTGGATGAGGTAACACCACCGGCGGTCGGTCAATAGAGCGAAGTTGTTTTGTGCCGCCCTATATTTTCCGTAGATTAACATGTCAGCCAAACAAAAAACTTCAATTTTAAAATTTTGATAAAATTAAAAATTTAGCACATACTGCTTTTTGTTTTGAATTTAATATTTGATGACTCGTGCGTCGCTCCGCGAAGGTAGCGTCAAATCGGCACGTTTCATTTTTCCCCCGTTGTCTGCGCGGGGTGACAATGAGCGGAGGGTGTGGTGTGGTGGGGACGTTTTTTTTTTTGTTTATATGAGCCAGTCTTCGTTTGGCCGTCCTGTCCTTATCCTATACTCCGTTGTACCTTGAAGAAAGTTAGTTACCACTCCCCAATTTTCCTCCACCCTCCCTCCCCAACTAACTATTGTCTTTCACTGCTAAAATAATTAGGCCAAGACGGCCAATCTAGCGATGCACGCCCTGAGGTCCTACTTGGGATAAATTAAAACCATATCAGTTTTATCACTGAAAGAAGAGGCTTTGCTTCACTTAAATATACGGATGAAGAGAGTGGCAATAAATATATATTTCATCATTGTTTGTTTTGCTTAAATATATATTAAATATAAAAAAGAACAGTAAACAAAGTATGCACCGAGAAGAGCCCCATGGTACTATAAATAAAAATCCCTGACCCCACGGAGTCCTTCATCCCCGCACACTCCCAACGATCCCTACTCAACTTGTATTGTGTGCATTGTCTACAGGGGCGGTTGGTCACATTGTATTTAAGGCGGCACAAATCCGAAATACAGAATCAAATTTTATTGGTCTAGTTAATTTAACTTAATTTGACCTACTTTGTATGTTTGTGTGTGTGTGTGTATGTGTGTGTGTGTGTTTGTGTGGAGGGCGGTATTGCAATTGTTTGCATATGTGCGTGTATTTGTGTGTGCGTGTATGTGTGTGTGTGTGTGTTAGAATATTAACGAGACATACTCACAAAAGAGCATCAATTATCTTGGACAAAACTTGTCTGTTAACTTTCACCTGTTCATTATAACGACTCACAGACGCAGCATGTCCTGTTTCCAACTGATTTCTTATATCTACAACGTTGAAAAGTTTATATTTAACAGCATCTGTGACATGGCTATTTGATTCATAATGTTTCTTCAGTGCCTGAGAGATGTGCGCAATATCACTGAATCCTCCTGTTGTCCGTTATAGCATACATCACCAAAAAATCAAGCAATAAAAACAATGAAGCGTTTTACGGCTTTCACTGGCAGTAAGCCATTCAACATTTTAAAAATAATCATTATTAAATCGGCGCTGTCTCCTCGGCGTGTTAGAAACTAAGTTAAAAATCACTGGTTTGTGTGGACCTAAATCTTTCACCACTATTTTCTCTTGAGGGGATAAGTGTCGGAATTGATTATCAATTAAAAAATCAACATGATTCATGATTGGTTACAAATTACAGAAATAACTTTTTAAAATAAAATGATTCAAGATAAAAACAGGTATGTTTCATAAACAATGACAACAGCGATGATACATTTTCTCTGAATACGAACGGTATGACACACAACTTTAGAATAATAGAATTCAAAAATCCACATTTAATTCCAAACGCAAAGCACTTGTTAACTTCACACACAATCAGCGAAATCTTTATAATTATACTATTATTAGTATTAGACAATGCACACAATACAAGTTGAGTAGGGATCGTTGGGAGTGTGCGGGGATGAAGGACTCCGTGGGGTCAGGGATTTTTATTTATAGTACCATGGGGCTCTTCTCGGTGCATACTTTGTTTACTGTTCTTTTTTATATTTAATATATATTTAAGCAAAACAAACAATGATGAAATATATATTTATTGCCACTCTCTTCATCTGTATATTTAAGTGAAGCAAAGCCTCTTCTTTCAGTGATAAAACTGATATGGTTTTAATTTATCCCAAGTAGGACCTCAGGGCGTGCATCGCTAGATTGGCCGTCTTGGCCTAATTATTTTAGCAGTGAAAGACAATAGTTAGTTGGGGAGGGAGGGTGGAGGAAAATTGGGGAGTGGTAACTAACTTTCTTCAAGGTACAACGGAGTATAGGATAAGGACAGGACGGCCAAACGAAGACTGGCTCATATAAACAAAAAAAAAACGTCCCCACCACACCACACCCTCCGCTCATTGTCACCCCGCGCAGGCAACGGGGGAAAAATGAAACGTGCCGATTTGACGCTACCTTCGCGGAGCGACGCACGAGTCATCAAATATTAAATTCAAAACAAAAAGCAGTATGTGCTAAATTTTAATTTTATCAAAATTTAAAATTGAAGTTTTTTGTTTGGCTGACATGTTAATCTACGGAAAATATAGGGCGGCACAAAACAACTTCGCTCTATTGACCGACCGCCGGTGATTGTCTAATACTAATAATAGTATAATTATAAAGATTTCGCTGATTGTGTGTGAAGTTAACAAGTGCTTTGCGTTTGGAATTAAATGTGGATTTTTGAATTCTATTATTCTAAAGTTGTGTGTCATACCGTTCGTATTCAGAGAAAATGTATCATCGCTGTTGTCATTGTTTATGAAACATACCTGTTTTTATCTTGAATCATTTTATTTTAAAAAGTTATTTCTGTAATTTGTAACCAATCATGAATCATGTTGATTTTTTAATTGATAATCAATTCCGACACTTATCCCCTCAAGAGAAAATAGTGGTGAAAGATTTAGGTCCACACAAACCAGTGATTTTTAACTTAGTTTCTAACACGCCGAGGAGACAGCGCCGATTTAATAATGATTATTTTTAAAATGTTGAATGGCTTACTGCCAGTGAAAGCCGTAAAACGCTTCATTGTTTTTATTGCTTGATTTTTTGGTGATGTATGCTATAACGGACAACAGGAGGATTCAGTGATATTGCGCACATCTCTCAGGCACTGAAGAAACATTATGAATCAAATAGCCATGTCACAGATGCTGTTAAATATAAACTTTTCAACGTTGTAGATATAAGAAATCAGTTGGAAACAGGACATGCTGCGTCTGTGAGTCGTTATAATGAACAGGTGAAAGTTAACAGACAAGTTTTGTCCAAGATAATTGATGCTCTTTTGTGAGTATGTCTCGTTAATATTCTAACACACACACACACACACATACACGCACACACAAATACACGCACATATGCAAACAATTGCAATACCGCCCTCCACACACACACACACACACACACATACACACACACACACACACACACATACAAAGTAGGTCAAATTAAGTTAAATTAACTAGACCAATAAAATTTGATTCTGTATTTCGGATTTGTGCCGCCTTAAATACAATGTGACCAACCGCCCCTGGGTAACACAAGAATCATCAAGAAAAACATCGAAATATAGAATAAATGTGTATGACACAACATCTGTAACATAATTACGCCATGCATGCAAAAAAAAAATATTTAAAAAAAAACTATGAAACGGAATAGAATTGCACAGACAAATAAAATCATAAATTTAATAATAAATAATTTTATTCAGTTGTTAATATAGTGCTTTGTTTTTAGGGGTTTAACTGCGTTTGCAACACGCGTGGGTCATAATTTAAGCACGAGGACAAAAAAAAAAGTAAGGTAACAGGATTAGATAAAAGGAAAAACTGGAGTGGACAATAGAAGATATGGACATCTGTATCTAGTCTGATATATATATATATATATATATATATATATATATATATATATATATATATATATATATATATATATATATATGCATGCCTGTGTATTATCAAAAACAATATCTACTACATAGAAGCGAAATATAAATTGGCACACAAAGGGGACTAGTTCAAACAAGGAAGATACGATTTCGAGACCAATCCATCAATGTGCCTATTTTGACATTGCCTAAAAGGATCAAGTAAAGAATCCAGCTATGAAGGATACACTCAAATGCTTACAAAGTACAATAACATCAAAATAGAGATGATTTACAAGGGGTGGGGGGGGGGATCAGCGTTCAATAAAAGGCATGTACTATACATTGGATTGTCTACACTTTCTGGGTGGGGTTCCTGACCTCCCATAGTGGGCAGGGAGGTACTCGCTGTGTTTTATCCACCCTGTATCTTTTTTCCAACATGCTTTCTGTCTTTGTCTTGGAATGAAATTACTTAGTTTTGTCCTGACCCTGGTCTGAGTTCTTGGCTTGGAGAGAAACATTCGAATGTATAGTTATAGTTTTGGGAGATTAATTTTGTTTTTCTTGTAAATTATTTCTCTGTTATGTACTGTTATTTTTTATTTTTTATTTTAACATACAATTTGTAAACATTTGAGTGTATTCCTCTTAGTGGGATCTTGTGCTGGTGTCTGGGTGAGACTTTTAGGTGATCTCAAACTAAGTACTTTGATAGTATGCTTTTGGAATCTACATCTGTTCCCTATTTGTACCATTCCCCTTTGTCTTACTTTTTCCTCAAGTCCTTTGTACATCTAGATGTTTAAGGGTTTTACGGCGCCAGGAAAAAGGATGAAAATTGGATAGTAAAAACATTTTAGATGTACAATTAAAAGGACTTGAGGAAAAAGTAAGACAAAGGGGAATGGTACAAATAGGGAACAGATGTAGATTCCAAGAGCACATTATCAGTGTACTTAGTTTGAGATTACCTAAATGTTTCACCCAGACACCAGCACAAGTCTCCACGAAGAGGAATACATTCAAATGTTAACAAATCATATGTTAAATTTTTTTTTAAATGACAATACATAACAGAGATATGATTTACAAGGAAAAAATATCATCTCCCAAAACTATAACTACATTCAACTGTTTCCCTCCCAGCCAAGGACTCCGGCCAAGGTCAGGACCCAACTTCGTAATCTCATTCCAGACAAAAAAAAACAAACAAAAAACAGAAAACAATTGGATATAGGGGGATAGAAGACAACAAATATCTCCCTGTCCACTATGGGAGGTCGGAAGGAGGTCAGAAGACACTACCCCATTACAAAGGGATTAATTATAGCTCAGCGTGTAATCTCTGAAATTATAATTTGGTTCTTCCAGGCTGTGTTTATTTTGCCTGAGGCTTATGTCATTGGATAAAAAAGTATTCAATAAAATAGTATTATCTATAAACATGGTTGTGTAAGAATATCATTGTTGTAATCAATTGTTCATTACTTTAAAATTCAAAGCATTTGAATACGAGACAGGTTTACAACCGTAAGCATCTGAAACCACTTTCGCGATCGATCATGTCAAATCACACAGTAATAGTAATGTAAAATTGAACAAATTTGTCTCAACATGTTTAAAAAAAAA
>NC_088370.1:9992942-10010276 GCF_034508935.2 Berghia stephanieae
TTTTTTAAAAAGGGTTTTACAGCGCTTGCAACACATTTCGGTTATATCAGCGCCAGTAGAAAGGAAGAAAATGGGATAGTAAAACGTTCTAGAATTACAAATAAAGCACCCAAGAAAAAGTAAGACATAGGGGAACTGGGAACAAATAGGGATCAGAGGTAGATTCCAAGAGCATACCATCAATGTACTTAGTTTGAGATCGCCTATAAGTCTCAACTGGACACAAGCATAAGATCCAACAAAGAGGAAAACACTCAAATGTTTAAATTATACATTCAAAATAACAAATATAATAATAATACATAACAGAGAGATGATTTACACAGAAAAAAATATCATCTCCCAAAACAAAACTATCTATGCATTCGACTGTTTCCCTCCCAGCCAGGAATCCGACCAGGGCCATGACAAAACCAAGTAATCTCATTCCAAGACAAAGACAGAAAGCAAGTTGGAAAACATATATAGAGGGATAGAAGCCACAGTAATTACCTCACTGCCCTCTATGGGAGGTCAGGAACCCCACCCAGTTATCAGACCTGCCACTATGTGGACGTCAGTAATAACCCCATAAATCACGCCCCCCGCCCCCCCCCCCCCCCAACCACCTCCTTACAAAACATTGTAGAAAAAAACCCAATATGGCGGAAAAATAGGACAACATTATGGTGTAACCAGCAACTGAAATGTGCAAAAATAAACGGTAAGAATAAAGGAAGACAATCAATTATAGTACATTACAAACAAAATTATTCATAATGAAGATGATCACATTTACTGAGTTTCATTACAATCAACAAGAAATAATAATCAATATAATCAAAAACTGAAATGAAATAAAATAATGCATTTAGTGAATCTTGATAAAGAAAAAAAACCCAACGAATATTGAACATTTAAGAGTAGAGAGAGAGAGAGAGAGAGAGAGAGAGAGAGAGAGAGAGAGAGAGAGAGAGAGAGAGAGAGAGAGAGAGAGAGAGAGAGAGAGAGAGAGAGAGCGAGAGAGAGAGAGAGAGAGAGAGAGAGAGAGAGAGAGAAAAGAAAAAGTAAGTCTAGAGAACTGACAAAGAGTTAATGATATCACAAGTCAATGTTAGCATAAATAAATTTTACAGCGCTTGCACCCCTTCAAGTCAGCGTCAAATAAAATAGAGTAATTATAAATCTGCACTGACAAGCACCTTATTAAAATCAAGACCTGAGAGATGAGTTCAAACAGGGCATTGAGGTAAATTCCAAGAGCTCTTTTCCCTTTGAAACATTTATGGACACCAGTATCTGTTTTAGGTCATTTTAGCAAAAATGAAAAAAAGGAATTTGTTTGTTTTTAAGGGTTTTACGGTGCTTCCAACACATTTAAAAACGCTAGGGGCTTTGTTTTCCACGTTAATTTGTGTACTGTTGTGCTGACGAAGGGTTTGTACCCGAAACGTCCATTGTCTGTTTTGTTCCCATACGAAGCCTCTCCATTTTCACTCTTTCTTTAGTATACAACACATTTAGGTAATATCAGCGCCAGTATTTGGAAAACAGATTATATAGGGGGATAGAAGACACAGCAAGCCCTCTATGGGAGGTCAGGAACCCCACCCAGCCAAACTTCTTTTCCACAAAGAGCGCAGTAACAAAGGTGGGACTGTGGCTTGATTGAGAGCTAAACCACATAGTTGTAACTGTTTTCTTTTGTAAATCCTTTGTCCTCCAGTTCTAACCAGATAGGCGAGAGGAGATATTATGATTTAAAAAAAAAAAATTCATTCTCACAGTTGTTCTGTTTCAAGGATTAATGCTTGTGATGTAAATAAATAAATAAATAAATAAATAAACAAACAAATTGCAAACAAGAATGCTCATTATGGTCTTCGGTAATATCGGTGGTTACTATCACAAACGGAATGCTTTTGATACAGTCACTATAGATACGTCATTGACAGAACTTCAAAGAATAACATGTTTTTTTTTTAAAACATCATAATAATACGAATAAAGACAAATACCAAAAATATTTTTTAAAAGGTTTGTCAAAAGTGTCTTGAACACTGGAGTGTTCGGTTTTTTTTCCTCCACTATTTTAGACTTTAAAAAAAAAAAAAATAAAAAATAAAATTTAAGTTCATCCATTGATTGAAAAGATTCAAAGGGCTAAGATGAACTATTTGCCATTGTATGTTAAATGAAACTTGACTTGGACATTTCAATAAAATTAAGAGAATAAGAACATACGAGTTTTGAAAAAGTATGGGTTAGTCCTTAAAACCGTCCAGTTCTGTGGTTAATAAAGCTAGACAACAACAACAACAACAACAAACAAACGATGGAGGACAGAGCAAATTAGTTTAAAGAGAGATAACTGATGAAAAATGATTGTGCGATATACTTTAACTTAACTGACATCACATTTTCAATTTATCGTTAAAAAAAAAAGCAAGAACAAAGAAATACACCTGTTGTATCTTTTCTTTTAGTTCCCTCCCCCCCCCCCCCCCCCCCCGCCCCCCACAAAAATCACAGAAAAAAATGGCACATTAATCTGTATGGCAAGTAAATAGAGGCAAAATGATGAATAAGTTGTATAAAAAATACTCACAGAACCCATTACACTGAAAGTGATACAAAATAAAAGAATGAAACTAAAAAAAAAAAAAAAAAAATTAAAAAAGGATTCCAAACCCCTCAATTCATGAAGTGACTGTCTGTTCAAATTTCAAACAATACAAACAATACAAACAATACAAACAATAAAAACAATACAAACAATACAAACAATACAAACAATACAAACAATACAAACAATACAAACAATACAAACAATACACTGACACTGGACATAATGACAAAGGAATAGTTTGACACTGATTCCTACCAGACATTCCCAATTCATCTTTATATCATTTTCATATTATATAAATATAACCCTTTACCAGCGAGCTTCGATTTGACTAGGTACAGATAGAATATTCTGCAGTCTTCATTTGGAAAGATGTAACATAAATCTCTGATGTTTGTAAAAGAAAAATTGATTAATTACTAACAATTCTGCAAACACTACGATACTCATATAGTTTAAAGGCAATGGAAACAAAACAAAACAGACAAACAACAGATCTCCCATTGCTTTGTATCTTTAACCTTTGGTAATATGTATATAATATATCACAATAGGAGTAAAAATGAGCACGCCCTCATCAGAGCCAGCGATGAAGAACACTGGAGCAGAGTTAAAAACAGTGGTGGGATTGATGCTCTGAGATAAAGAAGAAATCTGCTGATGAAAACAACTATCAAACACTGCCCTGTTTAAACGTGCATCCATATAGAACAGACATGACAATATCAAACCTAACACAGCAGATTTAACATATTCAGTGCACTTGTAAAAGAAATCCTACATCATAACTCTGGAAAATGGGCGTTTACCAAGGAAGATGACATTTCATCTGAAACAACTACGAACTGTCCTCGAAATATAATACCCAACCAGAATATCAAACAAATCTTTAGACTGCATAACCAAAGAACCACCATTATCTATCACAATCCAACATGAAAGGGTCTGACTTTTCGGCCACATTCTAAGACAAGATGTGAACACTCTGAGCAACAAAGCGATGGTTCACTATTTCAACCACAAGAACAAAAAGCAAAGAGGTCCACCAAGAACATCAATAGTTACAACACTAAGACGTGACCTCAGACATGTTGACCAACAGTTAAAATCAATTCAAGATCTTGAAACAATCTGGCCATGTGCAAAAGTACAACGGGAATGGAAATTTGTCGCCTCAATAATAATCAGAGAAGCCGAGGCGGAATAACCTATCAAGTATTCAGCAAAAGGGCCTTAAGTCAGTCAGTCAATATATCCTGGTTTGGACAAACATTTCACAACAAATGACAGAAACAACTCACCTTTAGAAATAATCCACGACAAAAATAAAGAAAAAAAATGTTATGAATTCATCATAATGAGTGACATTCATGGTTGTAATGGTAGTAGTGTTCAATGAACCAAAATTTAGTCAATAAAATAGAGAAATTGGCAGAATATCCAACAAAGAGTTGAAAAGAATGGAGAATGATATTTATGATATTCTAGAATTGCAGTTGCAGTCAGAAAATCTATTATTTTGTTTGTTTGTTTTTAAGAGTTTTACGGCGCTTGCAACACATTTAGGTTATATCAGCGCCAGTAAAAATGAAGAAAATGGGATAGTAAAGAGTTATAGAATTACAATTAAAGCACCCAAGAAAAAGTAAGACATAGGGGAACTGGGAACAAAATAGGGATCAGATGTAGATTCCAAGAGCATACCACCAATGTACTTAGTTTGAGATCACCTAAAAGTCTCATCCAGACACAAGCACAGGTCCCAACTAAGAGGAATACACTCAAATGTTTACCAATTATATAATATAATATGTAAACTAAACATAATACAATGTATAACAGAGAGATGATTTACAAGGAAAAAATATCATCTCCCAAAACTATAACTATACATTCGACTATTTCCCTCCCAAACAAGGAACTCCGGCAAGGATCAGGACAAAACTAAGTAATCTCATTCCAAGACAATGACAGGAAACAATTGGGAAACGGGTATGGGGGGATAGAAGACACAGTATGTACCTCCCTGCCCACTATGGGAGGGAAAATCTATTATATAAGTTCAGCAAATATTGAGGAGTTCAACCCAACGTGTACGTTTTCTTCAGGTCTGATAACCCAAATGTTATGGGGCTCATTGTTGTTATAGAAATACACTCGACCAAGCGCAAAATGTGTCAGTGCATGACGTAATCAGTCGGAAGGTGAAAATTTTGGATTTGCATTTTTTGCATTTTCTGAAAGAATAGAATGTGCTCCCCAGAGCATTTTAATCTTTATTTGAAGTAAATCGGGTGATTTTTCATGAAGTTATGGTCAGATGTATGGGAAAGGTATCCAGCAACTTTTTTTCAAATTTCATACTATTTCAACTTGACGAGCTGTAAAAAATATTTAGAAGTGATATTAAGCTTTGATATTTTCCTAAGATGTACAAAAAGGGTTGATTTAACCATTTATGACAAGAACTCAATTTGGATATAAATTGACTTTCTAACTAAACTTGGCAATATCTCAGTTCAAACCTTTTCACCATCCGACTGATTATGTCATTCACAGTAACAAATTATCTCCTTTACAAAAATGTTTTATCAAGTTCATAATAGAACCTCAGATAACCACGCCTCTTGGACAGTCGTCATAATGTAAACAATGGCAGTGATTGGTAAACATAAGAAAACTACACAGGTTTCACTATATCTATGGTCTGTGTCTAAGTAAAATACCCACTGTTCTACAGCTTGATGAATATAAATTAACTCAGAAATCTATGTGTCAAATTAAACATTTATAATATTATGATCGAGAAATTGTGTGATAACTAGTCACCCATTTGGCGGTATTAAAACAATAACAATGTTCAGAGAGAGAGAGAGGTCGAATTCATTCGCTTTATTATTTATAAACAACCAACTATGTTTGTCCGAGCACGTGTGGAGGTGTGTCACAAACAAATCCCACGTTTTGATTGGTCAAAAATCCACTGGTTAATTGCATTCGGTTATCAGACCTGCTACTGATGTGCACGTCAGTAATAACCCCATGAATCACGCCCAACCACCTCCTTACAAAACATTGTAGAAAAAAAAGCAATATGGTGGCAAAATAGGACAACATTTTGGTGGTACCAGCAACTGAAATGTGTTTTTTTAAAAAGGGTTTTACGGCGCTTGCAACACATTTCGGTTATATCAGCGTCAGTAGAAAGGAAGAAAATGGGATAGTAAAACGTACTAGAATTACAAATAAAGCACCCAAGAAAAAGTAAGACATAGGGGAACTGGGAACAAATAGGGATCAGAGGTAGATTCCAAGAGCATATCATCAATGTACTTAGTTTGAGATCGCCTATAAGTCTCAACTGGACACAAGCACAAGATCCAACAAAGAGGAAAACACTCAAATGCTTAAATTATACATTCAAAATAACAAATATAATACTAATACATAACAGAGAGATGATTTACACAGAAAAAAATATCATCTCCCAAAACAATAACTAACTATGCATTTGACTGTTTCCCTCCCAGCCAGGAATCCGACCAGGGCCATGACAAAACCAAGCAATCTCATTCCAAGACAAAGACAGAAAGCAAGTTGGAAAACAGATATAGAGGGATAGAAGCCACAGTAATTACCTCACTGCCCTCTATGGGAGGTCAGGAACCCCACCCAGTTATCAGACCTGCCAATATGTGCACGTCAGTAATAACCCCATAAATCACGCCCCCCCCCCCCCCCCCCCCCCCCCCCCCAACCACCTCCTTACAAAACATTGTAGAAAAAAACCCAATATGGCGGAAAAATAGGACAACATTATGGTGTAACCAGCAACTGAAATGTGCAAAAATAAACGGTAAGAATAAAGGAAGACAATCAATTATAGTACATTACAAACAAAATTATTCATAATGAAGATGATCACATTTACTGAGTTTCATTACAATCAACAAGAAATAATAATCAATATAATCAAAAACTGAAATGAAATAAAATAATGCATTTAGTGAATCTTGATAAAGAAAAAAAACCCAACGAATATTGAACATTTAAGAGTAGAGAGAGAGAGAGAGAGAGAGAGAGAGAGAGAGAGAGAGAGAGAGAGAGAGAGAGAGAGAGAGAGAGAGAGAGAGAGAGCGAGAGAGAGAGAGAGAGAGAGAGAGAGAGAGAGAGAGAGAGAGCGAGAGAGAGAGAGAAGAGAGAGAGAGAGAGAGAGAGAGAGAGAGAGAGAGAGAGAGAGAGAAAAAAAAGTAAGTCTAGAGAACTGACAAAGAGTTAATGATATCACAAGTCAATGTTAGCATAAATAAATTTTACAGCGCTTGCACCCCTTCAAGTCAGCGTCAAATAAAATAGAGTAATTATAAATCTGCACTGACAAGCACCTTATTAAAATCAAGACCTGAGAGATGAGTTCAAACAGGGCATTGAGGTAAATTCCAAGAGCTCTTTTCCCTTTGAAACATTTATGGACACCAGTATCTGTTTTAGGTCATTTTAGCAAAAATGAAAAAAAGGAATTTGTTTGTTTTTAAGGGTTTTACGGTGCTTCCAACACATTTAGAAAACGGTAGGGGCTTTGTTTTCCACGTTAATTTGTGTATGGTTGTGCTGACGAAGGATTTGTACCCGAAACGTCCATTGTCTGTTTTGTTCCCATACGAAGCCTCTCCATTTTCACTCTTTCGTTAGTATACAACACATTTAGGTAATATCAGCGCCAGTATTTGGAAAACAGATTATATAGGGGGATAGAAGACACAGCAAGCCCTCTATGGGAGGTCAGGAACCCCACCCAGCCAAACTTCTTTTCCACAAAGAGCGCAGTAACAAAGGTGGGACTGTGGCTTGATTGAGAGCTAAACCACATAGTTGTAACTGTTTTCTTTTGTAAATCCTTTGTCCTCCAGTTCTAACCAGATAGGCGAGAGGAGATATTATGATTTAAAAAAAAAAAAATTCATTCTCACAGTTGTTCTGTTTCAAGGATGAATGCTTGTGATGTAAATAAATAAATAAATAAATAAACAAACAAATTGCAAACAAGAATGCTCATTATGGTCTTCGGTAATATCGGTGGTTACTATCACAAACGGGAATGCTTTTGATACAGTCACTATAGATACGTCATTGATATCATTGACAGAATAACATGTTTTTTTTTTAAAACATCATAATAATACGAATAAAGACAAATACCAAAAATATTTTTAAAAAGGTTTGTCAAAAGTGTCTTGAACACTGGAGTGTTCGTTTTTTTTTCCTTCACTATTTTAGACTTTAAAAAAAAAAAAAATAAAAAATAAAAATTTAAGTTCATCCATTGATTGAAAAGATTCAAAGGGCTAAGATGAACTATTTGCCATTGTATGTTAAATGAAACTTGACTTGGACATTTCAATAAAATTAAGAGAATAAGAACATACGAGTTTTGAAAAAGTATGGGTTAGTCCTTAAAACCGTCCAGTTCTGGGGTTAATAAAGCTAGACAACAACAACAACAACAAACAAACGATGGAGGACAAAGCAAATTAGTTTAAAGAGAGATAACTGATGAATTTCAATTAACATCAAAATGATTGTGCGATATACTTTAACTTTAACTGACATCACATTTTCAATTTATCGTTAAAAAAAAAAAGCAAGAACAAAGAAGTACACCTGTTGTATCTTTTCTTTTAGTTCCCTCCCCCCCCCCCCCCCCCTCCCCCACACAAAAATCACAGAAAAAAATGGCACATTAATCTGTATGGCAAGTAAATAGAGGCAAAATGATGAATAAGTTGTATAAAAAATACTCACAGAACCCATTACACTGAAAGTGATACAAAATAAAAGAATGAAACTAAAAAAAAAAAAAAAAAAATTAAAAAAGGATTCCAAACCCCTCAATTCATGAAGTGACTGTCTGTTCAAATTTCAAACAATACAAACAATACAAACAATACAAACAATAAAAACAATACAAACAATACAAACAATACAAACAATACAAACAATACAAACAATACAAACAATACAAACAATACACTGACACTGGACATAATGACAAAGGAATAGTTTGACACTGATTCCTACCAGACATTCCCAATTCATCTTTATATCATTTTCATATTATATAAATATAACCCTTTACCAGCGAGCTTCGATTTGACTAGGTACAGATAGAATATTCTGCAGTCTTCATTTGGAAAGATGTAACATAAATCTCTGATGTTTGTAAAAGAAAAATTGATTAATTACTAACAATTCTGCAAACACTACGATACTCATATAGTTTAAAGGCAATGGAAACAAAACAAAACAGACAAACAACAGATCTCCCATTGCTTTGTATCTTTAACCTTTGGTAATATGTATATAATATATCACAATAGGAGTAAAAATGAGCACGCCCTCATCAGAGCCAGCGATGAAGAACACTGGAGCAGAGTTAAAAACAGTGGTGGGATTGATGCTCTGAGATAAAGAAGAAATCTGCTGATGAAAACAACTATCAAACACTGCCCTGTTTAAACGTGCATCCATATAGAACAGACATGACAATATCAAACCTAACACAGCAGATTTAACATATTCAGTGCACTTGTAAAAGAAATCCTACATCATAACTCTGGAAAATGGGCGTTTACCAAGGAAGATGACATTTCATCTGAAACAACTACGAACTGTCCTCGAAATATAATACCCAACCAGAATATCAAACAAATCTTTAGACTGCATAACCAAAGAACCACCATTATCTATCACAATCCAACATGAAAGGGTCTGACTTTTCGGCCACATTCTAAGACAAGATGTGAACACTCTGAGCAACAAAGCGATGGTTCACTATTTCAACCACAAGAACAAAAAGCAAAGAGGTCCACCAAGAACATCAATAGTTACAACACTAAGACGTGACCTCAGACATGTTGACCAACAGTTAAAATCAATTCAAGATCTTGAAACAATCTGGCCATGTGCAAAAGTACAACGGGATTGGTAATTTGTCGCCTCAATAATAATCAGAGAAGCCGAGGCGGAATAACCTATCGAGTATTCAGCAAAAGGGCCTTAAGTCAGTCAGTCAATATATCCTGGTTTTGACAAACATTTCACAACAAATGACAGAAAGCCTAATGGAAAGGGTCTACAGAGACACGACAGTAGCCTACTCTGAAAAAAACATGATTTTTTTTTTCAGTCAGAAAATTTTTCCTCCCTATATCATTTGACTAAAATTCTCTCCAACGTGTGTGTCAACGATTCTTAAACCCAAGACTTCAAACTCAGATGGGGATTTTAAAAAACAGCGAAAGTGGACCTTTCAGACATGCGAGGAGAAAGAATTGGCAGTATATCCATATAAGAATCAAATGGATTCTAGAATAAAATTAGGGATGCCAGACAGGCAGTAATGCTAGGATTCTCTACTAAATGAATTCAGCATCTTGATGAGTTTATTTCACTTCGCATCGCCTTATATAGTTTTTACTTTAATTAAATTTAGAGTCGTTGCCAATATTGAGGCTTAAATAAATAGATAAATAGATAAATAAATAAATAAATAAATACATCACAAACAGGAATGCTCATTATGGTCTTCGGTCATATCAGTTACTATCACAAACGGGAATGCTTGATAAAATTATAAAGAGTAGCTTTTTAAAAAACCATTATAATATTATGTATAAAGCCAAATATCAATCAAATGAGACAGTAATATATTTTTGTCTCAATCTTATTTTCTATGTATGCAATAATTTTTCTTTTAAAAAAAAAATTAATTCTTATGCTTTCATAGTTCGTTAATCTTTGTATCAAGGCGCAGCATAAACCTCATTGTTACCATTTAAGGCAAGTACAAACAGTGATGAATCTAGTATAAACCGCTCAGGTGGGATTTCATCCCAAAAAAACCCAAAAACCAACAACTTCAATGGGTTTAGACAATTTGTGTCCGTGCATGACATAACCAGTCGAAAGGTAGCAATTGTCGATTTGCATTGTTTAGCATTTTCTGAAAGAATATGCTCCCCAGATCATTTTAATCTTTATTTGAAGTAAATCGGGTGATTTTTCATGAAGTTATGGTCAGATGTATGGGAAAGGTATCCAGCAACTTTTTTCAAATTTCGTACTTTTTCAACTTGACCAGCTGTAGAAAATATTTAGAAGTGAAATTAAGCATTGATATTTCCCGAAGATGTACAAAAAGGGTTGATTTAATCATTTATGACAAGAACTCATTTTGGATAAAAAATTGATCTTCTAACTAAACTTGGCAATATCTCAGTTCAAACATATTCACTATCCAACTGATTATGTCATTCACTGTAACATTTATCTTTTTTTACGAGGAACCTCTTACCTCATAAGCACAAGGGTTGGTTTCGATTTTAGATTGAGTCTAGGTTTTTGGGGGGTTTTTTTCCTCTAATTCATCTATCCATATATTAGTGGTTAGATGTTAGGTCTCTTAGGTCTGGTGCAAAGTGTTTTGAGACAGAATAGCATCCTGTCCAAATGACAGCAATAAAACATAACTGTTTGTTCACTGTTTCAGAAAAAAAAATAAACTTGTAATAATAGTGCTCTAATTCTCATGAACAATATTGAATGTCATGTTTTCATTATAATTAAATTGCATTCAAAATAGCATACATTATCAAAAAATTGCATAAAAAACAGCATACATATAATACCAAACATCTATAAATACTACAACGCATTTGTAACTAATCTATTCTTTTGGCAAGCAACAGAAAAAGTTATGAGGTATTCATGGTTTTGTCAACAAATTTCAAAAATTAGCAACAAAAAAAACCCCAAAAAAAACATAACCCTTTAAAATTAGTCCTTTAAAACACAATTTCAACAATTTAAAGCAATTAGCCAAAAAAAAACAAACAAAAAAAAACAAAAAAACAATAAACAACAATAAACAAAATGCAGATGGTTCGTTAAAAAAAACAAAAACAAATTAAAATCGTCTAAAAACACGTGGATAAAAGTTTTTATTTGTTTTTATTTTTTTCAGCGCTTATAGCACTTTAAGGTTATTTCCGCATCAGAAATGGCAAGATAACAGGGAAAGTTAATAGATTACAGGTCTGTTTGTTTCTGCTGGTATTTAATGGTTTTATGGTGCTTGCGACACATTTATTGTTTGTTTGTTTTTTAAGAGTTTTACTGCGCTTGAGGATACATTTAGGCCATTTCAGCGCCAGTAAAAAAGTAAGAAAATGGGATAGTCAAAAACGTTATAGATTACAATTGAAAGTACTTAGGCCATTTCAGCACCATTCATGGTAAGATTAAAGGGAAAGTTAAAAGATTGAAGGTCTGTTTATTTCTGTTTGTTTTTAAGGGTTTTACGCTGCTTGTGACACATTAACTCTTTCAGCACCATTGGCTGCACACACTGATGGTAACAACAACAACAACAACATATTGATGCTATGCATTTAGATAAAATACTGACAATATCCGCCAGCTGGATATAACGTACAAACACACAATACTATGATGTATAACCTTAAATGTTTATAGTCATATTGATAGAATTTAGTGAGAACTAATCATTAAAATGGCTGTCTAAAAACAATAACAAAGAGCTGATTGACGAAATTTCGCTCCATCTGTTAATCATTAAAATATATATCAAAGTTATAGATGGATGATTTACCAAGAAACATACTTCATCTCTCATTCTAAAAGATTGATTCAGCTATCTCCCACCCAGCAAGAAAGCCCAGACAAGGCCTGAATTAAAAACATAAAAATGGTCTCATAAATGATAAAGGGGCAAGAGGACACAGCAGACACAGCAAAAGTAGAATATAGTACCCATCACCACCCTAAAAAAAAAACCCCGTGTTCCCATACTAAAGGGGATTTTAACCACCTCAAATAAAATTTAAAAAACAAATACAAATAAATACAATTGTGCTATCCAATCTGAAAATGTGTGACCTATTGACTCAAAAAGGTATTAATGTCAGACTCAACGAGATGTAAAAAGTGATATTAAAAAGAAATTATGTCTGATTTTAGTTATTGACAATTTAGAAAATATCACTCTCTTCAATACTATCTTTTAAAAAACAAAACAATCTCATTTTTAACTGTAGATTAAATTCTTGGCTCATGACTCAAGAGACCATCTCAACATAACACTGTTTTGAGGTAGTAGGTCACGTATATTTTATCATTAATCTAAGAATAGATTGAGAGCAAAATTCACATTTAGTTAATTAAGATTGTAAATCGCAGCATAAGAAAATATAATAGATCAAACTGTGGGAGAAAAAAAGAATATCGCAATCATAACCTTCAGTTGTTTTCAAAAATAAAATCTCTACTGATGAATAGAACACAGTCTCGGATGGCAGTGGTAATCTATCTTTTTGAATCATGTTCCTTCAGTTGTTTTCAAAAATAAAATCTCCACTGCTGAATAGAACACAGTCTCGGATGGCAGTGGTAATCTATCTTTTTGAATCATGTTCGAAAAAAAATTAGAAAAAAATCTCGACTGCACCCGGGATCGATCTCGGTCCCTTAGCATGTGAAGCGAGTGCTCTACCAACTGAGCTATCGAGACCCCCTCTCTTCATTTTAGAGGAGAATAAATTCAATTTCTGGCCTTGCACAAAACTCCAATTTCATACATCTCTTTATTTTATTTCTAAATTCATTTTTGTGGGATATGATTCATCACAACATTCTACCGTTTTGAGATGATGCCTCACATATTTCTGAATTTTGAGATTTGTAGGAAAAGAGTCGTTAGTTCTGATATGACTGATTGGTTTCTCTTTTATTATATGATAACACCTAAATTCATGAAAATAATTTGGCAAAAATAATCTGTTATTTGTGAATTATAAATTTGGCAAAAATAAATGAACACATTTAAAGCTGCTTGAATATAAAATATAACTGATGACAGTGCTGCCGTACTCTGGAAAAACCGATATTTAAAAATTTGGCCAGAAAACTCGACCTTCAAATATCGATCGATTTAAATGACCCTCATCTTGGCAAAAACTCTCAAACCTGGGACTTTGCAAAGTCCCAGGTTTGAGAGTTTTTGCCAAGATGAGGGTCATTTAAATCGATCGATATTTGAAGGTCGAGTTTTCTGGCCAAATTTCTAAATATCGTTTTTTCCAGGGTATAGCAGAGTGGTATAGGCATTTTTATATCATAATGAAAACATCTGTACAAATGATACCAATATAAAATGTAAAATTAAAAATGGTTACAATAAATATTGCTGTTTGATGCAAAGGTTTATGTTACCAAACTAAGAATTTCAAGAAAATAAAAATGGTTCAATGGAACCATAAAAAGGGGTGAATAAAAATTCAAGATTTTTCCCTAAACCCAAATGAAGGAATGCAATAAAAATACATGTAGTGCAATTCAATTTAAAATGAGATCCATTTGATAAACTCTCTCTCTCTCTCTCTCTCTCTCTCTCTCAATCTCTATTGCTCCCATGTTTGTGTATGTGTGTGTGTGTGTGTGTATGTATGTGTGTGTGTGTGTGTGTGTGAGACAGAGTGTATGTGTCTTACTCTCTCACTATTTTTTTTTCCTCTCTCATACTATTTCTTGATATTTCTTTCTCTGTCCACCCAGCTTCACGTAGTTTCAAAATTGTACTTTGAAATAATAAATTGGGTTAATTTTTTTTTTTTTACTTTTGGCATTTTGAAATCGTATTTACTTTATAAAATAAGATAAAAATGTCACATAAATAATTCTTATTTCATACATTCTTTAGTAAAATAACAAAATTTCACTTGTAGATGATGTCATCTCTGATCCTACATGAAAAGTGTTGCTGTTGCTTTTGGCTTGGGACCCCTTAAAAGCCCTTCGAGCATGTTTAGTTGATTTTGCGATACATAAAAGTACAACTTTTTTTTTTTGTCTAAATGCCTTGGACAAACGGGGTTTTTTGTTTGTTTGTTTTTTAATTCGAGATATCCCACTTGTCTTTAAATCCCACTGATTAATTTGATGACAGTAATTGAAAAAAAACACACACAAAAAAACCAAAAAAAACTGTGGTATGTCGTTAACAGTAAGTGTCTTTTTCAACAGGCACCCATCGTTGAACTGAATGTATCACAGCCTCAACCCACCTGAAGAAAAAAAGTAATAAACAAAATTAACAAAATATGACCCATTGTCTAAATTTGAAGTGATGCCAGGCTGCTAGAAGCTGTAGACTGTAAAAAGTAATAAACAAAATTGAATATAACAGCTTCAAAAAAGAACAAAATACCAAACACAGAAAATTTCGGGCTCAAAACCCTTCTTCAGCAAACAACAAAAAACAATAATGACATAAATAGATTACTAAATTCCAGATAGATGACAGAAATTATCTGTTTTTTGTTTTTGGCTGATGAATGGTTTTGAGTCTGAAATGTTCCATGTTCTATTCTTTTTTGAAGCTGTTACATTCATTTTTGTCTCAATTTGGGATGTTTGTTTGTTTTTTTTAAAAGGGTTTTACTGCGCTTTCTTGTTGCTTGAAGCATCAGTAAAAAGGAAGAAAATGGGTTAGTCAAATTTCTAGATTTGTAATTGAAAGCACACACACAAAAAAAATAGAAACTCAAAGGGGAATGGTTCAAATGGGGAACAGATGTAAATTCCAAGAACACATACTATCAGTATACTTAGTTTGAGATCACCGAAAAGTCTCATCCAGACACAATACAGGATCCCACCAAGGGGGAAACACTCAAATGTTTACATACCGTTATTTAAAAATATATATATATAAAAATAACAATGCATAACATTATAGCACTTTTTATAAGCCATTTCCCAAAAGTACTTCCTGCGTCATGTGGATCATTTCTTAAGAGCGCATCACAAAAAAATAAAATGCTGCATCCAAAGGGAAATAATTTACCTTTTCTTATCTGTTTCATTATCTGCTCCAAAGACAAACTGCCTCATCTTAGCATCAGGTGGTCGAAGACTGAAACTATTTTTTTTCTTGGCATGGCCGGCCACATCCACTGTGTAACCATGAAGATGGGCAACACCTGAGACAATGGGTCAAATCAGTATGGATTTATGTTTTTATAAATCAAACAGCAATCTCTACATTTTTAGGACATGTTTGGATGATAGAATTCATTTCAAGAGTATTTCTAAATGAAAAGGTCTAGTGTTAAATGTTGTTTATAGTTTACAATTTTCTGTTTATTTTGAGGTATATTTGCACTATTTATTATCCTTATTTATTTTTTAATGAATTTTTGAAAATTGGTAAATTTAACGAAAAATCTGTTATTTCCCTTGATTGCGAAAAATGACAAAATTTCCATTTTCAGATCTCAATAGCTCTTTAACCATGCTTCTTAGCGCACGGGAAAAAATTAGACATAGTGTGTGGGTACAAGTCTTTATGTAAAAGTGATCCTTTGGGTTCTTAGTCATTTACTTTTCTTAGAATGAGATCTCAAAAATGGAGTATTTTGCAATGCGAAAGAGTGTACTTTTTCTCGCTATTTCGAAAGGCCATAACTTTTTTATTTTTTAATATTTTTAAATAATTTCTTCTGTTCTGTACATCAATCAACACATAGTTTGAAATAAAAAGTCTTGGATTACTATTTAAAGCTATCTAAATTTTGGTCTGGAATACCTGCCTAAAATATATAAGGTTTGCAAGTTACTCGTATATCAGTCTGTAAAAAAATAGTTTTATAATTTCTAGATTTGCCAGTAATTTTGTGCTCGATGATATAAATTTTATATTGGCTTTTCGGAACAATGTTGATCACCAACCCTATTTTTGAAATAATAATAATAATAATAATAATAATAATAATACAAATAATAATAATAATAATAAAATAATAATAATAATATAATAATAATAATAATATAATAATAATAATAATAATAATAAATAATAATAATATAATAATAATAATAATAATAATAATAATAATAATAATAATAATAATAATAATAATAATAATAATCATAATCATAATAATAATAATACAAATAATAATAATAATAATAATAATAATAATAATAATAATAATAATAATAATAATAATAATAATAATAATAGTAATAATAATAATAATAATAATAATAATAATAATAATAAATAATAATAATAATAATAATAATAATCATAATCATAATAATAATAATCATAATAATGATAATAAAATAATAATAATAATAATAAAAATAATAATAATAATAATAATAATAATAATAATAATAATAATAATAATAATAATTAATAATAATAATATACAAATAATAATACTAATAATAATAATAATAATAATAATAATAATAATAATAATAATAATAATAGTAATAATATATAATAATAATAATAGTAATAATAATAATAATAAAAATTATAATCATAATATAATAATAATAAATCATAATAAATAAAATATATAATAATAATAATAATAATAATAATAATAATAATAATAATAATAATAATAATAATAATAAAAATAATAATAACAATAATAATAATAACATAATAAATATAATTATTATTATTACTGCTATTATCATTATTATATATTATTATTATTATTATTATTATAATTATTATTATATTATTATTTATTACTATTATTATTATCCTGATCATAAAGGCATTGACTGTACTGTACTGAGTATTACCGAGGGCACTGAAGATTGACATCCTGTAATAAAAGCAT
>NC_088370.1:10010376-10018023 GCF_034508935.2 Berghia stephanieae
CCCTTATATATGAAATCTCTCACTTTATTTTCTCTCCTGAAGGTTTGGTGGTAACCTTTAAAAGGGGGGTGAAATTAACATGTTAGCCTTAATCACAATGAAAAACACTGTAAATTTATTTGTCCTTGACCTTCATTTCTCTCAAATCTTGTTTTTTTATTTTTGCATCCCCTTTCAATTTCAAAATGATTAAAATTACCATTTGATGTAAAATTTAATTTTCAAGAAGTTTTTTGGTTTTTTTGTACTAATTTTATGTTGAACTGGACCCAAAATTGACAATTCTTCTGGGGAAATTTAAAAGGGGTTTTTCAATAGTAAACTAGGGGGAGTTTTAGCATCCAAGAACTGAAAATTATACAATCAATAAATATTCATGATCCAAAGCTCCTTTTTCACCGGAAAAAAAGTCCGGTCGGGAGAAAAAAAACCGGGTTAGGGGGGGCCCCAACTTCCGCAAATTCCCGGTGGGGTTTAAAATTGTTCCAAGGTACCCCCCCCACCCCCCCCTCCATCATAAAAATACAACCAACCACCAAATCATCTTATTATCCTACAATACAACCCCCACCACATCATCATCAAAACATCCCCACGCACTACTACGAACAAACCACCAGACCCCCAAAATCATCATCATATATACAACCACCCTACCATACTGCTAAAACCCCCACTCTTTCATCATTACCACTCAGTCCAAACCGTCAACCACATCACCTCATACCATATTCACAACCCAACCCCACCACACTACACATACCACAAAAACTAAAACCACCACCAATCACATCATCACACTGCTACTATTCAACTACAACCCCCTCACCACTACATCCAAAATTTCTACGACTACAACCATCACAAAACCACCATACTACAACCACACACCATCCCTACCCCCACTATACAACCCCACTCACCCTCCCTACCCCCACTACACAACAACCACCCCATCACCGCCCCATCATATGCTACAACAACATCACCAACCTACCCCCAATATTCAAAAATCCACAACAATCCTTCCCACCACAACTAAAACCCACCATTAATCATCATCTCTAACCCCCCCATCGCATCACCACCCTGCAATACTTAACCATCAACGCCACCTCTACAACCCCTTAATACTATCCAAATAGTGGCAAGCCCGTAAAAAACCCTTCAAACAAATTTAGTTAAAATACTCTCTCTTTTTCCTTCTCTCTTCTAAAAACTCCCCTCTCCCTTTAACCCCTCTCTCTCTCCTCTTTTTCTCTCTTTCTCTTCTATTCTATCTCTCTTCTTCTCTGTCCCAACTCACACTGTCGCCCACACCCAAATTTCCATCATTCGCCCCCGTCGCTTAAAACGGTGACCATAAAGGAAAGTATTACAACATGGGGTTTTTGATAAGAACATTTTAATTGTAAAAATAGAATAAAGTTAATTTTTGAATTTTTTTTGATAAATTTTATTTTTTTAACATATGAAATATTCAAATAAT
Organism: Berghia stephanieae; assembly: GCF_034508935.2. Lineage (NCBI taxonomy): Eukaryota > Metazoa > Mollusca > Gastropoda > Nudibranchia > Aeolidiidae > Berghia > Berghia stephanieae. Next base: position 10,011,866 of record NC_088370.1, read on the forward strand.
TGTATCCCCCTCTATCCTTATATAACACTTAAGTATTTTTTAAACTACACATTTTTTTTTTTTAAAATTTTTTTTTTTCATTTGATTTCAAATGTTTTTTTTGATCAAAAGGTATCTTGAGAGAGTTTTCGACGTTCTAACGGTTCGAGGAGTCAAAGAAAAAAGGGAAATCAATGGGAAAAATTTGTCCTAAAAAACCCTTAAAATCAATGGGCAATAAACAGGGAGGAAAGTACAACGCCGCTTTTTTGAGGATAGTGCTCTTCTGATTTAAGGAAAAAAACTAGCTAAGCTTTTTTATACGCAATATCCACTAAAGGCTCAAACGCTTTAACAAGGGTCTCTCCAACAGCAACACGAACAATTAAACAGACAAACGACTGTTAGGGGATTTACAAATTTTTTTCCCAAGAGGCAACCTGGTTGACGGCAGTTTACACCTAGGACGTTTAGAGAATATATAAGGGGTCTTTTTCCCAAAGGGCCCGCTTTTGGCCCGAGGGGCTCGAACCAGGGCCTTCCACCGAAAGTGAGTGTCATACCTACTAACCCCATGCGCCAAAGGTTGAATGAATGAAAGCCGTCTTCTAGACAGAACAATACAGTGTCCCCTCTAACCAATTAATTCATTGCGCTTCAAAATAAACGACGCACATTTGTGGTAGGGAGGGTTTGGATAATTTTATCGAAAATTATGTCCTCCTGTGTAGATATGTTTTACAATTGTAAAGTAAATTTTTTATAGCGTCAAAATTTCTCAGTTTTAAATGATAAATAACAAGTAAATTAAATGTGTTCAATGTAATTAAAGAAAAAAAAAAAGGACTTTCGGGTTTTCCCCCCAACAAAGCAGGATAATGAAACAACAGATAATGAGAATGTGGTAGTCGTTTTTAAAGTTAAGATCTTAAAAAACTACCCAAACATCCATTTTATCTGTTTTTTTTATGAAAGTAAATTTTAATTAATTTAATTGTTTTTATTTCTTCGAGCTTCAAGGTACATTTAAATGTTGTCAAGGGGTAAATCTTTGTGAAACCCTTTAAAAACATTAGCTTGCTATTGAACATAAACCCCCCGATTTTTGCCCCCAAAATTTAAAAAAAAAGTAAGATTTTAAAATCTACTTACCAATCTTCTTCCCTCCCCCATTTTTCTTATTATTTAGGGAATTAAAAAAAAAAATTTTTTTAAAAAAAGCCTGCTTAAAAACGCTTCATCGGGATTTTTAGATAACTAGTTTAAAATTTGGGGGTGAGGGGGGAGTGGAAAAAGCCTTCACTTTGACCCAAAAGGCCCCAGGCTCGAGCCCCGCTTAGGCATTTGTTTTTTTACTTGGGCAAAATTATTAACCCCTAATTGCTCATTTTTGGACAACATGGTGATTCTTTTACATCCATCTTTTTTGGGGAAAATTTCTTTTTCCTTCAGAATGCCTAGGCAAACATATCTTATGATGTCGTTGGGAAGGGCATAATTTTTTAATTTTTTTGTTTTAAACTTATATTGACGAGTTTTTGGAAGGGAGGCTCCGATTCCCACCTTTTCCCATTTGGAAAAGTTTTTCACATAGTAAAGTATAGTCATCTCAAGTAACCAGATGTTAAAATACTTTTTAAAGCGAAATGACCAAAATGTGAGAGGGTTTTGAGCAGGCATAGTTAGCCCTTTGGAAATTCCCCTTTACAGCATTCTCTCACTGTATTCGGGTTTTAAAAAGGATTAAATGCTGTTAACAGGTTGTTCGTCCAAAAAAATTTGTAAAATTGCCTAACGGGCGTCCTGTTTCATTAACTGTTGGGTGTTACTTTTGGGCTTGGGATCCTTGTAAACCCTTTTTAACTATTTAGGGGGTATGAATGCTCAATTGGGTTTTTTTTTTTTAAATTAAAAAAAAATATTCTTCTCATAAAAGAAATAAAAATAGCCCAAATTTTTTTTCTTATCTTAATTCAATTTTCAGTTCATTTTATACTGACAAAAAACCATTTTGGACAACGATCATATTGCCTTTGGATTTGGTTTAAATTTTAATATTAAAGAAAATTGGGTTTTTTTTCGGGTAATCATTAGTTTAAAAAGGCCCTGTTTAATTTAATGGGATTCTTTACTTCCCGCTTTTTATTTAGTTTCCCCCCTGCAGGGTGCCTTGGGGCTATATTAAGAAAAGTTTGAATTGTCAAACAAAAAGGTTAAAAATTTTTTTTTTATTTTTCTCCAATACACCACCCCACTATTAATTTTTAGATTATAAATCTTCTTGGGTTTCAAAATTTTTTCAATTGCTTATACAAATTTCTTTCCACTTGTTGATGAATTTTTGATTTTCGTAAAAAAAATAAAATAACAAAAATAAACTGCACAAAAGTCAACAATGTTAAGCATAAATGGCAGGTAAGAAAAAAATATTGTAAAAATTTTCCCAACTTTGTTTTTTGGGGGGGGGTAAGCATTTTACAAACAATACTTCACCGGCGGGTGGGGTCCCGCAAAGGCTTAAGGGGATACGGTAAGAGTTAAAACAAAGACCTACGGTACTATACTGTAGAAAGGGGAATTAGGTTCCTTTGGCCCCAAAAAAAGGGGAAACTTAAACTTTTTTAATCTGTGTAAATGATGTAAAAATTTCATTTTTTTGATATTTTTCATTTTAAAATTTAACCAAAAAACCCATGACCCGAGTGATCCCTCTTTCAGAAGGTTAGATTGACAACAACATCAGAAGACCAACCAGTGGGGTTTTTCCCGTATTCTGTATGGTTTTTTTTCCCAAAAATAGGGAAGGTTTTATCATAAAAATAGGGTTTGGTTTTAAGTAAAATACAAATTAAAAAAACAACAAAAGTTTTTTGCAGAAAACTTTTTTTTTTGGTCTTTCTGTCATTTCTTGAGAAAATTTGCCTTGCATTTTTTCGTGTTGAATCGATTTTGCAGGGGGGCCAGGAATAAATTTTTTTTCCAAAATACGGGTTTTTTTTTCCCAAAATCAGGGTTTTTTTCCAAAAAACCGGTTTTTGTCCAAAATCAGGTTTTTGCCCCAAAATCATTTTTTTTTTCCAAAATACGGTTTTTGCCTAAAATAGGGTTTTTTTTTCCTAAAAAAACGGGTTTTTTTCCAAAAAAAACATTTTTGTCCAAAATACAGGGTTTTTTTCCCAAAAATACGGTTTTTTGGGCCTAAAAACAGTTTTGTCCCAAAATACGGGTTTTTGTCCTAAAAAAGGGTTTTTGGTCTTTAAAAAGGGGTTTTTTAAAAGGGGGGTTGGCATTCGCAGGTTTTTATCCTTTGGTTTGCGGGGTCCAAAGTAAAATTTTCCCCATATCAACAGACCAAACCCCAATTCAATATACCCCTGGTGGACGGGGAAACCAAAAAAAATTCGTTGCACCCAAGAATCAGTACGAAACGAGGGGATCTAGCACGATTATTGGGCCCCCAAAAATTTCTCTTGGGTACGTTATGCACCCTTCCCCAAAACGGGGTTTTCGGTTGGTTAAATTTTAAAAAAATTAATTTTTAACCAGGGAAATCAACTTGGTTAGTTTTATTTTTATTAGGAAATGGATACCTATTTTAGGTTCAATGAACAATTTTATTTTTTTCCCGTTTAACTTAAATTCGGGCCCTTTTAAACATTGCTCGTTCAGACTAACACGTTTTGAGACGATGGGCAATATTTGGTTGTAATTAAATAATTTTAATTAAATCAATCCAAATTTTCAAAACATTTTAGAAAAAAAAAACTTTTTATTTTAAAAAAATTTTAAAATAAACGTTGACTTTAAAAATTTTTAACAGGGGACAAGACCGAGGGGTAAATCACATCAGGGTTGGGTGGTAAATTAAAAGGGTTTTTTCCCTTTTTTATTTACTCCTTTTAGGAAAAGAAAGAAGTGACTTTTTAACGAAGTTCAAACTAAAATTTTTGGGGACTCCTTTATTACAGCCCCCCAATTATACCCTTGGATTGGGGGAGTTAAATATTCAAGGGGGGGGGTTTGGGTGTTGGCATTGCCAACTAAACAAAATTAAAATTCTGTACGAAAAGGTTTTAAATAAAAACATCAAATATGCAAAAATTTAAATGCAGAAAAAACAAGAAATTGATAAAACGAGAATTGAGGAAAATATGAAATTGATAGGTTTTTTATATTTTGACAGTTTCAGGGAGGGAATAGGTTTGTAAGATGGACGGTCTTATTTTTAAATAAATTTTTCCCCTTTTAATTTAAATCTTATTCATTTAATTTTTTTATAACAATCTTGCTGAATAATGATTTAGGGATTGTTTAAAAGTCAAAAATCAACAACAACAAAAATTTGTGGGCTTTGTGTTCAGGGGGCATAACCACCTTTGGACAAAGGCGATTTGACTTCATTGTGCTTTAACCACTAAATCCGGGAATTTTTGCTACTTTTCAAAATTGGAAAAAAAGTATTTAAAAGGACATGTACATTATAATTTTATTCAACTACATAAAAAATTTAAAAAAAAAAAATTCTTTGTATATGTCAAATTTTGTTCAAAAAAATTATAAAAAGGCATGGGGGAAAAGTCCCGGGGGAAAAAACGTTAGCGGGGGGGGTTTGCTGATTAATCCATTGAAAAATTTTTTCTCACATGTTCTTTGTCCCCGGTGTAAAAAAAGGGCCCGACGATAAGATTTTTTCCCATTAAGAAAGAAAAATTAAATACAATATTTTCGACCTTACTTTTTAAATGTTGCGTTTGTTTAACCTTTTTTAATATCCCCTAACCTGACATACCAATACCCCGGGGAATTTTAACCCTCCTTTTAATTTTTCGAAAAATTAAAAAAGGGGAAATAAACAAAGTAATGTTCTAAATGTTTACATTTTTAGGTTTAAAAAAAATTCTATGACTTTTTCTTTTTAAAACATTTTACCAATTTTGAAAAGTACAAAAATTCCTTGGATTTAGGAAAAGCCTATAAAATTTTTATAAAATTGTTCGGTTTCAAGCTCAAGATTTTAAAAATTTTTTTTTTCACCTTTTCGGCACCCACAAAGGGGTGTGGAATTAAAGGGGACAAATCTTGGGGCAGTAACAAAAAATGTCCTTCAAGACCAAAGAATATCAAACTAAAACCCGTGAAAATTTTTTTAAAAAAGATATTTTCCCCGGGTTTTGCGTTTTGTGGTCAATGTAGACCCGTTTTAGATTGGGGAAAGGGCCGGGTTCGCCTTTTGGGGCACATATTTTTTCCTTGGAAAAGGCCATTATCCCAAACAGGCCCCTGCTCGCCACATTTTTACATGTTCGGGGCCCGGGCCACTTTTAAAACGCTTTGAGCACGTTTATGGATTTGCGCTTTAAAAAACCAATTTTTTTTGGTTGTGTTGAAATTTTATCTGACCTCCGTGAATGGGGGTTTTTAAAAGTGAAAATGGGGAAAGTGCTTTACGTAGACCCAAATTCTATCCAAAGGTTTCAGCAATTGTTACTTTCCTTTAAAGGGATGAAATAAAAAAGGTTCCGGGGTTTTTTAAAAATCCTTTCAGACTGATTAAGTAAAATGGGGGGGTGTGTAATTTTAATTTAATGATTTGGGGCATTATTAATTTTTTATAACTAGCTTTAATACTAATTAAAAAAATTTTTAAAAAAAAAATTTAAAAAAAAAACATTATTCTTTCAAACTACATTGAAAATTTAATCGAATTTTTCTTATTCTACCAGGAAAGGGGCCTTAAAGGGGGGGCTTCCACGATTTTCAACCAACAAAATTTCAAGCCCCCGTATTCAGGAAAAGTACAAGTTGGGTAACAGCTTTTCCGATGGGAAGAAACTTTTTTTTGTCCCAAGGGATACAAATTTAATTTTACAAACGACAGGTGACTTCTAGATTCATGTCGTTATCCCCAGAATTTTTTTCCCCGTTTTTTAAACTTTTTATTGGGCCTTCATTTTTTTTTTCCCGAAATATTTAAAATTTTTTTTTCCAAAATTATTTAAAGGGAAAATGTAAGTTGGGTTTGGGGAATGAGGTTGGGTTTGGGGAAATGAAAGTTGGGTTGTGAAATTAAAAATTTTGGTTTTTTTAAAGATAATTTTTGTGATTAGATAATTTTTTGGGAAAGATGATTTTTGGTTATAGATAATTGGGTTGGGAAAAGAAAGTTGTTTTTTTTCTTA
>NC_088370.1:10018121-10025621 GCF_034508935.2 Berghia stephanieae
TATTTTTGTTATTTTATTATTTTATCGAAAGTCAACAATTCATCAACAAGTGGAAAGCAACATTTGTATAAGCAATTGTAAATTATTGCAACCAAGAAGATTTCATCAGATCTTTGTAAATCAACTGTCAACAGTCAACAACATATGACAAGAAAAGATACAGAAGTGCTGAGCCACAGAGCCCCACAAGCAAATGTTAACACTCAAGAGCTTTAACACTCTTCTTTTAAAGCTGATTGTTTACACTTTCAAAGTTTTCTTTCTTGACATATTTATAAAATTGTCCTAATTAAAAACTCACCATAAATCCTCGCTGAGAGACGGTGGTACTCCTGCTGACTGTCAGCCCTCTGTATCAAACACTTCCTGCGGGAAATGTAGCTGGTCTTGAACTCATGCTCTGAGTCTGTCGTCGTCACAGAGTCCGACCTTTTGTGGCACAGCTTTTGACCAATCACAGATCTTAAAGGTTCAGTGAAAACCTCATCTAAGAGAGAAAGAGAGTGTTTGTGTGTGTATGCGTGTGTGTGTGTGGGGGGGGGGGGGGGGGGGGGGGGGGAAGGGTTGTCAGAGAGTGACAAAATCAATTAATCTGAAATTAATAGTATGGGTGGTGATATTGGAGAAAAATAATAATAAAAAGATTATTTAACTCTTTTTGTTTGACAATTCAAACTTATTCTTAATATAGCGCTCCCAAGGTCACCCTGCAGTTGGGAACTCAATCAAAACGCAGGAAGTAAAGAATCCTATATAATATTAAACAGAGCCATTTAAACTACATGATTACCAGAAAACAAACCCAATGTCTCTCTCAATATTCAAAATTTAATGACCAAATCCAAGGACAAATATGAATCGTTGTCTCAAAATGGTATTTTGTCAGTTATACTGAAGCTGAAAATTGAAGTTATAGATAAGAATATAAAATTTGGGCTATTTCTATTTCTTTTAATGAGAAGAATGATTTTTTTTTAATTTAAAAAAAAAAACCCAACTTGAGCATTCATAACCACTAAATATGTTCAAAGTGCTTTACAAGGGATCCCAAGCCAACAGTAACACCTAACATGTTAGATGAAACAGGACGCCTGTTAGGCAATTTTACAAATTTTTGTGGACAGAGACAACGCTGTTAACAGCCATTTAATCCTTTTATACCTGAATACAGTGAGAGAATGCATGTAAAGGGAATTTTCCAAGGACTCAACTATGCGCTGCTCAGAACGGGCCTCTCACATTTCTGGTCATTTCAGCTTTAAAATCGTATTTTAACATCTGGTTACTTGAGACTGACATAGTACTTTAGCAGATGTGCCAAACTTTTCAAATGGAAATTAGGTGGGACATCGGAGCCTCCATTCCAAAAACTCGCCTCAATGATAATGTTTAATACTAAAAATTTAAAAATTATGCCCTTCCACAACGACATCATAAGATATCGTCGCCTAGGCATTCCATGAAGGAATATAGATAATTTCACCAAACAAGATGTCTGATGTCAACAGGAATCACCCATGTTGTCCAAAGTGAGCAAATTAGGGGTTAATAATCTTGCCCAAGTAAAAAAACGAAAGTGCCTGAAGCGGGGCTCGAGCCTGGGACCTTTTGGGTCAAAGTGCAAGGCTTTAACCACTCGGCCACCTCACCCCCAAATGTTTAATACTAGTTATCAGTAAATATCCTGATAAGAAGCGCTTTTTAAGCAGGCTGTATTTAAAACAAATTTTTTTTTTTTAATTCCCGTAAATAATAAGAAAATGGAGGAGAGGAAGACGATTGAGTAAGATAGATTTTAAAATCTTACTTTTTTTTTAAATTCTGGGACAATCTCGGGGAGTCATGTTCAATAGACAAGTCTACAACTGTTTTGAAGCGATGGTTCACAAATGATTTACCACTTGACAACATGTAAATGTAGCTCTTGAAGCTCGAAGAAATAAATAACAATGTGAAATTGAATGTAAGCTTCACTTTCATATAAAAAAACAGATAAAATGGATGTTTCGGGTAGTGTTGTTAAGATCTTAACATCTTAAAAACGCCACTACCACATTCTCATTCATCTGTAGTGTTTCATTCATCCTGCTTTGTTGATAAAGGGGAAACCCGAAACGTCCATTTTATCTGTTTTCATATATTACATTGAAGCTTACATTTAATTTCACATTGTTATTTATCACTTGACAACATGAGAAATTTTGACAGCTATGAAAAATTTACTTTACAATTGTAAAACATATCTGACACAGGAGGACATAATTATTGCGATAGAGAGCCATATCCTAACACCATCCCCTACCACACAAATGATGCGTCGATTCTTAGTATTGAAGCTGCAATTGAATTAATTGGATTAGATTGGACCACTGTATTGTGCTGTCATATGAAGACAGGCTTTCATTCATGTCTAACCTTTGTGCGACTATGTGGTGTAGTAGGTATGACACTCACTTTCGGATAGGAAGGTCCTAGGTTCGAGCCTCGCTCTGCGCATAGCGGAGTCCTTGGAAAAGACTCCTTACTCATATTCTCTCAACGTCCTCAGGTGTAAACTGGCCGTCAACAGTGTTGCCTCTGTCGGAAAAAATTGTAATATCGCCTAACAGTCGTTATGTCTCGTTCTAATTGTTACGTGTTGCTGTTGGTCAGAGACCCTTTGTAAAGCGCTTTGAGCGCATTTAGTGGATATTGCGCTATATAAAAGCTCTAGTCTAGTTTTTTTACCTTGAATACCAGCAAGAGCACTATCCTCAACAAAAGCGGCGTTGCTACTTTCACTCCCTGCTTTCATCTGACCCATTGATTTTAAGGTGTTGTTTGAGGACAATTTCTTCCCACTTGCATTCCGTTTTTTCTCTTGACTCACTCGAACCCAGTTAGAACGTCGAAAACTCTCTGCATAGATACCTATTTGATCAAATAGAACATTTTGAAATCAAATGAAAAAAAAATTTAAAAAATAAAAATGATGATAGTTGAAAAGATACTTAGAGCTGTTGATATATGGAATAGAGGTGATACAAATTATTTGAATTATTATCATTATGTTAAAGAAATATATATATCAAAAATAATCTCAAAGTTAACTTTATTCTATTATTACAATTAAAATGTATCTTATCATAACCTACAGTGTTGTGAATACTTTCACTTTATGGTCACCGTTAAGCGTATCGGGGTCGAATGAATGAGATTCTGGCGTGTGACGACAGTGTGTAGTTGGAGACAGAGAGAGAGAGAGAGATAGAGATAGAGAGAGAAAGAGAGAGAGAGAGAGAGAGAGAGAGAGAGAGAGAGAGAGAGAGAGAGAGAGAGAGAGAGAGAGAGAGAGAGATATTTGAACTAAATTTGTTTGAAGGGTTTTTACGGCGCTTGCAACACTGATTGGAGTAGTATTAGTGGTTGTAGGGGTGGCGTTGTAGTGGTTGCAATAGTAGTTGCAGGGATGGTGATGCGATGGTGGTGGTAGAGATGATGATGTAATGGTGGTTGTAGTTGTGGTGGAATGGATGGTGATGTGGTATTTGTTGTAATATTGGTGGTAGGTGTGGTGATGTTGTTGTAGCAGTAGTGATGGGGACGGTGATGTGGTGGTTGTTGTAGTAGTGGTGGTAGGGATGGTGATGTGGTGGTTGTAGTAGTGGTGGTAGGGATGGTGATGTGGTTGTAGTAGTGGTGGTTGTGATGGTTGTAGTCGTAGTAATGATGATGTAGTGGTGATGATGGTTGTAGTTGAAGTAGTAGCAGTAGTGATGATGTGATGTGGTGGTGGTTGTAGTAGTAGTGGTAGTGATGATAGTGTGGTGGTGTTGGTTGTAGAAGTAGTGGTAGTGATGGTGATGTGGTGGTGACGGTTTGGTACTGTAGTGGTAATGATGATGACGTGGTGGTGGTTGTAGCAGTAGTGGTAGTGATGGTTGTAGTATAGTGATGATGATGTGGTGGTGCTGGTGGTTGTGTTCGTAGTAGTAGCAGTGGTGATGATGATGATGATGATGTGGTGGTGGTTGTAGTTGTAGTGATAATGAAGATGATGTGGTGGTGGTGGTTGTATTAGTAGTGACTGGAGGGAGGGGTGGGGGAGGTATCCTTGGAACAATTTAACCTCACCGGAATTTGACGGAAGTTGCCCGTAACCCGGAATTTTTTGCTCCAGACCGGACTTTTTTCCGGTGAAACCGGAGCTTTGGCATCACTGAATATCTGATTGACTTGTCATACATTTTCAGTTCTTGGATGCTAAAACTACCACTAGTTTACTATTGCAAACCAGTTTAATTCCTCAGAAAGAATTGTCAATTTTGGCTCGCATAAAAGTTGAGTACAAATAAACCAATAAAACTTCTTGAAAATTAAATTGATACATCAAATGGATAATTTTAAGTCAATTGTGAAATTGAAAGGGCATGCAAAAATAAGAAACAAGATTTGAGAGGAAATGAAAGGTCAAGGACAAATACAAATATACAGTGTCTTTTCATTGTGACTTAAGGCTAACATGTTCACATTTCAGCCCCATTGTAAAGGCTTACCACCAAGCCTTCATGGAGAGAAAAATAAAGTGAGTAGATGTGACTCATATATAAGGGAGCAACACAAAACAAAACGTTTCGGCCCTTGGCCTTCGTCAGGAGACAAAAAAACACAAACACAAATATGTAAATTTACAAAATATCACATTTACATATTTGTGTTTGTGTTTTTTGTCTCCTGACGAAGGCCAAGGGCCGAAACGTGTTTGTTTTGTGTTGTTCCCTTATATATGAGTCACATCTACTCACTTTATTTTTCTCCCCATTTTACCTGCTCATTTAGGCACCTCTAGCTTTGCTCAAACATTCATGATGTATAAGTTTTTGGGTTTTTTAAAATTAAAACTTGAAAAGCCATTTCAAATCTGCTTCTTATTAGATTCCATTCAGAAAGGTGAAAAACTTTTTTTTTTGTGGTCTTGAGTAACTAACTTTCATCATTGTAAACACACCAAGCCCCCTTTCTAAAGGTATAAAAGCGGTGTGATATAATCATTACTATCACTGTTACTATTATTATTATTATTTATTATTATTATTATTATATTATTATTATTATTATTATTATTATTATTATTATTATTATAATTATTATTATTGTTATTATTATTATTATTATTATTATTATTATTATTATTATTATTATTATTATTATTATTATTATTATATTATTATTATTATTTTATTATTATATTATTAATATTATATTATTATTATTATTTATTATTATTATTATTATTATTATTATTATTATTATTATTATTATTATTATTGTTGTCATTATTATTATTATGATTATTATTATTATTATTATTATTATTATTATTATTATTATTATTATTATTATTATTATTATTATTATTATTATCATTATTATTATTATTTTTATTATTATCATTATTAATATTATTATATATTATTATTATTATTATTATTATTATTATTATTATTATTATATTATTATTATTATTATTATTATTATTGTCATTATTATTATTATGATTATTATTATTATTATTATTATTATTATTATTATTATTATTATTATTATTATTATTATGATTAATATTAATATTATTATTATTATCATTATATTAGTATCATCATCATCATCTTCCTCCTCAACACTGTCATCATCAACACCCTTATTATTACCCTTATTGTTATTATCTTTTATCACTATTGTTTTTATTATTAAAATTCATGCAATATTACGGGACTATACAAAGGATGGTCAACTTGTGCATACTTAAATTATACTTAGAGATTAGAATTTTAATTGTTCCGCTTTTTTAAAACTCAACACCCCACCCACCCATACACACTCACACCACCACCACCACCACCATTTCATTACTAAAGAAATAAGCCTATCCTCTGGGAAGGAGACTACTAAATTTCAAAATCTGAATGTACCTGCGTCTTCATCTGATGAATCATCGCTAATCAGCTCGGTGGATGGATTTGCCTCCAACAGCAAACCAGTTTTTGAAGATTGTGTAGGTATGTCACAACCCGAAGGTTTCAAGGGTGATGCTGGTATAACATCAGGTTTTCTACGCATATCTACGTTTTCATCTCCCTCCTCACTTTCTTGTGGAGAACAGTCTTTTTCATCAATATTGAGCACAGGAGGGGCATCACTTTTTTCATTAATAGTAGCAGCCGTATTTTCAGTTCTAATTTCTTCACATTTTTCTACAGTCAAATTCCAATTATTCTCGTTCTCATCACTAACAGAAAAAGCTTTTACTTCTAGTTCAGATTCGGATGAGCAGTCTTCAACAGTATATGCAATGTCTCTACTAACAGCTATTTCTGAATCATTTTCATTACTACTGTCAGTTTCTTTGGTATTCTGTCCATCCTCATGACCAACCATTTCACAAGCTACATCACAGTCCGCAGTTTTGATATTATTGTTTACTACTTCACAACTATTCTCATTATTTACACGATTTGTTAATACTGAAGAAGATACAATTTGAGCATCGTCTTTGACTTTTGCATCACAACCAATTTCTTTGGGATGAAAATGTGCATTAGATTCTGTTGTGCTTTCCGCAGCAGTTTCTATATGATCAATGTTTTTCACATCAGCACAACCAGAGTCTATATTGCTTCCATCTTTCAAATCCTGATTATTTATGCCACCTATATCATGACACCCATTAAGTTTATTATCTGGCTTGTTTTCCTGTGCGACTGGTTTATGAATATCAGATGTGCAAGAAGGATGGTTTACTGAAGTTGAGTCGTTATCCAAAATATCATCCTGAAAATTTTCAAACGATTGCATATCACTGCACTGTAGATGTCTTTCTAGAGAGGCAAACCCTGAATCCTTTGACAAGAAGCTATCTGCTTGAGAGATAAATTTATCACTTTGGATATTACCAGAATCATTCAATGCCTTTTGTTCAGCCTCCGTATTCTCACCACAACATTTTTTTCCATGAATTTCCAGATCTTTATGAATTTCTTCTTCAGTCTTCAGATGTCCATCCTGAACTGCATCCACTATAGAGATTTGATGATCGTTGAGAAAAGTGAAGGCATCACTGACGATGGCAGTCGGTGTGCGTTCTTTATTTCGCTCTCGTATTCTTCGCAGAGTGTCTCCATCCCGGCGAAGCTTCACTCCAGTACCATCCTGATCATTGCTGGATAATGTGTTGAGATCAAGATCCAAAGTTTGGGGGATATCAGGACGTTGGTCACTCATATCTGAATTCGAACAAGTCTGTTTCTCATCGTCGTTGAGAAATATCCATTAGTTTTAAAGTTCAAAGGCTGTTTTTACTGGATAATTTGAGAGGGATAAAAAAAAAGCAAAGCAATTGTTAATTTAATCCAAGACAAGAAATTTGTATAAATTTCAAAGACAGAATAATGATATACAATAGAAACCCACTACTGCCAAAATTATACAACTTTCGTCTCATCATGTAAAAATATCACACAC
>NC_088370.1:10028121-10058121 GCF_034508935.2 Berghia stephanieae
CAACGACGACTACCACTATTACTGCTGCTGCTACTACTACTACTACTACTACTACTACTACTACTACTACTACTACTACACTACTACTATTACTACTACTACTACTACTACTACTACTACTACTACTATACTACTACTATCTACTACTACTACTACTACTACTACTACGCTGCTCTACTGCTATTACTACTACTACTACTACTACTACTACACTACACTACTACTACTACTATACTACTACTACCACCACCACTACTACTGCTACTTATACTACTAATCCTACTACTACCACTACTTTTATTACTGTCTTCCGACCACTAGTAAAGCAGAAGTCCTAGATGATATTTATTGACCAATCTTCTAGTGTTAAGCTATTTTTTTTGTTGTTGGTTTGTTATTGTTGTCGTTGTTCTTTGTTTATTTGTTTTTTGCGTGGGTTTTTTTTTTTTTTTTTTTTTTTTTTTTTTTTTTTTTTTTATTGGGGGGGGGGGTGTTTTTTGTTGTTTGTTTGTTGTGTTTTGTTGTTTGTTTTTGTTGTTTTGTTTTTTGTTTTGTTATTGCTTTTTTTTTTTTTGTATTTTTTTTTTTTTAACCTTGATTTAATATACATCTTTTCATAGATGTGACCCATCGCCTCAAAACAGTATTATTTCTGGTTGAAAAAAATCGGACCCGAACGTGAATTTATTAGAAATGCGAACTTTTTTTTTCTGTGCAGCTGTCTGAAATAAAACATACCTATTTTCTACTATAAGTGAAGAGACATTAACCCCAAGTTACCTATAATTTATGGCTGTAAATTAAATTCCCAACACCTAATTCATCCCGACATAATACGGCTTTGAGATTGTGGGTCACATGTGGTCAATTATATCTTAACTATTATTACTTTTCCTATTTTGCAGTGTTAAGGATGGCCGATATGGATCAAATAGAGGCTTTACTGAAGGCAGCAGAACACGGAGATGTGAACTTTTTATCCTCACTGTTAGACAAAGGATTCGATATAAATGAGAAGGCTACGCTTATTTGTACTACCACTGCAAATAACGCCAGAGCTTATTTGTACTCTTACTAAAAATAGAATTTGCGTAATTACTAAAAATATAACATTTTATACGGATAGAACTGCAATATACAATGAATTATCTGGAAGTCAAAAAGTGAACACTTCATCTCATCACAATCACATTATAACTATTATTACAAGTTGATTTTGACGGACTTTGGTAATTCTTCACTCTTTTCAAGTCACAGAATACCCAGTTTACAAGGTAAGCATACGAAATGCACATTTTAATTCATTTCTTATTTTTATAACTAAACATGCTTTGGGGTTGTGTGTTTGTTGATTGTGCATCAGCTGACGACACATTTGTCGCTACCGCGAATTACTTAACTTTATTACTTTATTTTGTGAAAAATAACAATAACAGGGCTTTAAAAAAATTAAAATACTAATTCCCCCCCCCCCCCCCCCCCCAAATAATTTAAATCAGCCTTCCATGTCAGGCGATTAAAACCAGGTGTTTCAATGTTCGATCCCCAGTCAAAAGGTTGCTAATTTTGTCAAGATCATGGTCAAGAGGTTTCGAGTACTCACGACATTCCAGGCTCAGGGTCCTTTAAAAAATACTTTTCATTCAGTTATTGTTATTATCTTTATTATGGCCGACACAGCATGCATCGTCCATACTTTTTCAAAACTTTTTTTTTTTTGGGGAGGGGGGGGGGGTGGCTGCTTTTTTATTATCGGAAAATTGGGTTTTGTATGTTATGTTCATGGAGAGAGAGAGAGAGAGAGAAGAGAGAGAGAGAGAGAGAGAGAGAGAGAGAGAGAGAGAGAGGAGAGAGTAATATTTTATAATGATAAGATATCTGTAGTGGTAGTATTATTAGTAGTTTTGAAATGCCTATGATGATGACAATGTGAGATAATTATATTAGTGTGATTATTTTTATTATATTTTTAAAAATTACGTACGGCTATGTCGTAGTGGTATGACACTCGCTTTTGGACCGGAAGGTCCTGGGCTCGAGCCTCGCTCTGCGCATAGTTGAGCCCTTGGAAAAGGCACTTTGCTCACTTTCTCTCACCGGACTCAGTTGTAAAATGTGTACTTGGCCGTTAAATGCGTTGTCTCTGTCCGAAGAAATTGTAATATTGCCTAACAGACGTTATGTCCCGTTCAACATGCGAAGTGTTGCTGTTATAAACTTTAGCATTGGCATGTATGTGCCTATTTCGCTGTAGTGAATTTAATTAAATTTTTTGTTTTCATTGACAGCTAACATGAAAGAACACTGTTGACGTTACTGGTGTCCTGACAATCCATAAAGATGCTGGCTCAAGGGCTATTCTGGCAAGGTGTGTTGAGGCAAACCTTTCCCTGTGGCAAAACTCATCAATCAGCAAACCATCATCTGGGCCAGCAGACCAGAGTGTCTGCATGCACTTTTTGACAATGGTTAGTAATGTTTTCAAATCTCCATTGCGCCTTTACATTTTTTATTGGTGATCAATAAAATAAATGCTCATTTTTCTAAATGAAAATGGCAAAGCATCATTTGAATTGAATTACTACTGAATGTATTAACTTAACGACAGACTATAGTTTGTTGCCAAGAGTTTTGTTCTATGGATGTAAAACCAATGAAATTTCAAGTGTGTTGGTGTGAATAATGATCATTTTTTAAAAATTGCTATGTCTTTGACAAATGCATTTTATGACAATAATGCCATTTCCAAAAATTGCTAATGAACTGTGTCTCTTTTTTATTTCAATTTTTCCATCCAGAGCAGGATCAACCCTCTTTGTGGAACTACAAAAAAAGTGGTGGCAAACAAGTAGTGTTGACTTTTTCTGTATTGAGGCGAAAGAGATTTTTATTCCAAGGGTTTGGGAAAGCAAATTGCTTTTTATTCAGAGCTAGTGCACTATTTAACTGTTTTATTGTCTAAAATAGAATTGATTTTGCAGTTCAACTTGACTAGATATCTAATTTTATACGACTTGTCTCTCAAGTAGAATAAAAAAATGAAAAATGAGGATAGCGTGCCCTATCATATTTTGAAAAATCATTTAATATATCTAGAAATCATCTGTATAACCTATTGTATACAGTAAATAATTAGGTTTTGTGATTATAATGATGAATTCATAAGGTATGACATCATATTCGACCACAAAATTATTTTATCTCTGGGCGTAAAAAAATCAATTTTACAGCATTTTTTTTTATCTATGGGGTATGGGTTAGTGAACCGATTATAATTTTTTAAAGACTTAGATCAATCTACAAAATTTTCGTTTTCTTGTCCTATTACGGTCATATTTTGAAAGTTTGATGGATCATTTCTTTTAGTTATCTGCAAAATCAGCCTTTTAACTTTATGTCAAATTATAGAAAAAGCTTGCGCTTTCTCAAATGTCTGTTTTATGTCATTTTTCTGATTTTCTAGCAATCCTACCTTAATCATTTTCCTTTAAATTATCTTCAAATTTATTCAGAATTTTTTCTATGATGTGTTTTACATCATGATGTAAGTGTTTGGGGGTAAATTAAAATTTAGCAATTTTATAAATTTTAAAATTCATTTGTTCCTGTTGATCCGCGCTAAATTTTCAGTTGAAATCAAATAAAAATTCTAAAAAAATTTTTCCAAGAGTTTTCATGATATAGCTATTTATGAAAGAAACATTGTGTTTAAATTTGAAAGAAATTTATATGCTAGTTTTTGGTGCATCTATGTTAGAATTTTAGGGTTTTACGTCTAATTTTAGCTTATGTTGCCCCTTAAAAAAGTTTTTTTTTTTAATTCAGTTATTTTTGGTGTTTAACATCAAATTATACATTACATTATTAGTTCATGAGATATAATTAAAGAATTTTAGAACTATAAAGCATATTTGACCACTAAAGTAATTTTTTGGTGAATAACAGCAGATATTAAATTATTTCGTAATTTTTTTCTTAGAGGTATGGGTTAGCGAATCGTTTAGAATTTTTTTCAGAATTTGATCAATTTATAAAATATTACTGTTTTCTTGTTCCATATTGTTTATATACTTGATGAATGTTGGCCTTTGTCTGCATAATTGGCTTTATTATCAAATTAAAGACAAATTTTTCATTTTCTCAAAATTTCATTGTGCGTCATTCTCTGATTTTCTAACATTCACATCTGGATTGTTTCCCATCAGATTGTCTTCAAATTTGGTCAGAATTTTTCTTATGATGTGTTTTGCATCATGATGGATGGGTTTTGGGCTAAACAAAAATTTAGCAGTTTTATGAATTTTTAAATCAATTTTTTTTCCTGTCATGTCACACCAAATTTTCACTAAGAAATCGAAAAAAAATTCTGAAAAATTTATTTTCAAGACTATTGCTAAACCTATCCATCTTGTTGTAAGAAACATTTTGTGTAAATTTGAAAGAGATCTGTTCGTTGTTTTTTTCTGCATCACTGTAAGAATTTTTGGGGTCTAATTTGAGCTTATATTGTCCCCCCTGGTGGTAGGGATTTGGTGGCTAATAGTATTAGCGCTGGTGTTAGGGACTCAGTAATAGCCATGTGGTAGGAACTCGGCGAGTAAAAGTGCTGGTGATAGGGATTCAACGAGTAAAAGCGCTGGTGGTAGGGACTCAGTGAGTAATAGCGCTGATCGTAGGGACTCAGTGAGTAAAAGCACTGGTCGTAGGGACTCGATGAGTAAAAGCTCTATGACTCGCTGAGTAATAGCGCTGGTGGTAGGGACTCGGTGAGTAATAACGCTGGTCGTAGGTGCTCAGTGAGTAAAAGCTCTAGGACTCTGTAATAGCGCTGGTGGTAGGGACTCGGTGAGTAAAGCGCTGGTGGTAGGGGCTCAGTGAGTAATAGCGCTGGTCGTAGGGACTCAGTGAGTAAAAGCTCTATGACTTAGTGAGTAGAAGCGCTGGTGGTAGGGACTCAGTGAGTAAAAGCTCTATGACTCGGTAATAGCACTGGTGGTAGGGACTCGGTGAGTAAAAGCTCTATGACTTAGTGAGTAAAAGCGCTGGTGGTAGGGACTCGAAGTGTAAAAGCGCTGGTGGTAGGACTCGTGAGTTATAGCCTGGTGGTAGGACTCGTGAGTAAAGCTATGACTCAGTGATAAAGCGCTGGTGTAGGGACTCAGTGAGTAAAAGCTCTATAACTCAGTAATAGCACTGGTGGTAGGACAGTGTCAGTGAGTAAAAGCGCTGTGGTAGGACTCGAAGAGTAAAAGCACTGGTGGGAGGACTCAGTGAGTAAAAGCTCTAGACTGAGTAAAGCATGGTGGTAGGACTCGGGTTATAGCGCTGGTGGTAGGGACTCGAAAAAATGACTCGAGTAAAAGCGACTGGTGGTAGGGACTCGGTGAGTAAAAGCTCTATGACTAGTGAGTAAAAGCGCTGGTGATAGGGACTCGAAGAGTAAAAGCGATTGGTGGTAGGGACTCGGTGAGTAAAGCGACTTGGTGGTAGGACTCGTGAGTAAAAGCTCTAGTGACTCGAGTAAATTAGCTAGCTGGTGGTAGGGACTCATGAGTAAAAGCTTAGCTCAGTAAAAGCGATCTGGTGGTAGGGACTCGGTGAGTTAAGCGCTGTGTGGTAGGATCTCGTGTGAGTATATTGCACTGGTGGTAGGGACTCGGTGAGTAAAAGCTCTATGACTCAATGAGTAAAAGCGCTGGTGGTAGGGACTGTATGTTTGTTTGTTTGTTTTTGAGGTTTTACGGGCTTGCAAACATTAAGGTCATATCAGCGCCAGTAAAAGGAAGAAATGGATAGTAAAAAGTTATAGAATTCAATTAAAGCACCCAAGAAAAGGTAAAACAAGGGAATTTGTTCAAATGGGAAACAGATGTAGATTCCAAGAGCACACCGTCAAAGTACTTAGTTTGAGATCACCTAAAAGTCTCATCCAGACACAAGCACAGGTCCCGACTAAGAGGAATACACTCAAATGTTAACAAATCAACTATAATATGTAAATAAAACATAATACAGTACATAACAGAGAGATGATTTACAATGAAAAAATATCATCTCCCAAAACTAACTATACATTCGACTGCTTCCCTCTCAGCCGGGGGATCCGGCCAGGACCAGGACAAAACCAAGTAATCTCATTCCAAGACAAAGACAGAAAGCATGTTGGAAAACAGATATAAGGGGATAGAAGACACAGTATGAACCCCCCTGCCCACTAAGGGAGGTCAGGAACTCCGCCCAGGTGGAGGGACTGGGTGAGTAATAGCGCTGGTGGTAGGGACTCAGTAAAAGCGCTGGTGGTAGGGACTCAGTGAGTAAAAGCGCTGGTAGGGATTCAGTGGTGTCACTGATTTTATGACATTAGAATATAAAGAAATTTACAACTACAATCGGACTAATGATTTTACAAAAGGTCCCCACATCTTTAAATTATTAAACAAGTCTGTTGATTAAATTAAATTATAATTTTATTTTAAAAGATCAAGAAAATGTCAAAATGCATGAACACTACTTCACTCTATACCGATCACGACCCAACAAGTATTGAGAACAACCATGCTTCTCAAATTTGTTTTACATACAGGACTTTGCACTATCCTTTTGAATCTGGATAGAGACTTGACCGACTCAATTGTTAATTGGCACCTTTTTACTATCACACTCTTTTATTGAGATGTAATATTACGACTTATAATGTCCCTTTTTATTTCGTCACTGACCGACCACCTTTGAAATTTTGATATTCTACAACACAGTGTTTGGTCTCCTGTGTTATATTTGTTTTATTCTGTACCGACCTGTATAACACAGTTTCGGCCTGAAATTTCCTGTGTAGAGTCACATTTGAAAAATTTCGCAGTCTAACTGTCTCTGTCATGTCAAGGGCATCTTTATGGTCGCATGTCTCTGTTATCTGGAGTCCCTGTCTGGTCAGTCTGTGTGTCCATAACGTCTGTGGTCTCTCTGTCTGGTCAGTTTGTGTGTCCATAACGTCTGTGGTCTCTGTCTGGGCAGAGTGTGTATTTATAATGTCTGTGGTCTCTGGTCAGTACGTGCATTTACAATGTCTGGTGTCTCTGAAAAGTCAGAAAGAGGGTTAGAATGGGGATTTGTCTGTATTAAGTCAGTCATGTCAACAATGTCAAAGTCTTTATCTTCAGAGACAAGAGTCAAAAACTGTTCCAACTGGGAGATTCTTTGCAGAAACTGATGTTCTACCATAACTTGAAACAAGCTATTGATCCTGTTTGTCACTGAAGATACAATTCGATACAGTCCTTCCTGTGTATTTGTCACACGTCATACTGGTACAATGTCAGTTTCAGGTTGGTCATGGATATCCAGTCTTTCGCCCGCCATGACCCTCATCATCTATGCACATAATATTCACAAGTGGATACAAATATCGATTTACTTTGTATGTTGCATCCATAACAAACACTCACATCACGCCTCATTCTTCCCGTTACTTAAAACAAATACTCAAAACCACCATCCTCATTCACACTGAACTTTGTTACACCTCCTTCCTCCTCTATCTCTCTCAGTAATTCCTGTACCGTTTCACCGTCCGTCCTATCAATATCAGCCTTGAACAATCTCCGCTGCAAATCTTCGACATCTTTAGCAATACATTTTATCCTTGGCTTGATTGAATGTATTGCCTAAGTTGGGTTGTGGACACCTTTGTTTTAGCCATAGCCTTCACTGTCTCATTCACGAGGGGCAGGCGATTCTCCGGATAAAGTGAGGATGGCTAAATGTAAAAAGAAAAAAGATTAAAAGTACAAAATTGAATGCAATAGCATTCAATTCAGACCTGCCAGCTAACAAAAAAAAAAAAAAAGCATTTTATTTTTTATTGACAATTTAAAGACAAAAATCTGCATATAAACCCATAATGCACGAGTTGTGTTTGTCACTCTAAAATACTTGAATGAACTAAAATGCAACAGGCGCTCATCAAATTCAAGGGTTAAATGAATGACTGCAGAATTCCCAAAAAACGTCGCTTCATTGTCTTTGTAACATTTTCATGGCATACAAAAACGCAATAGAGTGGTCACCGTTTATGATTAGTCCTCAGAAATCAAGCACTTATAACTGCATCGTACCCATAGTCAAAGTCAAATTTTATTTTGAAAAGTCTATGGACAACCATCAAATCTTAAAATTCCTTATCTGGAACAAAAAAAAAAACCAAAGACAAAAAAAAAAAGACCCAAAATAATACCACCACCTAGATCTGCTTATATTGTCTTACAGGACTTAATAGCGCTTACAACACTATAAAAAGGATGATGATATGGTGACTGATTCAATAAATAGGGAACAGTAGATTTCACGAGCACCTCAAAGATGTACCAATTTTGACATTACCTCAAAGTCTCACTGAGACACAAGCAAAGGATCCTGCTAAAACATTTACATAATGCAATAATATTCAAAACCTATAACTATAACAGTACATAACAGAGAGATGATTTACAGTATAAAAAATCATCTCAAGAAGAAAGGTACTGTATTTGACTGTCTGCCTCCCAACTAAAGACCCCCGCAAGAACCAGGAAAAAAATGAGCAATCTTAATCCATAACAAAGACAGGGAGCAACCTGGAAAGGGAAAACAAATATAAGGGATAGAAAAATGTGAACTCTCTGCCCAGAACCCTTCCAAGAAATTTTTTTTTTAATAAAAAAAATACAAATTCTGGAACAGTCAATTTTGTCACAAGCTGGTCATCATCTCTCCATCTCAGTGCGCCACCTTGAATGTATCGTAATAAAATATGAGTTGGAATGGCTGTTGTCCTTTAAACATTTGGTCCTGGTGTCAACAGTGCATTTACCTAACTAATCTATTACTATATATTACACTCAATAGTGGGAGGGGGGAGGGACAATTAAGTACTGAAAATATAAAGTAACAAGAAAAGAAAAAATAATACATATTTATAAAAAAAAATTGAGTCTAATTGCGACTAAAATAGAATTTGCGATTAATTGCTGTCAAGTGTAAAATTTTCGGCAGCGAAAAACTGCAGGGACAAAATGTCGATGGAAAATAAGTATAAAATGAATGAGTCTTACCAATTTATCACATGGGTGATTTTCATGGTGGTGATTAGCCCCTGTAACCCTCAGAAGCCAGTATTAATTTCAGAGTCCTGCATGGTAAGAAAAACTTTTTATTACAAAGTAATAAAATTATCCACAACATAGTATGATAAAATATTAATAGCGTTGTCACTTGCATAACTCAATTGTGAAGGATTTCAACATGCAGATTATAGAGCAATTGAAAATAAATCTTAATAAGACATTCAATAATAATACTAATCCAGATGAACAAATCAAGTGTTTCACTTTTTAAAACTGTTCTGGTAATAGTTGAACTATTGTCTTGCTGCATTACATCGTGCAGCCCGCCCACTGAAGACTGTAAATGAGCTGCAGATAGGCACACATTGCCTCTTCCTCTGGATGTTTTAAAATTCAGAATCAGTTTGATTGCTTTATTAAAATTGTCTTGGCAATCAAGATAGAAAAGCTGATGGTGATAATTTACTTCCGAGTTATTCTGAAATATTATAACCTTGTGCATATAATATTTTCATTTTTTTAAATATGTAAAAGTAAAAAAACACCTCCTGCCCCCGTCCAAAAACAACCTCCTACCTCTGGTTAGGGCGAACTCTTTTGCTTGAAGTCAATTGCTTTTTGCCTGCTTGCATTCATAGACACAAAAGTCATAAATTAGCCAACTTTCCTCAGGGTGATATGATGGAAGCTGAAAAACACGGAATAATATAAAAGATCATAACATAAATACCTAAATATTAAGTTTAAAAATTGCAATATTTTCTCCAACTGAGACAAAGGTGTTACAGTTCAGTACGTTAGAAGAATAAGAAAGTAAGTCGAGAGTTTTCTCGAGGAACTTAAATTTGTGACGTGGTACTCAAATCAGGGACTAGGTCAAAAGCTGAATGGAATGGCACAAATGGAAAGCCAAAGGCATGTTGTTTTCAATATTTAAAGTCAATAAAAATTCAAATTCTGTGCATTCTAATATTAGGCAAACAACTACAGACCACACTAAATTGAATTGTATTAAGTAAAAGGATCTTGTCACATTCAATCAAGCTGTCATTTGAGAAAATTACTTCATTATAAATTGAAGTTCAGATTGCATGTTTGAAGCCGTATTAGGAAAATTCATGTATCTGTCTATAAGCCAAGTTTCATCAAAATCACAGTGGCAACGAGTGTCTAATATTTGCCACCAGATACACTCGTAAAATTTGAGTGTAGGCCTATTTAGCAAAATCATATATTAGGAATGGTTTATACTACATCATAAAGTAGCGCATGCCCGTCATCATCCTGCATCTTTTTTATATATATATAAGTATTAAAAAAAGAATTGAGCTTTCATAAGCCGCAATATCCACCAAACATGCTCAAAGCACTTTACAAAGGATCCATGACTAGCAGCAAAACGTAACAAGTAGAACGTTAGGCGATGTTTTTCTTCTGACAGACAAAGCTCTTAGCGGATAGGAAATCATACACATGAGTACAGTGAGAGAATGTGAGGCCTTGACGAGACTCGACCCCATGACCTTCCAATCCGGAAGTGAGTGCCACACAGCCGCATATATCTTGGCGGTTCTTGAGAATTTGCCAAACACCTACAAACTAATTAATAAAAAGAGGGGAGATGGGCAGAAATAGACAGACAGATACACACTCAGATAGAGAGAGAGAGAGAGAGAGAGAGAGAGAGAGAGAGAGAGAATAATATCAGTTGCCTGTGGTGTCAGTCCGTTTAGGAGTGAGGTGGCGGAAGAAGTAGTCTAGCACTAGTACTTGGGTAGTAGTAGTAAGTAGTAAATAGGGGAGGTCTTCTGCACGTTCCTTGAGCTAAGGAAAGTATTCCTTCAACTAACCTTAAAATAAAAAAATAAAACCTTGTACATTTCCAACACTTGGACCTGCACTATGACCTATAACTAAAACTAACAGACAAAAAAAAACCCCGCTAAGACTCCTCTCCAGTACCTTTCAATATTTCAAATTGAATTATAATGGCTGCGGAAAACTAAAACAATGGTCATATAAGGAAATTTACAAATCAATCAAGTTGTTCTACAGGTTTTAAAATGAAAATATGAAGTAACAAGATATCACTCTAATATAGTGACACCTAACTAACACTAGACATCACACCAGCAGCAATGCTGAGCGGAGTAATTTTACTTTTTTCACTTGCAACCAAGTTGCCACATTGGATTTTCTTTCTTTACTTTTTTTTTTAGTGTTCTGCTAATGTGCAATCTACATTTAAAATAAAAAGTGGCATCTTTCATTTCTTCTAATTCTTAACAGACACGATTATGTCCACTTCACATCTCAACAACAGGGACAATTTTTTTCACTTCTTGAGGCAGTTTTTTCTTACTTCTTTTAAATTTCATTTTTTTTAAAGCTTCTTTATTGATTTGTTTATAAGTTCTATTGTTCTCCTTATTTTTCATTGTCAATATCATTTTCATCAGCATACTTTTACGGTACTTTTACCACGTTATTATTACGCTCTTACAGTTACAGTACAGCAGAGCGATACCTAACGCAGACCTTTAAAGTGCTACTAAATTTGAAAAATTAAAATAAAACGTTTGACAAAAGATCCACAGTTCAAAAGCTAAAACAATTATAAAGTGAAACTACCTCGAGGCTCGAGGAACATCGGGGGTAAGGTCTCCCGCCCATACTGGGCACTGTGGGACTGGAAGTCTAGAGAGCTGCGCCGGTGGAAACCGTAATTTAGTTTCTTAAACGGCTCCGATCATTCAGAAGAGTAGTACCTATCTAGTTGTAGTTATTAGTAGAAGAAGAAGAAGAAGAAGAAGAAGAAGAAGGAGCATGTTCAGGTTCAAGTTCAACCCTCTTAGTAGGCACTTGCAAGAATTTTTCAAAATAGTGGCTATGGGTATTAATTTAGCGTAGAAAAATAAAGGGGAGTGAAACATTAACTAGAGTGAAAAATTATGGCTCTGTCTCAACTGGTCAAAAAGTTATGACCGTTTATGTGGTGGAAAATCTCTATTTATAGAGGAAAAAATGTGACCAAAGCACAGCATCCCAATGGATAATCACGTATAATTCAGAAACAGCTTCAGATACAACTTTGAAATTTTTACATGTGGTAAATCAACATCTCTGTAATACATTGCAAACAGAAAATGAATTATTTATTGAGAAAGAAAAGTATAGTTTAGAGCTGAGACAGCTGAAATCAAGGAAAAATAGATCACGACATGCAAATGAATGACCTATTGGAATTTTGGAAAAGTCAATAATAAAATATTTATTCACATGAAGATAAGACCAAATACACCACTGAATCGGCGTCGTTTAGTTGTTCACTTTGAACTTTTCAAAATGAAAATAGACCTCATAAAAGCAAAGATATGAACTGACAAATGTTTGAGGTGGTGTACTCTTCTAAGTTGATAGAGTTAGAGTGAGAGTGAGAATGACGAGAAATGAGTTGCCACTTAAGGAAAAAAAAATTGTCGTATCTAGTTTACTTACCTTCTTTGTTGACTTTTTAATAAAAAGTACATTATTCTCATTTTCGAATGTTTTCAAATTGGAGAAAAGATGAGAATGTCTCGTTTACCGAGAGGGCCATTTTTTTTGCTTCACACTTCTCAAAGAAAGACCGCGAAAAGTGGAGCCAGGGTTGCCAGATTATTTTTCAACAAAATGCCAGGAGAAGACTCAAAAAATGCCAAAACACTCAAAAAAATGCCAAAGTCTGTTGACTCCCACCCCCTCTAAGAAAACTACTCACTTTTGATAGACAATTTACTATCATATCCTGGTGGCTTGCGTGTTTTCTTTTCTTTTTTTTTCTTTTTTTTTTTTAAATTATACTAAATTTCCCGTTGGGGTAATTTTTTACCTACTGACTACTAAGTGGAGTGCTAAACCACTACACCACGGTCGAGAAAAGGTGTCATTTGAAGTATAATATACAAGAAAAGAAAATGCCAAATGAAAATGCCAAATGCCAAATGATTTTCCTAATGCCAAACGGTTTTCAAAAATGCCAGATTTTTGGAATCTGGCATTTAAAATGCCAAACTGGCAACCCTGGCTGGTCGGCTGGTCCTTGAAAGCTCACAAATGCAACTTTAAACGCATAAGAGTGCTGGGAGTAGGTAGCTACAAATAGGTAAAGGAGCGGTGGTTTGCAACTTTAAACACATAAGAGTTCTGGGAGTACAAATAGTGAAAAGCGGTAGTTTTCGCTATTTGTAGTGGTAGTACAAATAACCACTTCGAAATGAGAAACACATGAACTACGACGGTCTCCTTCTCATTGCATATAGAAATGGCCACAAAGATTTTGTCTACAAACTTCTAGAGGCGGGGTTGGATACAGATTCGATTATAATTGAAGACTTACCAAGATCGCACAAGTGGCAAACTTTTTGTCTCCCACATGTCATTTGGTTTAAGGTTTACAGAGAATCGTTAAAACGATATTGTGGCAAGCAATATAAATTGATATTTGAAGCATCTTTTAAAAATGACTTTCCCGCAATCTCTAAATTTCTACGGCAAAGCAAATTCTGTTGGAAACACGGTGCTAAGTACGAAGAACTCTATTCTTTCTTATTATTTCTCTTTGTAGGCCCATATAGTTTAGATTGTCCGTCGGAACTTTTGCAAATGTTAATCGACATGGGAGCAAATGTAAACTCGAGATTCCATGGGTTTAGAATGAGTGATTTTGCTGTGCTGTGCGACAACACAATTGGTTTGGATGTGCTGTTGAAAAATGATTGCGTAATTGACGACGAGGAAGACAGTGATTCGTTTTCGAGCTTTCGACACGCAGTCATTTTATCCAAAGTTCATTGTCTCGATTTACTTCTTTGTAATTCAAACTTAAATACTTCAAACATTTGGAAAGAAAATGGAGCAAAATTACTTACCCTTGCCGTCAGGTGTGGAAATTATAGAATTGTTGATCTTTTGTTGAAATATGGTGCTTGTGTTGAAAGAACCGAACCCAAGGAATTGAATAACTTTCCTCTCATTCATGCATGCAAAAGCTGGAATCTACCTAGCTTGGATCTATTACTAAAACATGGTGCGAATGTGAATAATAGAAATGAAATGGGAGAAACACCTCTGATTCATGCAGCCATTTCTGGACTTAAGTCGTGTATGGAAAAATTAATTTCATACAATGCGGATATAAACGCAGTTGACTGCGATAGACAAACCGCCTTGATGCACGCTATACAAAGACAACACAAAGATTGTGTCTGTACTCTGATATCAGCTGGCGCAGACACGTCGATAGTCAATTGCAGTAATGAAACAGCCCTTATCAATGCAATATCTCTGCACGATGCAGAAATCCTTGAACTCCTCTTATTGTCTGATCTGAAACACTCTTTAACTGGATCTTTACAAATCAATCAATTCCACCACGATGCCTTTTCTTTAGCTCTTCGTCAATTTGATGTGAGAAGTCTACTAACACTTTTGAAGTTTGGCGTTTTCTCTTGGGAATGGTTGGATAGAATAAAATTAAAAGAAATATTGCGCACAGAGATATTGGCGAGAGTTTTAGTGGTGTCAAACATTCCACCAAGCCATTTTCACGTATTGAATAATGTCAAAGGCCCTAAAACACTTTTTCAAAGTGCCTTGGCTTTCCAAGACATTTGGACAGCGTACTATCTCGTGGCAAATCTTTACCTTGACGAATATGATTTTCAGTATCTGCAACGCGAAAAGCGTTTTATTCACAGACTTCATTGCCACAAAAATCCATCTCATGCCTTGCTACTTCTGAATGCGTTGACATCTCATCCAATTCCTCTTCAAGTCGTATGCATCCTAAAACTTTCTAAAATTATAGACAGTTGTCAAAGAAATGGAAAAACTAAACGTCGAGAAATGATCAACTGTTTACCCATCCCAGAGAAATTCAAGAAAGTTTTAAATTTTCAAGGACCATACTCAAATTTATGCGTGGATCACTGGAAGAGTCTTGGTACACAAATGAGTCAGAGAGGCTGCAATAACATGCTACTAACCTCGTTAAGACCAGCAAGTAGTATTTCTACTACATCCGCGTGTCAGGCAGACCAATGTGGGGACAATGACAGGGGGTTTCGTTTGAGATATGACCTTCTTCAAGCCATCAACAAACGTTAACTATTTACAACATTTCTAACTGATGTCCAACACGGCCAACGGTTACTTAACTCTCTCCTTACTAGCCATTTTCCGGATTTTCCCCAAAACTTCACACCCAACAAGCACAAAAATATATTTTTATCACTCAAACACAATAACAGTAAGTTCTTGTCATACATAATTTCTTTAGCAAAACATGCTCTACAACAGACTGTTCATTTTCTTTAAATGTTATGATGTACAAAAGAAATTTGAATAAGAAAAATGTTGGTTGTATCGTAACGAATGTGACGATTTTCCTATAGTTGGTAAGGAAAGGGTTAACAAGCGAGAGAACATAATACAGTACTGACTCTCTTCCGCACTTTGCGGTGTTTGTAGGTAGAGATCTAGAAGAATTTGAATCCCATTATAGGGCCGGTGCAAAATTAAATTTTTGGAAAAGGCTTTCAACTCTCATTTTCTTAACAGTACACAGTTGTCATTCAGAGCAATTAGACCCATTGAGCCTGAGTTTATCCCGGTTTCTGTAGCGTGAACCGGACAATAGCAATTGCATGCTACACTTTGGATTTTACGCTTGTCTATCGCAAATTATTTTCCATCAGATCTAACAGGCCGAGTTACCTATTCACTGCTGTGTGGACTAAGGGGGGGGGGGGGGGAATCGATCTCGGTCCCTTTACATGTGAAGCAACTGCTCTATCAACTGAGCTATCCGGACCCCATTTTCTTAACACTCAAGTTTAAAATTAGATCACAGCAACCCCACCCCCACACACCCTTACACACACAAAAAAGGCCTGGTTGTTATTGTCTAAAAGAAATCGTGTCTCACATGACATCATGTCTTACACGTCGATATCACCATGGACCCCTTTGCAAAGCTTTTTTTAAGCATTATGTTAGATATTTTAGTTCAGATATTAAAGAATTAAAAATTGACTTGTATTTGTCTTTCTCGTTTTGTCTGGCACCTTTCATACACACTTGTTCAGTTCTTTATCTTACATCGGTGCCTGCTCCTTAATTTCTTAATTTGACATTATCTGGAACTCCCTTCTAAGATTTATCAGAGACAAAACTGATGAAGAATTCTTTTAAAAACATCTTTGTAACACTGTAGAATTATATTGCTTTGTTTCATACAGCATGTTTGAGTGAAAGTTGTCACGTTACGTGTTAGGCGACTGAGCTTGTTGAGATGCGCTATACAAAAACCGAATATTATTATTATTATTATTATTATTATTATTATTATTATTATTATTATTATTATTATTATTATTATTATTATTATTATTATTATTATTATTATTACTATTATTATTATTATTATTATTATTATTATTATTATTATTATTATTATTATTGTTTCTTTTATTATTTATTTATTTATTTATCTATTTTTTTTTTTTAAATTAATAAAAACCTATAAGATTAACCAAAGCTTCAAATGGTGATTGACTACGAATGTGAATATCGTGGTGCGCAAATCTCGTATGAAGACTTCAGGGTTTTGATCCACCGTGGTGCGCAAAGCTCGTATGAAGACTTCAGGGTTTTGATCCACCGTGGTGCGCAAATCTCGTATGAAGACTTCAGGGTTTTGATCCACCGATCGTGAAAATCGAGACTTGAGAGGTTTGATTCGTCGGCCATCGATACGTGACTGACAGTCTCTGCATGGTCTTCTGTGCCGCTATGTGGTCTTGTGGAATGATACTTGCTTTCGGATCGGAGGGTCTTGGATTCCAGCCTCGCTCAGCGCATAGTTGAGTCATTGGAAAAGGCTCTTTACTCACATTCTCTCACCGTACTCGGATGTAAAGTCAGTACCGGTTCGATAAAGGTGTTGTCTTTGTCCGCCATGTCCCGTCCTACATGTTAAGTGATATTAATTTTGGCTGTGAATCTTGAAAACCATCCCAGAATCCAACCTGCGTCGAATGGGGATCGAACCTCATACCTCCTGGTTCCCAGTCAGACGTGCTACCATTTATATTAACGTGTGGTTGTAAATTCAATTTCCAGTACCGAATTCATCCCTGCATAATACCGCTTTCATATAGCGGGTCACTAATAACTTGAGCTTTTATATATCGCAATATCCAATAAACGTGCTCAAGGCGCTTTTACAAGGAGTCCCTGACCAACAGCAACACGTATCATGTAGAAAAGACATGACGCTTGTTAGGCAATATTTCAACTTATCCGACAGCGTCAACACTCTTAATGGCCATTTAACACCTGAATACGTTGAGAGAATGTGAGTAAACATCCTTTTTCAAGGACTCAACTATGCTCCGTGCGACGCTCGAACCCAGGACTTTCCGAGTGTCATACCACAAGATCACATAGCCGCACGTAATAGGGAAAAACTACACGGTATTTACCACATCTTACTCAGAACTGAACTGTCTTTGCATTTATCATTAATCGACTCACGTTTGTAGTGCATGGTATACAAAGGGGCATAACCAATGAAAACATTCATGTAGTTAAAAGTAAGAGTAAGAAATAGATTGCCATTCATCGACTCGGGTTGAAATAACAAGACATATAAAGGGGCATAATCAATAAAAAACATTCGTATAGTAAGGAGTAAGACATGGATTGTCTCTCTTACGTTCATAACAGTAGATTTTATCATCAGGAAAAAGGTTAATACCGAAATCCACCGAAATTCACTGAAGTGGGAAGTGAAACAGAGACTGTGGGAGGTGGACACCAGTCAGGATTGAACTCGGGACGAGAGGAGGTGGAAACAAGTGGGGAATAAACCTGGGACTATGGGAGGTGGACACAATTGTGGTGTGAACCCGGGATTTAGGGAGGTTGAAACAAATTGGGGTGAACCCGGCACTCTGAGAGGTTGACACCAATGGAGAGTGATCTCGGGACTACCCGAGGTTGACACCATTGGGAAGTGAACCTGGAACTGTGTGACATGAACACAATTGGGGATTGGAACCAGGACTATGGGAGGTTGACACAATTTTGGATGAACCTGGGACTATGCGAGGTTGACACCAATAATTGAGAGTGATCCCGAGACTACCTGAGGTTGACACTATTGGGAAATGAACCTGGACTGTTGGAGGTGAACACAAGTGTGGATTGAGCCTGGGACTAGGGGAGGTGGACACAAGTGTGGAATAAACCTGGGACTATTTGAGGTGGATACCAGTAGAGAGTGAACCCGGGACTATGGGGAGTGAACACAATTTGTGATTGAACCCGGGACTAGAGGAGGTGGACACAAATGGAGAGTAAACCTAGGACTGTGGAAGGTAGACCTCAGTGGGGAATAAACCTGGGACTATGGGAGGTGGATATCAATAGTGAGTGAATCCGGGAGTATGGGAGGTCGACACAATAGGGGAATGAACCCGGGACTATAGGAGGTTGACACCAATGGAGAGTGATCCCGAGACTATCCGAGGTTGACACCATTGGGAAGTGAATCTGGGACTATGGGAGGTGGACACCAGTGGGGATTCAACCCGGGGCTAGGAGATTTGGGCACCAGTGGGGAATGAACCAGAGACTATGGGAGGCGGGAACTAGTGGGGAGTGAACCAGAGACTATGGGAGGCGGGCACATGTGGGGAGTGAACCACAGACTATGGGTGGTGTGCACCTGTGGGGAGTGAACCAGAGACTATGGGAGGTGTGCACCAGTGGGGAGTGAACCAGAGACTATGGGAGGTGTGCACTAGTGTGGAGTGAACCAGAGACTATGGGAGGCCGGCACCAGTAGGCAGTGAACCAGAGACTATGGGAGGAGGGCACCAGTGAGGACTGAAGCAGAGACTATGGGAGGAGGGCACCAGTGAGGACTGAAGCAGAGACTATGGGAGGGGGGGGGCACCATTTGGGAGTGAACCAGAGACTATGGGAGGAGGGTACCAGTGGGGAGTGAAATAGAGACTATGGGAGGGGGGGGGCACCATTTGGGAGTGAACCAGAGACTATGAGCACCAGTGGGGAGTGAACCAGAGACTATGGGAGGCGGGCACCAGTGGGGAGTGAACCAGAGACTATGGGAGGTGGGCACTAGTGTGGATTGAGCCTGGGGCTAGGGGAGGTGGACACAAGTGTGGAATAAACCTGGGACTATTTGAGGTGGATACTAGTAGGGAGTGAACCCGGGAGTATGGGGAGTGAACACAATTTGTGATTGAACCCGGGACTAGAGGAGGTGGACACAAATGGAGAGTAAACCTAGGACTGTGGAAGGTAGACCTCAGTGGGGAATAAACCTGGGACTATGGGAGGTCGATATCAATAAGGAGTGAATCCGGGAGTATTGGAGGTCGACACAATAGGGGAATGAACCCGGGACTATGGGAGGTTGACACCAATGGAGAGTGATCCGAGACTACCCGAGGTTGACACCATTGGGAAGTGAACCTGGGACTATGGGAGGTGGACACCAGTGGAAATGCAATCCGGGGCTAGGAGATTTGGGCACCAGTGGGGAATGAACCATAGACTATGGGAGGCAGGCACCAGTGGGGAGTGAACCAGAGACTATGGGAGGTGGGAACCAGTGGGGAGTGAACTAGAGATTATGGGAGGTGTGCACCTGTGGGGAATGAACCAGAGACTATGGGAGGCGGGAACTAGTGGGGAGTGAACCAGAGACTATGGGAGGTGGGAACCAGTGGGGAGTGAACTAGAGATTATGGGAGGTGTGCACCTGTGGGGAGTGAACCAGAGACTATGGGAGGTGTGCACCAGTGGGGAGTGAACCAGAGACTATGGGAGGTGTGCACCAGTGGGGAGTGAACCAGAGACTATGGGAGGTGGGCACTAGTGGGGAGTGAACCAGAGACTATGGGAGGCCGGCACCAGTAAGCAGTGAACCAGAGACTATGGGAGGCCGGCACCAGTAGGCAGTGAACCAGAGACTATGGGAGGAGGGCACCAGTGAGGACTGAAGCAGAGACTATGGGAGGCGGGCACTAATGGGGAGTGAACCAGAGACTATGGGAGGTAGGCACTAATGGGAGATGAACCAGAGACTATGGGAGGCGGGCACCAGTGAGGACTGAAGCAGAGACTATGGGAGGTGGGCACTAATGGGGAGTGAACCAGAGACTATGGGAGGCGGGCACCAGTGAGGACTGAAGCAGAGACTATGGGAGGTGGGCACTAATGGGGAGTGAACCAGAGACTATGGGAGGCGGGCACCAGTGAGGACTGAAGCAGAGACTATGGGAGGTGGGCACTAATGGGGAGTGAACCAGAGACTATGGGAGGCGGGCACCAGTGAGGACTGAACCAGAGACTATGGGAGGCGGGCACCAGTGAGGACTGAACCAGAGACTATGGGAGGCGGCCACCAGTGGGGAGTGAACCAGAGACTATGGGAGGCCAGCACCAGTGAGGACTGAACCAGAGACTATGGGAGGCGGGCACCAGTGAGGACTGAACCAGAGACTATGGGAGGAGGGCACCAGTGAGGACTGAACCAGAGACTATGGGAGGTGGGCACTAATGGGGAGTGAACCAGAGACTATGGGAGGTAGGCACTAATGGGGAGTGAACCAGAGACTATGGGAGGTGTGCACTAGTGGGGAGTGAACCAGAGACTATGGGAGGCGGGCACCAGTGGGGAGTGAAATAGAGACTATGGGAGGGGGGGGGGGGCACCATTTGGGAGTGAACCAGAGACTATGGGAGGAGGGTACCATTGAGGACTGAACCAGAGACTATGGGAGGTGGGCACCAGTGGGGACTGAACCAGAGACTATGAGCACCAGTGGGGAGTGAACCAGAGACCATGGGAGGCGGACACCAGTGGGGAGTGAACCGAACACCCACCAATAGATGTGAATAAAACCAAATCGTCCAAAAATAAAAAGAGAAATCATTCTTAGTCATGACACCCATGGTGACGGAGTTTATCCCAGTTTCTGTATCGTGAAATAGACAGTAGTATTTTATTATTACCCTGGGAATGTGTAAAAGATCCTGGCCCAAAAATCCAAATCAACAGAGAAAAAAAACAACACATTTGTGGACAGAAGATCCTACCAGTAGCCCAGATAAAACACTCCCAACTTCAGGTCAGGAATGATGAGGCTGAGTAAGTCAAAAAATTGTTGATCTTAAAGAAAATCTGAGGAGAACGGTAGAGGCTGCCTGAAGCCTGGAATCATGAAAATACTAACGAAAGAGTGAAAATGGAGAGGCGTCGGATGGGAACAATACAGACAATGGACGTTTCGCGTACAAAACCTTCGTCTGAACAACAATTTGTTTATTGTTGAGAAGAAATGGCTTTTCGGACAGAAATTCATTTTATACCTGAGTGTGGTGAGAGAATTTGAGTTGAGACAATTGTCTAAGGATTCAACATAGCGTTGCTGACAACAGAATTCGAACCAAGCCCTGGAAGACAGAAGGCGAGTGTCATACTACAAGACGACAAGGCCACACGATAGAAAGTTAGAGATCAGCGTCAACGAAATATCAAATAACAATAAATCATGAAATAGAAGCGATTATTTATTCTACAAAAGGCGATGAATGAAACAAAAGGACGAATGAGATATTTTGTCCAATGTGTTTCATTCATTGTGTTTTGTTGATGAAGGGGAACCCCGAAATGTCCACAATGTCTTCGTTCAATAAATTGATGCTTTCATTTCATTACTTACTGTTATTTTCTCTTTCGAGCTTCAACAGCAACATTTCCATTAAGAAATATCAAAAGAAGACAGATGTATGTAGTCCCTGATAGCTACAAGGCCAACGAAACCGGAGTAAATATAGCGTTAATCAGACAGTTGCAATTACTTGCTACCCGTTTGATAGGACATTCTATTAATCTAATATCAAAAGAAGTGAGTAGTCCCTCAGAGCCACAAGGCCCACGGAACCGGAGTAAATATAACGTTAATCAGACAGTTGCAATTACTGGCTACCCTTAGGATAGGACGCTCGCTAATCTATTGCTGAGTTATTTCAGTAGATTAACAAACCCAGCTACCCAATTATTGCTGGGTGGACAGCAGCGGAGAGGGGTCAGATATAAAAATCTTGACCAGTACAGATGTGTAAGTTCCAAGAACAATCTGTTCATGTGTACAGTCAACTAGTCATACGTTGTCACCCTTGAGCTTTTAACATGAGCTTTTATATAGCGCAATATCCACTAAACATGCTCAAAGCGCTTTACAAGGAGTTCCTGACAAACAGCAACACGTAACACGTAGAACGAGGCATGGCGCCTGTAAGGCGATATTATTAACATTTATTTTTTTCCGATAGAGACAATGGCCAGGTACTAATTACACCTGAGTTCGATGAGAGAATATGAGTAAAGAGCCATTTCCAAGGAATCAAGTATGCGCCGAGCGAAGCTCGAACCCAGGACCCCCACCCCCGATCCAAATGCCAGTGTCATACCACAAGACTACATAACATTGGATAGAAGAGAAAGAATGCAACATAGAAGGAACAATTCTGTCTTTGATCATTTTATCCAGAAAATTCTCAACCCAAATGTCAATAAATCATTGTTGCTCTCAACTTCAAGTGTCTTGACCCCGAGAGGTCAAAAGAGGTTTCAGGCAAGGTGAAGGTCGTCACAACTCATTGATATTTGGAGTAAAAATATTGCTGTCCAAATGAAACAAAGTCATCATCCTCTTTGAAATATCAGATCAAAACTCATTATTTTTAATAAAATGTTTATTTCAAACCAGAAGACAATGGACATTCACATGATAAAAAAAATGATAAATTAAGGAGCATCCACTGGTCTAAGATAAAGAACTGAACACACGTGTATGAAAAGTGCCAGACAAAGACAGAAAGAAATATAGAAGGAAAAAAACCCGGTCGATGTTGACTCAATTTTTGGGATGTTTTTCTTGTATTTTTCTTTCTTGCTTTGTCTGGCACCTTTCATAGACACATGTTCAGTTCTTTATCTTATTCAAATAAAACAACTTTAGTAATATACACGGTAAAACTATTTACAAAATCTTTACAGAAAATTATTTTGTCATTGAAAATATCTCATTAGAACTGATAAATAACACTGTAAAAGACTACATACTATAAATCACTGACATTGAATATATCTCATTAGAACTGATAAATAACACTGTAAAAGACTACACAATATAAATCACTGTGGTCTGTTTAAATATGTTTGTTTGTAACTGATATAATTTTTTGTTGTCTGTGATTGGTTATTGTTTCTTTTTATAATGATATATGAATATTGATATGTTGATTGTTGTTTATTATTGTTTTTTATTGTTTTGCTATTTTTCTGATAAATTCCATTTGTTTGTGATTAAGTCTTTTTCGTTCTGAAATGTAAATTGACAGCTTTGAATATATATTTTGTTATTTATTTTGCTTATAAATTTCACTTTTATCTAATAACAATAGTTATAGTACTAGTAATCGTTTTTGACCACAAAATGGAACATATTTACGGGTTTACATTATCCAACAAATTATAATCAACATTAATAGAAATGTGTGGATCTTCTAATAATATGATCTCATAACAAATTTACTTCACAATGCACACAGACATCTTTACAATTTAATACAACAGGGAACATAATGCTTTAATGCATTGAAAATAAGACTGATTTCAAATGTATCCACAGTTACTAAGTTACTCACTTGAACTACTCACGCACTCCCCTTTGAATACAATTTCTTTTATATATCAATCCTCTATTTCACATCTCTCTCTCTCTCTCTCTCTCTCTCTCTCTCTCTCTCTCTCTCTCTCTCTCACTCACTCACTCACTCTCTCTTTCTCCATCTCTCTCTCATTCTATTTATCTATATATATATATATATCTATCTATCTATCTATCTATCTATCTATCTATCTAAATATCTACCTATCTCTCACTCTCTCTTTCTCTCCCTTTATATCCCAAACTCTCACTATTCCTCTTTCTTAATCTCTTCAACACACACACACACACACACACACACACACACACACACACACACACATTGATAATAAATAAAATATCGACAGATAAAGAACATTTAAAACACACACGGCTGTTTTAAGCATATTTTCAATTCTTTTTTAGTATGCTTATTTTATCTCCAGCTTCTGTTCATAAAAATGTTTTAGAATCGGTGTGTTTATGTGTGTTTTTGTGTTCATGTGTGTTGTGTTGTATTGTGTGTGTGTGTGTGTGTTTGCCTGTTCACAAGAATATGAAATCAGTTCCTTACAAAGTTCTTAAGAAATATTTTCAATCTATTTCAAAGTTTTCTCGGATTCCTTTCAAGTTTTAATCTTGTGAATTCCATAGACGTCAAGGGGATCAGTTTGGTTTCTTCTCATTCACGAGTTATATCCCTTTGGTGTGATGTCTTTGTTGTGACGATCGAGGGGAGAGCGAAAAGTTTCTCTTGAAGTCTCGGGATTGTCTGAAATATACACAAAAATGAGATGGAATTTACGTAATAAGTTAGGTTGAGGACGGTCAAGATGGTGATAAGATGATCACGGTTGTGGTGGTGGTGGTGGTGGTGGTGGTGGTGTTGTTGGTGGTGGTGGTGGTGGTTGGTGGTGTGTGTGGTGTTGGTGTGGTTGGTGTGGTGGTGGTGGTGTGTGTGGTGGTGGTGTGTGGTGGTGTGGTGTTGGTGTGTGGTGTGTTGGTGGTGTTGGTGTGTGGTGTGGTGTGGTGTTGGTGGTGGTGGTGTGGTGTGGTGTTGGTGTTGGTGGTGTGGTGGTGGTGGTGGTGGTGGTGGTGTGGTGTGTGGTGGTGGTGTTGGTGGTGGTGGTGGTGGTGGTGGTGGTGGTGGTGGTGGTGTGTGGTGGTGGTGGTGGTGTGGTGGTGGTGGTGTGTGGTAGTGTGGTGGTGGTGGTGGTGGTGGTGTGTGGTGGTGGATGTGTGAGATGGTGTGTATGATGGGTGATGGAAATGATGATGAGATGATGATGATGATGATGATGATGATGATGATGATGATGATGATGATATAAGGATGATGATGATGATGATGATGATGATGATGATGATGATGATGATGATGATGATGAGATGATGATGAGATGATGTAGGGGTGGTGTGATGATAAGCCATGAACTAAAAAGAGAGTGTTGATCATGCCTACTTGAAATGTTAACAATTCATAGTTTTTAGACCAAAAAGTAGTGGTCGCTCTAATTAACTTTATAAAACAACAATTTACTCTCAGAATGATTGAATAACACTTAAAAATCCTGAAAATGATTGAGTCTGACATCAACTTTCATTTTCAATGACATAGAGATGCTCATCAAGTTATGAAGTTGGAGCCAAATTTTCTGAATTTTACAAATTTTTCGTAACGACTATAAATTGTATGCGTTTGGCTAAGAAACTCACAACATTGTCATCCGGAAGTATAACGGACCAAGACACAAACTAGGTGTAACGTTTATAATCTGGTTAATACAGTTTAGTGAGAGTTACTCATAAACGCAGATGGCAAAAAGCAATAACAAAGACCTGAGTGACGTCAACGTCGTTCTATTTATAGGAATGCATGAAAAAGGAAAGTAACGACACTATTTTTATCCTTACCTCTAGAGAGTTCCTGGGACTTTTTGGGTATTTTGAAAGACTTGAGGGAAGTCTTGAATGCTTCAGAGGTGATCAGTCCATTCGTTTTAGCCATTCCACGTGTGGCTTTATTTGTAGTCAGATGTCTTTTTGGTGTCACTCTTCGTGTTTTACTCAAAGGTTTCTCCTGGTTTTCTTTGGGGAATCGTTCTGGAAAATAATCAAATTATGTCGATGTAAAGTTAAGGATTGAATACTAAAAAAATGTTCAATCATAGAAATAGAGACATGATCTATTGATAAATTTAGATTATAATGCAGTTACTTATATAAATGTTAGATGTAATATTTTAGAGTCTGGGAGGTGGAGGACGAGGAGGTTGGGGAAGAGGAAGAGGAGATTGGGACAGGAAAAGGAGGAGGAAGAGGAGATTGGGGAGGAAGAGGAGGTTATGGAGATGGAGGTGGAGGAGGGGGATAGGAGACAGAGTTTGAGGAAGGGAGAAGGAGGAGGAAGAGATGGAGGTGGTTGAGGAGGAGGAGGAGGAGGAGATATAGTTGGAGATAGGGAAGAAGGAGGAGGAGGAAGATGAGTTAGAGGTGGAGGAAGGAGGAGGAGGAGGAGGAGGAGGAGAGGAGGCGAAGATGGAGGCGGAAAAGGAGGAGGAGGAGGAGATAAAGGTGGAGGTAGAGGAGAATGAGGAGGAGGAAAATGATATAGAGGTGGAGGTGGAGGTGGAGATGAAGGGGGAAGTGGAGGAGATGGAGGTGGAGGAGGATGTTGTGCAGGTCGAGGAGTGAGAGGAGAGACAGATAGATTTAAAATGATTCTGACGAGAACTGAACATAAACAGGAGAGTGACGATAAGCATCAATAATGAAAGACTTGGAAATGAAATAGGACGTGTGACTACGATAGCATTCTGACATATGGGCATAGAGTTTTACATGATAACTGATAATGATGTGACTACGATAGCATTCTGACATATGGGCATAGAGTTTTACATCATAACTGATAATGATGTAACTACGATAGCATTCTGACATATGGCCATAGAGTTTTACATGATAACTGATAATGATGTGACTACGATAGCATTCTGACATATGGCCATAGAGTTTTACATGATAACTGATAATGATGTAACTACGATAGCATTCTGACATATGGCCATAGAGTTTTACATGATAACTGATAATGATGTGACTACGATAGCATTCTGACATATGGCCATAGAGTTTTACATGATAACTGATAATGATGTGACTACGATAGCATTCTGACATATGGCCATAGAGTTTTACATGATAAATGATAATGATGTAACTACGATAGCATTCTGACATATGGCCATAGAGTTTTACATGATAACTGATAATGATGTGACTACGATAGCATTCTGACATATGGCCATAGAGTTTTACATGATAAATGATAATGATGTGACTACGATAGCATTCTGACATATGGGCATAGAGTTTTACATGATAACTGATAATGATGTAACTACGATAGCATTCTGACATATGGGCATAGAGTTTTACATGATAAATGATAATGATGTGACTACGATAGCATTCTGACATATGGCCATAGAGTTTTACATGATAACTGATAATGATGTAACTACGATAGCATTCTGACATATGGCCATAGAGTTTTACATGATAACTGATAATGATGTGACTACGATAGCATTCTGACATATGGCCATAGAGTTTTACATGATAACTGATAATGATGTAACTACGATAGCATTCTGACATATGGCCATAGAGTTTTACATGATAACTGATAATGATGTGACTACGATAGCATTCTGACATATGGCCATAGAGTTTTACATGATAACTGATAATGATGTGACTACGATAGCATTCTGACATATGGCCATAGAGTTTTACATGATAAATGATAATGATGTAACTACGATAGCATTCTGACATATGGCCATAGAGTTTTACATGATAACTGATAATGATGTGACTACGATAGCATTCTGACATATGGGCCATAGAGTTTTACATGATAACTGATAATGATGTGACTACGATAGCATTCTGACATATGGCCATAGAGTTTTACATGATAAATGATAATGATGTAACTACGATAGCATTCTGACATATGGGCATAGAGTTTTACATCATAACTGATAATGATGTAACTACGATAGCATTCTGACATATGGGCATAGAGTTTTACATCATAACTGATAATGATGTAACTACGATAGCATTCTGACATATGGGCATAGAGTTTTACATCATAACTGATAATGATATAACTACGATAGCATTCTGACATATGGGCATAGAGTTTTACATCATAACTGATAATGATATAACTACGATAGCATTCTGACATATGGGCATAGAGTTTTACATCATAACTGATAATGATATAACTACGATAGCATTCTGACATATGGGCATAGAGTTTTACATCATAACTGATAATGATATAACTACGATAGCATTCTGACATATGGGCATAGAGTTTTACATCATAACTGATAATGATGTGACTACGATAGCATTCTGACATATGGGCATAGAGTTTTACATCATAACTGATAATGATATAACTACGATAGCATTCTGACATATGGGCATAGAGTTTTACATGATAACTGATAATGATGTGACTACGATAGCATTCTGACATATGGGCATAGAGTTTTACATCATAACTGATAATGATAGAATAAGTGTTAATTTATTTTATTTTTGTTTGTTTGTTTGGGGTTTTATTTAGAGTTAATTTCTTTCGTTCCTTTTTATGGCAAAAAGGTAGGAATAACAAAATAAATTACAAGTCGGAGAAGGTAAAATTTAAAAAAAACCTAAGCAAATCTCTTCTCACTAACTGAATATAACACTAAATTCTACACATTTGATTTGCTTTATGTCTATAGAATCACAAAGCAATATTTAATTCTATTCAGTTTTACTAATAGGCTTTCATCAATATTTCATATCATTTGATGGAAACATAAACTATAGTGGTAAGTAAAGAAAGTCGAACTTTATAACACCAAATCATATTCCTCCCCCCCCCCCCCCCCCCAAAAAAAAAAAAAAAGAAAAAAAAACACACAAAAAAACACACACAAAAAAAACAAACAAACAAACAAAAAAAACAAAAAACAAACAAAAAACAAACAAACAAAATACTAATACTAAATAAAAAGATCAAAAAGATAAAGATAATTTTCAACAAGAATTATTTACAAAAATAAATCAAACCAACTTTTATTTGCTGCTATAATTGAAGCCAAATTTACCTTGCGATTCCTTACTTCTTTTTGATGACTTTTTCTTGATGTGTTGACTTTGTTTGTTATCATTAAACTTCTTTATCTCCTTTTGCTCACGTTCTGATGTTAATGTTGGTGTTTCTTTATTTATGTCAATATGTGTGTCATCATTCTGTGTGTCAGATACGTTGAATATCACTTCTTTTAAAGTACTCCTCTGTTTGATCTCTTGTTGATAAGTTTGTATTTCATCCGTGTCATTATTTTTGGAGGGTGTATCGCTGTGATCAGTTGTGGCGTTTTTGTTTATTGACAACTCGTTGTTCGAATCCCTTGTATGTTCGGAAGATGCAGTATTCTCAATTAATGCATTTTCTGTTGACAAAATAGATGATTGACTAATTAGACATTTCATAAGACTTAAGTCTGGACACATGACATGATATTTCAAAATTATTATGCATTTGTATATAAGATTTCAACGATTTGCCCATGCCTCGCGTTCTTTGTGACGCTTATCTATTTGAAATCCTTGTAGGTCATATATAAAGACAGAATATCGTAAAGTATAAGTCCACCGTGAGGATCATTTTCCGTACTACCTGTATTATAATCATTGTCACGGTCAGGTACACATTGACACCTGAGTCGAAAAAAGAAACGAATGCAAAGTGCTTTACCATAGGACAAAAAGATGACAAAAAGGGATAAATACGTATTAAGAAATATAAGAGGATAAAAGCATAGAAAATAAAGGAAAAGGTGGGGGCATGAAAGAGAGAGAGAGAGAGAGAGAGAGAGAGAGAGAGAGAGAGAGAGAGAGAGAGAGAGAAGGACGGGGTGGAGAAAAGACAAGGACGACAGCAATGAAGATATAAAAATGGGAGAATAATAAAATATTGACAGGCTAGAGGTGGAGACAAAATGAAGGGAGTCGAAGAAAAGGAATTG
>NC_088370.1:10068121-10075621 GCF_034508935.2 Berghia stephanieae
TGAAGAAGAAGAAGAAGAAGAAGAAGAAGAAGAAGAAGAAGAAGAAGAAGAAGAAGAAGAAGAAGAAGAAGAAGAAGAAGTAATGTATGAAACTCATTTACCTGACACAGGCCTTCGCATCTTATTTAAGTAGTTCCTTAGCATCGGATTTCCAACTACGTCCTCCCTCTTGTCCATTGGGTCAGTACTGGGTATTATAGATTCTTGGGGAAAAGGCATTTTCCAATGAAATCAACACTATACAGGTATCTCTACAAACGTTATTGAACGTCAATAAAACACTCACAATGACACAAAGTCAAGAGAAAATACGTCTCTTTCAAAAATACAAATTAGTCATAAAAGCCAAAACAAGGTTGTTTAGAACAGGTCCGTTCACAAATTTGATTTAATGATGCACAAAAATTCCACACACAGTTAATGACATAAATTACAGAAATATAATTTTTATGGTAACAATCCAAGGTTTAACATTTATCGGGAATATGAGAACGTTGTAAAATCGCTGTGATTCGCAAGGCGTCTGAAATCTAGAATGAGCTCGAATCGAATTAAATTTTGGACCGTGGTCATCTTAAGAATCTAATCAATCGTTGACCAATCAATCGAATAGGCTCCACCCACTTCTCTGGCACGCGTCAGGGATTACGGCTGATTTAGTGACCACGGGTAAATTCTTTCATCTATTCATGATTTAGAGTTCTATTGTCAACGTTATATAAACAAATTGACTTTTGCAACGCGAGTCCTTCATTAAGTCAGACGTTGTGTTTTGAGTGTCGGCGTGTCAGGTCGGACCATATTGCCGTCTTCTAACAACAACAGAAATATCCCATTGTCTTGGATCGGGTGTCAGGGGCGGTGATTTCTTTGATTGTTGGGTGAG
The DNA here is from genome assembly GCF_034508935.2 of Berghia stephanieae. NCBI lineage: Eukaryota > Metazoa > Mollusca > Gastropoda > Nudibranchia > Aeolidiidae > Berghia > Berghia stephanieae. Next base: position 10,069,008 of record NC_088370.1, read on the forward strand.
TACTGTCCCTTGTTTACAGTATGGTCGCTGCCATCCCAGTCAATCAGCCTTTCATCTATTCAGGAGTTAGGTCTCTATGAGTAACTATAAAGAAACAAGCTTAACTTTTGTAGGATTAGCTTGTTGAAAAAGAAATAAGTTTATTCGTTGTGAGGCTGTATGGTCTTATGATATGACACTAATTTCGGATCAGGAGGCCCTGGGTTCGAGCCTCGCCGGCGCATAGTTGAGACCTTGGAAAAGGCTCTTTACTCATATTCTCTCACTGTACTCAGGTTTAAAAAAGAGTACCTAGCCGTTAACAGTGTTGTCTCTGTCCGAAAAAAAATTATTGTAATATCGCCTAACGGGCGTCATGTCTCGTCCTACATGATAAGTGTTGGTGCTGACCATAGACCCCTTTATAAAGCACATTTAGTGTATATTACGAAGTTTCAAAGTTTATTCAATCTTAGGCTTTCGCCGTAAACTCAACTAAAAGCTCAATTATATTCCTTAAGATTATTAATCTTTTTTGTTAAGTTGGATGTAAAATAATCATGAGTAATGTTTCGACTAAAAACATTTCTTTAAAATATTTTTAAAAACTTGAGCTTTTATATAGCGCAATATCCACTAAATGTGTTCAAAGCGTTTTACAAATTTTGGTCACTGACCTACAGCAACACGTAACATATGGAATGAGACATGATGCCTATTAGGCGATACTACATTTTTCTTTTCCGACAGAGACATCGCTGTTAGCGGCCATGTAATAATAATAATAATAATAATACACATTTATATAGCGCTCATTCTCGTGTAAAACACAAGCTCTGGGCACTTTACAATATAAATATCAATTTTAAGTGAAAAAATAAAAAAATAAAATAATAACAACAATAACAATTCATAGCCAAATCAAGGATTCATATAGAGTCAAGAAAAACAAATACAGTAAAAATGTGTCTTGAGATTCTTTTTAAAAGTAGGTAAAGACTTGCACTCCCTCAGACCACGTGGTAGTTCATTCCAAATCTTGGGGCCGAAACAAGCAAACGATCTATCACCAAATTTTGTTCTTGATCTTTTTTCCGAAATTTTCGTTTGGTCATTACATGATCTTAAAGTGTAATTTTCAAATTTACACATGACCACGTGATCTGTGAGATATGCCGGTGCTATACAGGCCAAACACTTATAAACAAGACACGCTGCTTTGTAATATGTGCGCTTTTCAATGGGCAACCAGTGGAGAGAGGCCAACAAAGGGGTTGCATGATCAAATTTTTTTTTGCCAAAAACTAATCTTGCTGCACTGTTTTGCAGTAGTTGCAATTGTTTAATAGAAGCCTGAGGCAAGTTGACAAGCAGCGAGTTACAATAGTCTAGTTTCGAAAAAATGAGGGAAACAACCAATGTTTTACATGTTCCAATTGCAATATACTGACGGATCGAACTGATTTTCTTCAATTGAAAGTATAAAGATTTACAGAGAGCAGAAATGTGAGCTGACATTTTCATTTCTGAATCAAAATAGACACCCAAATTTTCACAGTCTTTGAAACTTTGATCTTTTCACCCCCAATCAACACCTCAAGACCATCATTCACCTTCAACTGCCCTCTATTTCCCACAATCATCACTTCTGTTTTTGACTCATTCATTTTCAACTTGTTTGCATCCATCCACTCTTTCACATCCGTCACACATTCTTCCACACGTTTCACAATATTTTCGAGATTTTTAGTTTTATCAGTAGCATAAAGTTGCGTATCATCTGCATAGAGATGATAGCGCAGCCCATGACCAGTGATGACATTAGATAATGGAGAAGTATACAAAACAAAAAGAATTGGACCCAAAACAGAGCCTTGAGGAACACCAAAAGACAATGTATGTTGACGAGAAAGTTTATCTAAAATCATAACCTGTTGCTTTCTGCCATCTAAATAAGATTCAAACCACTGCAAGACAGTCCCAGACAAGCCAAAGGTTATATTAAGTCGTTTAATGAGAATACCGTGATCAATAGTATCAAACGCCGCCGAAAGGTCTAACAATGTCAGAAGAGAAACAGAACCTTTATCTAAAACATCAAGCAAATCACTCGCAACACAGCACAGAGCAGTTTCTGTGCTGTGGTAAGAACGATAAGCTGACTGAAATTTTTCCCATAGATTGTTTTCATGGAGATGTTGTGAAAGACGTCTGAGTACAACTTTTTCAAGGATTTTAGAAAGAAATGGCAGATTTGAGACGGGACGGTAGTTACTAAGGTCATTTACATCGAGATTTTGCTTTTTTATGAGAGGCTTTACAATTGCATGTTTATAGATATCTGGGACTTGTCCTGAGATAAGTGACTGATTTATAATATAAGTTATGCAAGGTAACAATTCAGGAAGACATAATTTCAAAATATTAGTTGGTAAAGGATCTAAATCACATGACTTCGAGGAAGATGAAAAAATTATTTTAGAAATTTCTTCTTCAGTTGTTTCTTTAAAACAAGAGAATCCCTGTGAACCCGAAAAAAGGGTGGAAATTTATATCTTCATTTTGCACGAGGTCCAAATTGTTCCGAATTTTCGATATTTTTCCCGAAAAGAAATCTGAAAATGCATCCGGCTGCTTTTCTACCGGGATATTAGTGGGTAGACACATGCCCTTTTCTTCCCCTAAAAGTTCCTTTGAAACAGAGAAAAATTCCTTAGTGTCCCTCACTGATGACAGTTTTGTGTTATAATAGTTTCTTTTTGCTCTTTTGCAGGTGGTTTTATACTTATGCTTTTTTGCTATATATATCAGCCGGTCAATCTCAAGGCCCGATTTTCTCCACGATGCCTCTGCATTCCTTTTTTCCCTTTTGGCAGTTTTTTCACTCTGGTTAAACCACGGAGACGGTTTCCTGGAATTTATTATTCTAGTTGTCTTTGGCGCATGCCTGTCGATGACGTTGCGCAGTACCTCTTCTGTTTTCTGTGCTGATGGTATATCCATTCTTCCTAGTTCCTCTGACAGATTGTTTTTGAAGGAACTAATGTCTATTTTTTTGGTATCCCTAGACACTATCTTGACTTTCTTTGCTTTCTCTTTGATGCATTTGAGAGTTGCCAGAATCAGATTGTGGTCTGAAATTTCTTTTTTGATATTTTTAATTGATTCAACAAGCGAGGGTGTGTCAATGATGAACCAGTCCAAGATGTGCCCCAATCTTTGAGTTGGAGAGGTCACTAACTGAGTGAGGCCATGTTCATTCAGCATATTTTTTATAATTTTAACGAGACTATTCTGATCAACATCAAACTGAATATTAAAATCGCCGATATAAATTTTTCGCTTATTTGATGTGTCTTTTGATACAAAATCTGAAAATTCGTCAGCAAAATCATTCTGTCTCAGTTTGTTCTTTTTGCTTGGGGGTGGTCTGTAGATACAAGTGATTAAAAATGAAATTTGAGGGTAGGTCAATGTGGTTTGGACACACTCGAAACTTTTGAACAAAATTGGCCTGTTTTGTATTTTAGACGAAAGAGCGTGTTTGTATATGATGGCGATCCCCCCTCCTGATCGTCCATTTCTTGGGAACGATTCCATCTTGTAGCCGGGAGGTGTCATTTCTTTCATTATAGGTTCATCACCGAACTGACGCAACCATGATTCAGTTATATATAGAATATCGATATCGTGTTGATCTATGACATCGATTATATCGAATGTCTTGTTTCTCGATGACTGTGCGTTAATATGGCCAATACAAATGTTATGATTTCCATGACTTGGTCTTGTGTCATTTGTCAATATTTTTGTTAACGTCTGTGGTGGTCGAGTTGAAAGATGACAGTTCACTGGACGTCGCGGGACTGTTGTTTCAATTACATGTTGTTTACGTCGACCACCACGTTTACAGACAATCTTTTGTTGATTGTAATGGTGTTCACGTTTGAGGTCGGAATGTGTGTTTTCAATTTGTAAACAATAAAAGCGCAGGGTGAATAAAAGTCCAACGACAGCCGACAGTAAAAATTGGTTGTGAGAACGAGTAAAAATGGCGGGGTCTTGGTGAAACATTGTAAAATAGTCCGAAACAATTTCGATAAAAATGATGTCAAAACCGTATAAAATATAATTAAAGCAATATCACAATGGTATCTTACGTGTTGTACAACATGTACTTATTTTATACCTGAGTACGGTGAGAGAGTGTACTTATAGATTCTCTTTGAAGGAGTTAACTGCGCCGAGCGAGGCAACAGTATAGATAATTCTAAGATAACGTCACTCAGGTCTTTGTTGTTGTTTTTTGCCATCCGCGTTTATGAGTAATGCTCACTGAACTGTATTAACCTGACAATAAACGTGCATGGATATACACAGTTTTGTGTGTTGGTCAGTTATACTTCCGGATGGCAATGTTATGAGCTTCTTAGCCAAGCGCATACTATCTATATTTATATTAAGGGAAGTAATCGAGTATTTTTCTTTATTTTTCTCCGCGGCAACAACTTGCTGATCAATGGACGAATAGAGTTCCCTATTCCTGGTTGAATCCTTTATATCGCCCCCTTCCCAATATTCCTATAAGTCCTTGTATCCATCTATTGGAGCGAGACGCTTATGTTTTGACAAAGCCATGACTGGTGTCATTCACCAAGAGCATAGAGGTCTGATGTGCGCTTTACTCCGTTTTAAATCACCAGCAGATATTGAATATTTTTATCTTGAGTAATCACCCCCCCCCCCATCCCCAACCAAAAAAAAGATAGAGGGGAAGATGAGCAGCTTGGCTTGTTTGGTGGTTTATCGTCGGAGTAACTTCCCTTTGCTCCTAGGTGTATCTACCATCGTTGGGAATACCCCAAGTAGTTTTCAAGTAGATTTTATACGATGGTCGATGATGTCAAATGCTACCGAAATATATTTTTATATATTAATAATAATAATAATAATAATAATAATAATAATAATAATAATAACAATAATAATAATAATAATAATAATAATAATAATAATAATAATAATAATAATAATAATAATAATAATAATAATAATAATAATAATAATATATTGATAATAATATTTTTATAATTATTAATATTATTATCATTTCTAAATTATTATTATTATTATTATTATTATTATTATTATTATTATTATTATTATTTAGTAGTAGTAGTAGTAGTAGTAGTAGTAGTAGTAGTAGTAGTAGTAGTAGTAGTAGTAGTAGTAGTAGTAGTAGTAGTAGTAGTAGTAGTAGTAGTAGTAGTAGTAGTAGTAGTAGTAGTAGTACCCTTTATTGAATATGATATTTTTTTTCCCCTTGCAACATATCTTTAATATACTATTATTAATTTGCGCCTATGTGGTCCGGCGGTATTATCCTCCCCTTGGGGTCAGGATATCTTGGGTTCAGGTCCTGCTCTGATCGGGTGCATAGTGAGTCCGTGGAAAAGACCGGACACTCCTTCATTCTGTTATCCCACCTATAAATAGCCTCAACCTAACGCGGCAAGGCGATCCAACGGAAACGCAAGTCCAGCCACAAGGCGTGGAGCTCTGGCTTTGCGGGTCACGACGTGCTGGATATACGCCCCCCCCCCCCCCCCCCCCCCGCGTATAAGATACTGTCCTTTTGTTGGTTACAGGTAGAGTTATTTGCTTGGCTTTAACCAAGAAAGAACAGTATCTCAAAATATTACCCAGCATATTACGTCAATGAAATCGCCGAGTAACAGAAAAACGCAATATATCATCTACTATTGTTTAATGTTGGAAGACTTCCATTATGTAATAGAAGTAAAGAGTTATGATTGAAAAAAACTAAATGTGTCGATTGCGGCAAAACTGACTGTATCTGGGTCAGCCCAGATAGTGTCCTTTTGTTGGTTAGGGCAGCCCTGTGGTGGCAGAGAGAACGCGTCCCAAATTGATGGCGACACTGAAAGGGCCATGGTTAGGAGATCAATGACCCGATGGAAGGAGGCGTACGAGGCTCAATCGTGGGGACTCGACAAAACCTAGCAAGTAGGAAATGTACGAGACCTCGACGTGAGAACTTGGCACCTCCTTTGAGGGTGGGAGGTGCCCGTGACTTGGACAGGAGTGAGAACCAAGTCTCCTAACAGGTATGAGAAAACTCCTGGCAGGCAGGAGTAATTGGACCCAGACGACACCCGCCGCGTAAACGCGCAGAGCTCTGACCTCCGACGTGGTTGGGTAGGCTGAGTCCTTTGCATCCTGCCTGGTCGTCTGTGCAGGCACAGGCTGGACTCTAAATCCAGTATTGGCACCCGTGTCTAAATTAAATTAAATTAAATTGAGCTTTTTTATATAGCGCAATATCCACTAAATGTGCTCAAAGCGCATTACAAAGGGTCCCTGGTCAACAGCAACATTTAACATGTAGGACGGGACATAACGCCTATTAGGCGATATTACAATTTCTCGGACAAAGACAACGCCGTTAACGGCCAGGTACTCATTTTACACTTGAGTACGGTGAGAGAATGTGAGTAAAGAGTCTTTTCCAAGGACTCAACTATGCGCCGAGCGCGAGGCTCGAACCCAGGTCCTTCCGATCCGAAAGCGAGTGTCATACCACTAGACCACATAGCCGCACATAGTCTAGGAGA
>NC_088370.1:10081347-10083847 GCF_034508935.2 Berghia stephanieae
TTCATTTGGACAGCAATATTTTTACTCCAAATATCAATGAGTTGTGATGACCTTCAACTTGCCTAAGACCTATTTTGACCTCTCGGGGTCAAGACATTTCAAGTTGAGAGCAATCATGATTTATTGACATTTGAGTTGAGAATTTTCTGGATAAAATAAACAAAGACAGAGTTGTCCCTTCCATGTTGTATTCTTTCTCTTCTATCCAATGCTATGTAGTCTTGTGGTATGACACTCGTTTTCGGATAGGACGTGCTATGTTCGAGCCTCGCTCGGCGCCCACTTTAGTCCTCGGAAAAGGTTCTTGACTCATATTCTCTCATCGTACTCAGGTGTAAAACGAGTACTTGACCGTTATTAGCGTTGTCTCTGTCGTAAGAAATTGATAATATCGCCTAAGAGGCGTCATGTCTCGCTCTACATGTTACGTGTTGCTGTTGGTCAGGGACCCCATGTAAAGCGCTCTGAGCACGTTTAGTGGATTCTGCGCTATATAAAAGCTCATGTTAAAAGCTTAAGTTTGACAACGTATGACTAGTTGACGGCACACATGAATAGATTGTTCTTGGAACTTACACATCTGTACTGGTCAAGATTTTTATATCTGACCCCTCTCCGCTGCTGTCCACCCAGCAGTGTTTGAGTAGCTGGGTTTGTTAATCTACTGAAATAACTCAGCGATAGATTAGAGAGCGTCCTATCCAAAGGGTAGCAAGTAATTGCAACTGTCTGATTAACGCTATATTTACTCCGGTTTCGTTGGCCTTGTAGCTATCAGGGACTACATACATCTGTCTTCTTTTGATATTTCTTAATGGAAATGTGGCTGTTGAAGCTCGAAAGAAAAAAAAATAATAAGTAATGAAATGAAAACATAAATTTATTGAACGAAGACATTGTGGGCATTTCGGGTTTCCCCTTTATCAACAAAACACGGTGAATGAAACACATTGGACAAAATATCTCATCCGTCCTTGTGTTTCTTTCATCGCCTTTTGTAGAATAAATAATCGCTTCCATTTCATGATTTATTGTTATTTGATATTTCGTTGACGCTGATCTCTAACTTTCTATCGTGTCGCTTTGTCGTCTTGTAGTATGACACTCGCCTTCTGTCTTTTAGGGTTTGGTTCGAATTCTGTTGTGAGCAACAGAATGTTTATTACTTAGACAATTGTCTCAACTCACACTCTCTCACCGCACTCATGTGTAAAATGAATTTATGTCCGAAACAATGTTTTCTTTATAAATAATAAAAGATTTTGTAAAAGCGCCATATGGGCGTCATGCCTCCTCCTACGTGTAATTCTGTTGGCTTGGGACATCGTGTAAATTGCTTTGAGCACATTTTTGTGAATATTGCTTAACAGAAAAGCACACGTTTTCTTTACTAACAAAAGAGAGAAAATGATGATCTTCGGATGGGAACGATAGAGACAATGGACGTTTCGGGTACAACCCTTCGTCAACACAGCAACAAACAAATTTGTTGTGCTGACGAAGGGTTTGTACCCGAATCGCCCATTGTCTGTATTGTTCCCATCCAAATTTCTCCATTTTCACTCTTTCGTTAGTATTTTCACGATTCCAGGCTTCAGGCAGCCTCTACCGTTCTCCTCAGATTTTCTTTAAGATCAACAATTTTTTGACTTACTCAGCCTCATCATTCCTGACCTGAAGTTGGGAGTGTTTTATCTGGGCTACTGGTAGGATCTTCTGTCCACAAATGTGTTCTTCTTTTCTCTGTTGATTTTGATTTTCGAGCCAGTATCTTTTACACATTCCCAGGGTAATAATAAAATACTACTGTCTATTTCACGATACAGAAACTGGGATAAACTCCGTCACCATGGGTGTCATGACTAAGAATGATTTCTCTTTTTATTTTCAGACGATTTGGCTTTATTCACATCTACTGGTGGGTGTTCCGATTCACTCCTCACTGGTGCTCATAGTCTCTGGTTCACTCCCCACTGGTGCTCATAGTCTCTGGTTCAGTCCCCACTGGTGCCCGCCTCCCATAGTCTCTGGTTCAGTCCACACTGTTGCCCGCCTCCCATAGTCTCTGGTTCACTCCCCACTGGTGCTCATAGTCTCTGGTTCACTCCCAAATGGTGCCCCCCCCCTCCCATAGTCTCTATTTCACTCCCCACTGGTGCCCGCCTCCCATAGTCTCTGCTTCAATCCTCACTGGTGCCCACCTCCCATAGTCTCTGGTTCACTCCCCATTAGTGCCTACCTCCCATAGTCTCTGGTTCACTCCCCACTAGTGCCCACCTCCCATAGTCTCTTGTTCACTCCCCACTGGTGCCCACATCTCATCGTCTCTGGTTCACTCCCCTCTGATGTCCACATCCCATAGTCTCTGGTTCATTCCCCAATAGTGTCCACCTCCCATAGTCTCCCCACTAGTACCCGCCTCCCGTCTCTGGTTCATTCCCACTGGTGCCCAAATCCCCTAGCCCCGGGTTGCATTTCTACTGGTGTCCACTTCCCATAG
>NC_088370.1:10088847-10091347 GCF_034508935.2 Berghia stephanieae
TACCTTTCGGGTACGGAGCCTCGCTGCCCCTTACATTCCAACCCCTCCCCACCCCCACCCCCTCAGGCACTTCCTGACCTCCCATGGTGGGCAGGGAGGTACTTACTGTGTTTTCTATCCCCCTATATCTGTTTTCCAACTTGCTTTCTGTCTTTGTCTTAGAATGGTTTTGTCCGGGCCCTTGCCGGAACGCCCTGGCTGAGAAGGAAACAGTCAAATGCATAGTTATTGTTTTGGGAGATGGTATATTTTTCCTTGTAAATCATCTCTATGTTATGTATTATTATTATATTTGTTTTTCTTGAATTTATAATGTAAGCATTTGAGTGTATTCCTCTTAGAAGGGACCTGTGCTCGTGTCTGGATGAGACTTTTAGGTGATCTCAAACTAAGTATAATAATAATAATAATAATAATAATAATAATAATAATACTTTATTGCATCCCAAAAGGAAATTTTTTGTACAGACGTGTTATAATTTACACAATAAGATAAACATACAATGGAAATAGGATGTATATATATATATAAAAAAAAAAAAAAAAAAAAAAAAAAAAGGAGCAGCTCTATGCCCAGAGCTGCGCTTTATAATATGAATAATTTCAACACTGTAAAATAGTTAAAACTGTCACTATAAATTGAAAATTGAAAAGATTGCAATATATACTTCACATCCATTTTGAATAAAAATTAGGCGTAAATTCCGACGATTGAATGATAAATGAATAAAAATATGTGTAGAAAATAGGTAAACATTCACAACACGTCTGTTGTCGCCGGAAGCCAGCGCCATAGATGCTCCTGGAATCTACACCAATTCCCTATTTTTACCATTCCCCTTTGTCTTACCTTTTCTTGGATGCTTTAATTGTAATTTTAGAACTTTTTTCTATCCCATATTATATTCTCCCTTTTTACTGGCGCTGATGTGACCTAAATGTGTTGCAAGCGCCGCAAAACCCTTAAAAACAAAAACAAAAAACAAACAACCCTCGGGCACTTCGCAAAAGAAGGCTATAGATAGTATGCAGATGACGTCACTCAGGCCTTTGTTATTGTTTTTGCCATCCGCGTTTGTGAGTTGTTCTCACTAAGCTGTATTAACCAGACTATAGATAGAATGCGCTTGGCCAAGGAGTTCACAACATAGCCATCCGGAAGTATAACGGACCAACACACAAACTCTGTGTAACCATGAACTTTTATAGTCTGGTTAATACAGTTTAGTGAGAACAACTCACAAACGCGGATGGCAAAAACCGTAACAAAGGCCTGAGTGACGTCATCTGCATACTATCTATAAAAGTTCATGGTTACACAGAGTTTGTGTGTTGGTCCGTTATATTTCCGGATGGCAATGTTGTGAACTCCTTGGCCAAGCGCATTCTATCTCTAGGTAGTATTCTAATTCTATTTTCAAAGTAAGCACAGCACAGAAGAAAAAATCATTTTATTGTTTTCAAACGTTATTTAATGAAAAAATCAAAATGGGTGGCTAGGGAAGGAGTAAACATACGAGGGTGAATGTAAAAGTAAAAAATATATTATAAAATTCAATTCTGGTTTATTGAGTTCGATACAGTATCCATTCCGTGGTATCGGTATCAGTGTCTGTTGAGATAGGGTAAGCGGGGGTTGGGAGGGGGAGGGGGTTGGGTTGGAGAGTATAGTCATCTTAAGCACATGCCTGTCACCTGCAGCAATCAGCCTGCAGTTCCTGAGCAACTCTCACAACTTTAACACAAGCAATTGGAACCAAAAAAAAATATATATATATATATATATATAAAAAATCGCAATGATCAGGTATCACGACGAAACGATACAATAATTATAATCATTAGTGTGTCGAAATATTATGATAACTACTCACAAATTGTAGACCTGACTGATTAGGCTATTTGCATGTACTAAAGGCAATTATGGGGAAGAGACATAAAACGATAAGAATAATAATATGAGTCTGATGACACTCCATGCATGGGTGAATGATAATGGAACAAACTGGCCCCGCGGTTTGGTTTTGTTTTTTACGCACTGCTTGCGGCGCAGAATTAGGAAAATTTTCCGATTTGCATTGCAACCGCAAAATCCGCACTTTTTGCAAATTTTTGACAGATTCTTTGATTCTTTTTTTAAAATTATTTTTACGAAATTTGCGTTCCCCGCGGTGATGAAGATTTTTATTGTAATTTTGTTTTCCCAACTTTGTGCCTAGATTTCCAAATCAGCATAATTTCTGGCAAAATTTGCCATTTTTTGTTCATAATTTTGAGTTTGAAATTGCGTATTTCCGCGGGGATATTTTATTACATGGGTTGCATGTAGTTAGTTGTTAGTTATGATACAACATATTTTAAAACCTGCAACATTTTTTTGCAAAATTTACTTATTTTCTTCTGCAAAATTCATCATTTTTTGGGAAAAATTTTGAAATATTATTTTGTAAAAAACCGCGGGGACAGAACAAACTAAAAATGAACGACTCATCAACAGTTC
>NC_088370.1:10103847-10108847 GCF_034508935.2 Berghia stephanieae
TCTTTGCAGAGACCAAAAAACTATTTAATTATTGCTTTCTTTTTTTATCTCGGTTTCAATTCCTTATTTCTCTTTTTATTTAAAAAAAAAATAATTCTTTTTTTTTTATTCACACGCCTGTCAGTATAAGTTTTTGTGGGGTGTTTTGGGGGTTTTTTTCTCCAATACAAGACAGCTCTAAAAATGAACCTACTTTTATTTCCAAAATTATATATACAATTTCTGTTCGTTCAAGAATGTTACAAAAAATGCGCCTATCTTCAATCGTTACAAATGTAGGTATATAATAATAATAATAATAATAATAATAATAATAATATATTCATATATACAAGTGTATTTGTAAATGTATTGTGAAAAACGACAGATTTGTAGAGCGCTACAACAACAACAGACCCCCTCCGTCACCTTACGACTGACTGCCTGCTGTCTGCTGTGTGACAACGCGATAACTAAGTTTTGTCATGGACGCTGACAAGAGAGGAGGTACAAAACATGACACATGATGGTCGGCCGCATCTTTTCCTCATATTAATTTATTGTTTGGGGCTGTAGGAAGAATGATGACAACTCCCAACTAGCTAGATCTAGAGCCTTGTTAAGTTGTGCGGCTATGTGGTCTAGTGGTATGACACTCGCTTTCGGATCGGAAGGTCCTGGGTTCGAGCCTCGTGCTCGGCTCATAGTCCTTGGAAAAGGCTCTTTACTCACATTCTCTCACCGTACTCAGGTGTAAAATGAGTACCTGGCCGTTAACAGCGTTGTCTTTGTCCGAAAAATTGTAATATCGCCTAACAGGCGTCATGTCCCGTCCTACATGTTAAATGTTGCTGTTGATCAGGGACCCCTTGTAAAGCGCTTTGAGCACATTTAGTGGATATTGCGCTATATAAAAGAATCTCGTTTTTTTTTTTTTTGTAAAGCACTTCTGTGTTGCGTATGACTTTACTGTGGGACTTTTTTAAAAAAGAAGAAACTTTAGCTTTTATATAGCGCAATATCCACTAAACGTGCTCAAAGCGCTTTCCAATGGATTCCTGTCCAAAAGCAACACGTTACATGATGAATGAGGCATGACGCCTGTCAGGCGATATTGCAATTTCTTTCCGACACAGACAACGCTGTTAACGTCCATTAGTTCTCATTTTACACACCTGAGAACGGTGATAGAATGTGAGTAAAGAGCCTTTTCCAAGGACTCAACAACTATGCGCCGATTGAGGCTCGAACCCATGACCTTCCAATCCAAAAGCGAGTGTCGTACCAACTAGACCACATAGCCGCACTAAGGGTGCAATGATTGAGATGAACCCTCGTTATTAATTTTTAAAAGAAACAACAGAACGTACTACTATAGATAGTTCGAAGATGACGTCACTCATGTCTTTGTTATTGTTTTTTGCCATCCACGTTTATGAGTAATGCTCACTGAACTGTATTAACCTGACTATAAACGTTCGTGGATACACACAGTTTTGTGTGTTGGTCCGTTATACTTCCGGATGGCAATGTTATGAGCTTCTTAGCCAAGCGCATACTATCTATATGAAGTAGATATATATGTCAGTGTATGACATAATCAGGCGGAAGGTGAAAATTGTCGATTTGCAATTTTATGTATTTTCTGAAAGAATATGCTCCCCGGAGCATTTTAATCTTTATTTGAAGTAAATCGAGTGATTTTTCATGAATTTATGGTCAGATGTATGGGAAAGGTATCCAGCAACTTTTCTCAAATTTCATACCTTTTCAACTTGACGAGCTGTAAAAAATTATTTAGAAGTGGAATTAAGCTTTGATATTTCCCGAATATGTACAAAAAGGGTTGATTTAATCATTTATTATGATAAGAACTCATTTATGATAAAAATTGACCTTCTAACTAAACTTGGCAACATCTCAGTTCAAACCTCTTCACCATCCGACTGATTATGTCATTCACTGTAAAATATTAATAACCACCTAGTCAAATCTTTATACTACCAAATCATATATCATATCATAAAATCTTCTTCTTCTAGGTTCCATGCCTGGTCCAGGCTTCGGATACTGCATGAATTATCTCTCTCCATTCCTCCCTGTCTCTTGCTTTTTCAAACAGCTCTTGGATTGTTTGGTTGGTGAAGCCCTTCAGTTGGTCTATGAGTGTTTTTCTTTGTCTCCCCCGGGCGCGTTTACCAGGTATTTTTCCACAACTTGCCAGGTATTCATTTTTATCTTTCTTTACTATGTGTCCGAAAAAGAATAGTTGTCGATCCGCTATTAAGGGCATTAGTTTCCTTTGTTGGTATGTTTGTTTTAGCATCTATAAAATAAAGAAGTATTTATGGCAACTGACCTTTGAATTCCTTGTGTATAGGATTCAATAGTCTGATGTCACGTCCGCCCAGCAACGATTATCTTGGTTCTAAACAAATAAAATCGATACTTTTTATTCTTGATCTTTTTCACATGGCGTGTGATAAGAATGTATAAAAGTCAAAATATGATCAGATTTATAATGTTTTTCTCCTCTGGATACACTTGTATGCTCGTCCGAGAAGTATTTTTATAAGGGCGTCTTGTTCCGATTGTTTAGAACTAGTTAGAACCAGTTACTAAGTTACCATGCGTCATTACAAGGGAAGTGAAGTCATGACTATTGAGTCCTTTTCCATTTTTAGATATTGAGGATTATTTCCCCTAAAATTTCTCATTCGGTCTATAATTTTATCGTATTTAAACTTCAAATTCACATAAATCCAAGGAATTTACATAATGGAAACCATACGGTGCTCTTAGTGGCTAGCCAACCAGCGACCTCGATGAGAAAACCATCCGCCATTTTGACTTGGGCTGAGAAATACGTTACTATAGTAAACAATCGCCGATCGGACGTTCATGAAATCTAAGAAAATAACTTCCTGTTCGCTCATTTAACTCAAAATTATTCAAAACGATGTCTCTACAATAATATAAATGTGACTTCTTTAGTTTTTTTTTCACGGTCAAAACCACACAACATTCTATTAATGATTACGTCCAAGGCAAAAAGGAATATTGACAGGTCGACAAACAGCAATGCGAAGGGTAGAGAGAGAGAGAGAGAGAGAGAGAGAGAGAGAGAGAGAGAGAGAGTCAAGCTCTTGTTTGTCTTGTCCTGTTCTATATAGAGAAAAGGATAAATGGTATAGATAGTATGCAGATGACGTCACTCAGGCCTTTGTTATTATTTTTGCCATCAGCGTTTGTGAGTTGTACTCACTAAACTGTATTAATCAGACTATAAAAGTTCATGGTTACACAGAGTTTGTGTGTTGGTCAGTTATACTTCCGGATGGCAATGTTGTGAACTCCTAGGCCAAACGCATTCTATCTATAGCCTCGAGTGTGAGTGGTTGCGTGTCATAGTCATGTTTTTAAATTGTTTCTGTTATTTATGTGTGTAAAGATGACTCTCTCACACTCACTGCATCATCATAGCACAGAGACGCCAACTTTAAATTTGGCTCACAGGAATTTCAGACACCAATCGTAGGAATTTCAATGCCGAAAAAGGAATTCCCGCACACAAGAAAAGGGAATTGGGATGATATTTGGCATACATATTGTATAGTATCTAGTTCTAAATAGATAACTGATTAGAATTATATTATGGTATATAAACACAATGCCAAATACAAGTCCGAAGTTTCCTTATTTCAAATGAAGTAAAGCTCCAAAACCTAAAGGTAGTGATTGTAGAGGATGATGTGGTGTTGGTGGTGGTGGTGGTGGTGGTGATTGTAGTTGTTGTTGTAGTGGTAGTGATGATGATGTAGTGATGATGATGTGGTGGTGGTTGTAGTGGTAGTGATGATGATGTGGTGGTGGTGGTTGTAGTAATAATGGTAATGATGATGATATGGTGGTGGTGGTTGCAGTAGTAGTGGTGGTGATGACGATGTAGTTATGGTGGTTGTAGTAGTAGTGGTAGTGATGATATTGTGGTGGTGGTGGTTGTAGTAGTAGAGGTAGTGATGATGATGTGGTGGTGGTTGTAGTTGTAGTAGTGGTGATAGTGATGATGATGTGGTGGTGGTTGTAGTAGTAGTGGTAGTTATGATGATGTGGTGGTGGTGGTTGTAGTAGTAGTGGTAATGATGATGATATGGTGGTGGTGGTTGCAATAGTAGTGGTAGTGATGACGATATGGTTGTGGTCAATGCGAAGTGTAGAGAGTATTGTTTGTCTTGTCCTGTTCTATATAGATAGTATGCGCTTAGCCAAGGAGTTCACAACATTGCCATCCGGAAGTATAACGGACCAACACACAAAACTCTGTGTAACCATGAACTTTTATAGTCTGGTTAATACAGTTTAGTGAGAACAACTCACCAACGCGGATGGCAAAAATGACGTCATCTTCGTTCTATCTATAGAGAAAAGGATAGATAGTATAGCCTCGTGTGTGTGAGTGGTTGTGTGTCATACTCATGTTTTTAAATTGTTTCTGTTGTTGTTTATGTGTAATGATAACTCTCTCACACTCACTGCATCATCATAGCACAGAGACGCCAACTTTAAATTAGGCTCACAGGAATGTCAGACACCAATCGTAGGAATTTCAATGCCGAAAGAGGGATTCTTGCACACAAGAAAAGGAAATTGGGATGGATATTGGCATACATAGTGTATTGTATCTAGATTGTTCTAAATAGATAACTGATTAGAATTATATTCTTCTTCTTCTAGGTTCCATGCCTGGTCCAGGTTTCGGATACTGCATGAATTATCTCTCTCCATTCCTCCCTGTCTCTTGCTTTTTCAAACAGCTCTTGGATTGTTAGGTTGGTGAAGCCCTTCAGTTGGTCTATGAGTGTTTTTGTTTGTCTCCCCCGGGCGCGCTTACCAGGTATTTTTCCACAACTTGCCAGGTATTCATTCTTATCTTTCCTTACTATGTGTCCGAAAAAGGATAGTTGTCGATCCGCTATTAAGGGCATTAGTTTCCTTTGTTGGTATGTTTGTTTTAGCACTTC
>NC_088370.1:10113847-10153847 GCF_034508935.2 Berghia stephanieae
TAAGGGATTGATTAATAATAGAGGTAATTCCATCTAAGCTTGAGTCAAGACGTTTTAAAAGAAGATTTGTTGGGATAGGATCAAATGAGCAGGACTTAGGAGGCGATATGATGACATGACGTACTTCAGATGAACTAACTGTTTTAAAATCAGCAAAAAGAGTGCCTTTATATCACGTGCTAATAATCTTTTTTTTTTTCATTTTGGCATGAGTCAAGCTTACATCTAATCTTAGCAATTTTTTCTTTAAAATAGTTAACAAACACGTCTTGTAAAATATTTCTATCAATGTTGCCTGGCATGACATTCGTTTTTGATTTACCACTTATTTCATTAACAACATTGAATAGGAATTTTTAGGTGGAACATGAGTTAATTTTACTACTGTAATACAATCTCTTTTCAGAAATAATTTTTTTTCACTTCATTAACACACTGATTATAAATAACACGGCCATCTTGGTTGTTTGTTTGAAGCCATCTCCTTTCTGCTACACGCCGACGCTGTGTAGAATGCTGTACGTCAGCGGTGATCCACGGCGCAGAAGGTCGATCTGACACAATCCTAGTTTGCACGATAATCCAACACACCACGGAGACAGGCATTGTAAATTTCAGCAGGATTATTGCGCTCTTGGTGTTGGCGATTATCAAGGTCCTCTTTGGTCTGATTGTTGAAGGCAACAATATCAATGGCCCGCAGGTTACGAGATGTTACGAGTCTTCATGGTCGTGAGTGTAGAAGGAGAATGTGATCACGTGGTGGTCAACAATGCATAATATGTCTGTCACTGACAAATTAGAAATATCAATTCCCCCTAGTAACTACCCAGTCGATGGTGTGACCCTTGGTGTGTGTTGGTTTACTCACATGCTGATAGAAATTGTAGTAGTATGTTGTAGTAATCTGAAGTTGGTTCGAAATGAAGGTTAAAATCTCCAAGGATTTAATTCAGTTTCAATAAGATCTACATTCTGGACGAATGCACTATGCGTTGACGAATTTCTACTTGATGGTTTATGTGTGTGTGTGTGTGTTTGTGTGTGTGTGTGTGTGTGGGGGGGGTGATATATACAGATGAAGGTGGTATTAAGTGTTGTAACCTTCAGGCATTCAATGATGGATATTTTATATTATTGCTCTTTATCCTTAAATGATCTTTATGTAAAACGCAAATTCCACCACTGGGGCCGTTAATTCTGGGTTCAGAGATGATCTTGTCATTTGGCGGTGTTGTTTCATGTAATATACCACTTGACCACATAGTCGCACTTCTGTCTTTTCTCTTCTGGTTTCTTTCACCGGGCCATCTCGCATAAATAAAGTTCCCACACCGGTTTTCCTTTTCAATTAAGGGGTCAGCGTGGCTCAGCGGTACGGTCTTTGCTACGTACCCGAGTTTGACTACCCGCCTCGTTGTGTGGCCTTGAGCAATTCACCTCGCCCTAGCTCACTTTGCGGCGCTGCATTGCGGCTGACGCCTGGGCTATTCCAGTCTTCCCTTGGAATAGACCCTAAAGACGAATTTCCCCTTGGGGATGAATAAAGGGAATTTTATTTATATTTATTTATTTATTTATTTATTTATTTAGTATGTACATATTTCCAAAAGCCTTTAACTTTCTTTAGCGAGTATTAATTCATCTGATCTTACAGTACAGGTTCCCCTATGGCGTTTTTTTTTTCGTTTCATTTCTAATTTTGATATAAATAGTATGATTAAACGATTGTTGATATAAGACCTAAATAATCTTCTCTTCTTATTAATGAGTAGTTTTACTTTCCTTGTCATGCAAGTTGGCTTATGCCATCTTTTCTTTGGTTTTATTGGTACGTACGAGTACATTGATTCAAATTGTAATTGTATGCAGAGGAGTCAGAAAAAGGCAAAAAAAACAACAAACCTCCTCATCTGTACAAGGGATCGAGACCGCTCACTTTACTTATAGGGCTAGTACACTTGTAACTGGTCTCGGGTCCATTATCATCATCATCTATCTATCTATCTATCTATCTATCTATCTATCTATCTATCTATCTATCTATCTAACTATCTATCTATCTGTCTATCCATCTATCTATCTATCATTCTATCTATCTATCTATCTATCTATCTATCTATCTATCTATCTATCGAAACCGGTCACTTTACTTATAGGGCTAGTACTCTTGTAACTGGTCTCGGGTCCATTATCATCATCATCGATCTATCTATCTATCTATCTATCTATCTATCTATCATTCTATCTATCTATCTATCTATCTATCTATCCATCTATCTATCTATCATTCTATCTATCTATCTATCTATCTATCTATCTATCTATCTATCTATCTATCTATCTATCTATCGAAACCGGTCACTTTACTTATAGGGCTAGTACTCTTGTATCTGGTCTCGGGTCCATTATCATCATCATCGATCTATCTATCTATCTATCTATCTATCTATCTATCTATCTATCTATCTATCATTCTATCTATCTATCTATCTATCTATCTATCTATCTATCTATCGAAACCGGTCACTTTACTTATAGGGCTAGTACTCTTGTAACTGGTCTCGGGTCCATTTGTAAGAGAGTTAGCTTATAGCAAGTGGGTTTAATGAGTTCACAGTGCTTGTATATCAGTTAAACATGGTCATTATATTGAGTAGTCTAGGTCAGTTTTACGTTTCAAAGTTAAAGGATTGGTCATTATATTGAGTACTAGAAAATTACTTTCTTTGATCGGTGTTACTTGGTATTTGGGGATAATAGCATCAAATTATAGTTGGAATTTATTATTTGGGCGTACAGATTATTTGGGCGTACTGAACTAACGTTTACCAAAAGTAATATTATATCATAAAAGGCGGGGTTTAACACCAATATGTAGGAATTGACGTTTCAGGTTTGATTATGATTTGGTCTTACTCTTAGGGGTTGGATTATAGACTGACAGGGAACTGTCAAAAAAACTGCAAGGGGGCGTGGAAACAATGGAACTGTGGGTAAAGTTTTGATAGGGATAAAAGAGGATGTTTCGAGGAAAACGGGAGGATTCAACTTGACCATGAGCTGCACACTTTAAAACCTTTTGTGCTCACCATCATTTATTTGCTTTTACGGACTTAGAAATATTCCACGTATATTGAAAATGGTCACTTAGGCAAAATTGACTTTACATTTGGATTGATTCTATGGATTTGGAATTTATGAAACTGATTGAATTATGACCATGCTATTTGATTTGAATTTGGAATTTATCACAACAAATAAACTGTAAGAAATGAAACTTGGAATCTGGACTTTTATTTGAATGTTTTGATGTTGTGCATTCAATTATCATCACCGGCCCTTGAACTCTTTCGTCATTATTAACATCTACAACACAACGCAAAGGATAATACTACCATCTATGAAAAACACCACTTTGCGATCATAAGCCATTACATATGTGTGCAATTACGCCACATTATGGATCTAATTTGGTGTCGTGACTCAGGATTCTTATATATTTTTATTTGGAGCCGTGATACCAGGATGTAAAGATGTTATTATTCCGAACCATGGATACACAAGAAATGTATATTGTTGCGGTGTTAACATCTATTGAAGTTTTTGTGAGACTCGAATTTTGAAGAGAATAATTGTGAACAGATAGGAAAATATTTTTATTTGGAAAAGAAAATGAATATCAATTTTGAAGGTGAAGTAGTATAATTTTTTGTAATGAAATGTTGAAAAAAAATTATTGAAATTATAGATGATTCCTAAAATTCTGATAAAATACGGTTTTTAAAAAAAAATAAACGAAATAATATTGAAATTAAGAACCATAGATGGAACAAGAAAATATATTAAAAACTAAAAACAATATATTATAGAACGGCAAAATAATAACAATAATAATAATAATAATAATAATAATAATAATATAATAATAATAATAATAATAATAATAATAATAATAATAATAATAATAATAATAATAATAATAATAATAATAATATATTGATGCTATATGTATTTTAAATATTTAAAAAGAGGAGAGGGAGAGATGAAGAGAAAAATTGCAGTATTTAAATGAATATTTTAGTGCGTTTTATTTTTCAAAATAAATGAAAATGCGTTTACTTACAATCAGGCGCTTCGGAACAAATCTTCGAATATTAATTTGTACCGTTAATGGCAATGTTTTGTTAAGCTCAGTAACAAAGATGTGTCGATTTTTATTTCAATTTTTGTCTGTTACTGTTGGAATTACATAAACAGTTGGTCCATTATTTAATGTTGTTACGGTTTATTTTCTGTCAAAATGACTCAAGAAGACGATGGCAATAAAAACACGTAAATTATAAGTTTTGATAATTGAAAAATGTCTTATGGTATTTATTGTTATATTACAACATCATTGATTATATTTTTCTCCCGTCAATAGGGATGAATTGGTAGGTTGATATTGACTCTTTGAGATTCATGGGTTCATGACAAAGAGCACAGTTTTATATCTGTTTGTTTTCTTGGTAATGAATGTGTGGTTAACGCAGCCAAGTAATCGACAACAGTTGTTGTGTAATGAGACATGGCGTTATAATAGATTACATAAGACATTTGGATTTTATCACTGGAAATTAAGTTGAAATCATTTATGCGGAATATGAGTCAATCGTTGTTTTGTTCAGTTTTGTTTTGAAACGCGTTTCATCGTGATTTTTAAAAGGAGACATATTCTCATAATAACGGAACAACGGACTTTTGGTTTAAAGTCGGAGAACAAATAAAATGACGGAGTATTAATTATTATGAAAGACTGATGTCTTGTAATGGGAGTTAAAATGTTATTACGGAAGAATAACAAAATATTGAAAATGCATTACCATGTCATGTGAGCTGATAACATTTGTGACACAAGTGGTTAACTTGTTAAGAATCAGCGAATTATAAGTAACCCATATGGTAAAATGCTGTATATGCATATTGGGTAAATAAGCGCAGTGATGTAAGACGCGGTAATTAAAGTGCACACGGTTTAAATTACGAGACGCAGGAATGAGGCGTTCGGGAATATTTTATTTTGCGTTTGATTAAAGCGCTTGGTTTAACATTATGAAATGATGCAGAAGGCGGAGAATTTTTATAAATACGATGCGCGTGGTTAAAGCGCACACAATTATCAATGCTATATTAAGAGGCGCGAGATAACGTCGCAATGAGTTATATGAATATTTTTATAAGCCGAGGGCAAAGGCGCGAAACATTGAATTTTTATTGACCAGAGTGTATATCGTTTCTGCGAATATTTTGATTATCATATTTTTCTCCATCGATTTGCTGTTGTAATTGTAATCAATATTTACTGCGTGGTTTGAATTTAACATTTATATCAGAAAGTGTGTAACTGAGTTGAAGAAGAAGTTATGTTCAATTGTCAAATCTTAAGTGTGTAATCATTCGGCAATCAGTTGAAATGGTAGGAAGTGCTACGATAACATAAACAAAATCATATTTCATTAAATTAGGGATTTTCTAAGGGGAATAATTCGAGTTAATCAAAGGCAGAAGTAGTGGTTGCACTAAAACATGATACAGTCATCACGAAAGAGGACACTTGCAACCATCAGTCATAACGGGAACGCTGATGACAACGACAGAGGCAACTCAAACACAACCACAACATAGGTCGGAAAATGTCCTAATCCCTTTGGTCTATCCACGAATACCTTGAAATGGAGTAAGCATCTCGACAAAACACTACGCCATTGATACGTCCAGAATCAACACAATCTACAGACTACAAACTACACAGCAACCTCAATTACAACGTACCTTTCAACTTATACAAACTTGACAGAATTTATAAAATAATATCTGTATCAACACAGATTTCTTCCATGAACCTTTTTATATTTACATTCTTTACTGAACAATTGGATTACTTGTATTTACTTCTACAACAACAATACCCAACGATGTATGTCGTCAATAATTACGTAAACGTTCAAGATACGATTGTTTTTACAAAATGATGTCCAATTGTGAACAATACTACTTCCTTCATATGCAGTGGTGAGCGTATTCAAATTTAAACTTATGTCAATATACAAGTGTGCAGCACCCATATCTACAACTTATAAACATTGAATATTATAATAACGCCTGTCTTAGTATCATTGTAAAAGATAAAGGCTATATATGTATATAAGACAATGCAGGAAAAAGTATCGCAAAACGCCACATGAGCGATTTCCTTGGATTCATTATCGTATGATATTCAACAACCTGCGTTCAAATAACGAAAATATTGTTGACCTTATTCAACCCTACTACATACACTACTAGACTACGTTATTGTTACATCATCTACCTGGTGTGTGGACTCACATCACCCACCGGTACTCTGCAAGATTACATCATCTACCTGGTGTTTGGACTCACGTCACCCACCGGTACTCTACAGATTACATCATCTACCTGGTGTGTACTCACATGCCACCTCATCGAAACTCGATCAACAAACACAGACAATTACAACACACGACCTCTGTCGACTACTACACACGAACTCTTTGTCAACACATGGCTGAGTTCACAACTTTCTTTTGACTTGCTGGATAAGTCAAACTTCATTTAAATTCAAGATCTCGCACACAGTTAATCTTGAATTTTTACAATTTCATCTACAATGAGACTCAACGTATACACAAGACAACCACAAATATCTACGAGGAAAATCGACCCAGATGCCGGAGATGAATGGATTACAGCGACGTCACAAGACCAAGAAACAACCCAACAGGTTAAGCATACGTTTGCTACCTGTAGAGTCTTTTTTCGTCCCAATTCAAAAGACTCGAACAAATACAACACACTAATTGCAAAAGTTGGTCACTTTAGTAACAGCCCACAATCACATACTGTGTTAGATTTTACTTATTTAGTTATTTACACTGTACTAAATATGAATAATTCGGACAGACTAATGACTGATTATTTACTAAACACTAAATATGTGATGTGAACAAGTCGGACAGACTAATGTCTGATTATTTATTAAACACTAAATATTTGAATGTGAAGACATTATGGTGATAATTCGAAGACATTTACAGAGGAAAAAGTTTTTAATTAATTAACAATAATTAAAGTGAATTTATGACACTTGGGCTATTCAGTGACCACAACACACACAACAATGCAACACGTAGACTAGATACAATCACCTCAACTCTTATAGTTGATATATTTTTTTTCATTACATGAAAACTCATTCTAAATGGAGACAATGACTTAATTAACAATTACTGACAATTTTTACAGGATGACCATTCTCAAAACGAACGGATTACTGAGAAATGTGACCTCTGATGGATGACCACAAAGAACAATTTGATATCAATGTAGTTGTAAACTACACCCTGATGACTTAAAAAGCTTAAAAAATTGAAACATCAACAATGAACAATGAATGATAATAACTTCAACTTGAATTTTAAAATGATGATAATGCTATTATTATGATTTATTTTTAAATATTTTTTATTACTAATTGAAATGTAATCCTTCGTATATGGATCTAGATGTCTATAATACATTATTTGTACCACATATTATAAGTAGGAATTAATGTAATAATGTTGTTTAAATGGAATCATACAATATAAGGGAATATACAAGGTACTGGTTTTGATATGTCAGTAAATGAGTAGACATACATGGAAGCTGAGATTATCACCCATGTCGTAAAGAGTTGAATTTGAGATTGAATAAGACAACGTGAGTATATCACAAATGGAATTTGAACCATCCTTTTTCACGCAATACTATTTATGTGTGATGGGGTATGACGAGAATTAAACACTTTTATTGCTATGAAGATGGAATTTAAGGTGAAAAGATTTTTTTTTCTTTGAACTTTTAATTACTTGATATCTTACTGTCGATGTTGTAATGCCTTAAAAGTATAATCGATAAATATATAAATCTTTAATCAACTTTCGTGTTGGTAAATTTAAATTTTAATCACTTTTAAATGATAGATACCTTACTGTTGATGTTGTAATTTGAAAGAAAAAAAAATCTATAATCGATATATATATCTATTTAGATGTTGTAATCAAATTTGATGTTTGTGAATTTATCAATGTTGTAATACTATAAAACCTATAATTGATATATATGAATGTTGTAATCAACTTTGGTGTTTTTGAATTTAAAGTTTAAAGTTTTTAAATATTTAACTGGTATAAGTATTATCATTTTAACATTTATTTATTACATTTTAGTTGGACATTACATATATATTTAATCTCTCACTGTAATTTTTTTGAATTGAAATTGTTTTAAAGTCAATTTAAATTCTAAGAAAGGGGCGTATGTAAGAGAGTTAGCTTATAGCAAGTGGGTTTAATGAGTTCACAGTGCTTGTATATCAGTTAAACATGGTCATTATATTGAGTAGTCTAGGTCAGTTTTACGTTTCAAAGTTAAAGGATTGGTCATTATATTGAGTACTAGAAAATTACTTTCTTTGATCGGTGTTACTTGGTATTTGGGGATAATAGCATCAAATTATAGTTGGAATTTATTATTTGGGCGTACAGATTATTTGGGCGTACTGAACTAACGTTTACCAAAAGTAATATTATATCATAAAAGGCGGGGTTTAACACCAATATGTAGGAATTGACGTTTCAGGTTTGATTATGATTTGGTCTTACTCTTAGGGGTTGGATTATAGACTGACAGGGAACTGTCAAAAAAACTGCAAGGGGGCGTGGAAACAATGGAACTGTGGGTAAAGTTTTGATAGGGATAAAAGAGGATGTTTCGAGGAAAACGGGAGGATTCAACTTGACCATGAGCTGCACACTTTAAAACCTTTTGTGCTCACCATCATTTATTTGCTTTTACGGACTTAGAAATATTCCACGTATATTGAAAATGGTCACTTAGGCAAAATTGACTTTACATTTGGATTGATTCTATGGATTTGGAATTTATGAAACTGATTGAATTATGACCATGCTATTTGATTTGAATTTGGAATTTATCACAACAAATAAACTGTAAGAAATGAAACTTGGAATCTGGACTTTTATTTGAATGTTTTGATGTTGTGCATTCAATTATCATCACCGGCCCTTGAACTCTTTCGTCATTATTAACATCTACAACACAACGCAAAGGATAATACTACCATCTATGAAAAACACCACTTTGCGATCATAAGCCATTACATATGTGTGCAATTACGCCACACATTATCATCATCATCTATCTATCTATCTATCTATCTATCTATCTATCTATCTATCATTCTATCAAAATATATGTCTGTCTGTCTGTATGTATGTATGTCTTTCTATCTATCTATCTATCTATCTATCTATCTATCCATCTATCTATCATTCTATCAAAATATATGTCTGTATGTATGTATGTCTATCTATCTATCTATCTATCTATCTATCTATCTATCAAAATATATGTCTGTCTGTCTGTATGTATGTATGTCTTTCTATATATCTATCTATCTATCTATCTATCTATCTATCTATCTATCTATTTGTCTGTCTTTCTATATATCTATCTATCATTCTATCTATCTATCTATCTATCTATCTATCTATCTATCTGCCTGTCTATTTTCTTCCTGCTTGTCTATTTCTTTCCTCTCTCGTTCCATCACACAAAAACAAACACATACACACACACTCTCTCTCTGTCTCTCTCTCTATCTCTCTCTCTCTCTCTCTCTCTCTCTCTCACTGTGTCTCACAAACACACACACACATATAATAATATATTCGCATACCTACACTACAGTAGCAGGTGTACAAGATGTATTCGTGTGACGTCTTTCCAACCCTAATTCATGTTCCTGTTGTTATTTTATCACTTTACATCATGTCCTAAACCTGGTAATAGCCAAGGCTGACAATATTATCTTCCTATAATAATAAATCAACATTAACAATACTTACATTTTTCCAGGACAAGATTACCTCGACCTTGTTGTCTAATCCCATTGTGGATTAACCGACATAATCCCATACAGCACCCCTTCCCACGCCCCCCCCCCCCCCCTTCCCCCCCCCCCCTTCCCAGTCCCCCAAACCAAACAAATTTTGTTCCTTTTCTTTCTTTCTTCCTTTCCTTTTTTTTCAATAACAGGTCATAAGCAAATCTCTTGGTTCGTTTGTTGTTGAAAGATCAAACATTCTGAGGGGAAAAGGGGGAGAGAGAGAGGGATATGAGAGGTGAGAGGAAAGAAAGAGAGAGAGAGCAAGAAGAGAGAGAGAGAGAGAGAGAGGGGTGAAGGGAGAGAGAGGAGAGAAATAGGAGAGAGAGAGACAGAGAGAAGAGAGAGAGAGGAGAGGGGGCAGGGGGAGAAGGAGGAGAAGAGAGAGAGAGAGAGAGAGAGAAGAGAGAGAGAGAGGGAAGGAGGGAAGAGAGAGAAAGAGAGAGAGAGAGAGAGAGAGAGAGAGAGAGAGAGAGAGAGAATGAGTACCTGGCCGCTATCAGCGTTGTCTCTGTCGAAAAAAAAATAGTTTGTACACCTTACAGGTGTCATGACTCTTCCTTCATGTTAAACTGCCCCCCCCCCCCCCCCCCCCCCGGTAATATGCAAAAAAAAATATCCCAAATTATGCGGGAGAAATTGCAAATTATGCGGGGGAAAAGGCAAATTATGCGGGGGAAATTACAAGTTATGCAAAACAAGAAAAAAAGTAATAAATCGCTGTCTAAATGTTTCAATTGCTTTATTTACATTTAACCAATTCAAAATTAAAGAACTACAAAGCAAATTCAAAACTTAATTATTTGTTGTAGCACAGAAAAGCTAGATGTCGCAGAGACGATGTGCTAAGACTACTGCGCCTGTCTGACAATATCAGATTGTAAACAGAAAAACTGCGCTCAGCATCAGCGCTGTTGATCGTGGTGTATATTATGTACCACTTGGCACAAGCAGCCAAAGCGGGCACTTCATCAGAAATGGACTGCCAAAAATGTGGCTCGTCAACAGAAGAGGTGATGGAGTTCTTCACCGCGAGGGGCCCAAGCTGCCGGGTGTACCTCTTGATCTCCTCCTTGGGTACAGTTTTAAGCTTTGTGGTGAGGCTCTCAAGTTGATCCCAAGGTGGAGACAGGAGCAGCTTAGCAGGGTTGAAAAATGGGAAGTCACTGTCACGTATTTGGGAGCATCGTCGGTTTTTCGGTTTCATTTTCCTTCATACAATGGTCATAAATTCACGCAAAAAAAAAAAAACCAACATATTTTGCATAATTATGCGGTAAAAGGTGAATTATGCGGCCGCATCGGTCGCGTTTTCCTGGGGGGGGGGGGCAGGTTAAACGTCAATGTTTGCTATGGATCCCTTGTAAAGAGCTTTGAGCACGTTTAGAGGATATGCGCTATAACATTTAGCCGATTTAGCGCTTATTTTATTTCATGGTTGTTTTCTATAATTTGAAGAGGTAAATTTCAAAACCTGCTAACTTGAGCTTTTATATAGCGTAATATCTACTAAACGTGCTCAACACGCTTTACAAAGGGTCCCTGATCAACAGCAACACACATCATGTAATTAACCAGATTATAAACGTTCAAGGTTTCGCACAGTATTGTGTGTTGGTCCGTTATATTTGTTGTGAGTTTCTTAGCCAAGCACATACAATCTATAAAATAGAACGAAGTTGACGTCACTCAGGTCTTTGTGATTTTTTTTTTTTTTTTTTTTTTTTTTTTGCAATCCATGCTTATGAATAATTCTCACGAAATTGTATGAACCAGATTATAAACGTTCAAGGTTTCGCACAGTATTGTGTGTTGGTCCGTTATATTTGTTGTGAGTTTCTTAGCCAAGCACACACTATCTATAAGTATAGATAGTATGCGCTTGGCTAAGAAGCTCATAACATTGCCATCCGGAAGTATAACGGACTAACACACAAAACTGTGTGTAACCATGAACGTTTATAGTCAGGTTAATACAGTTTAGTGAGAATTACTCATAAACGCGTATGGCAAAAAATCAATAACAAAGACTCGAGTGACGTCAGCTTCATTCTATCTATAAGTAAACGATGGCTTTGAACAGGCACTGGCGTCAGAACGATATCTGAAAAAAAGTGTGTATGGAACACTACTAGACAAAACAGAGAGAAAAATACAAGAAGAAAAAAAAAACAAAAAAAAAACAAAAAAAAACCCAACCCCACAGAGGTGTAATGGCAGTACGTCTGATCAATAATCAGGGGGTCCGAAGTTCGAACCCTAGTTGAGGCTGATTGGTTTTTTTTTTTCCTTGTATCTTTCTCTCTACTTTGTCTGCTGACACTGATTCATACATATTTTTTTTTTTCAAATCTTACTCGAAAGGCGCTTCCTCGTGTTGCAGTTGCACCTGTTTCACCCAGACTCTGTACTTACTAGTGAGAGGCGATGGCTCACAACGCACAGATCAACTGTCATGTCAACCTGTGTTTTGAAAAAAAAACAAGAAAAATAAAGAAAAGAAATAAAACGATCTAAAGTAGAAAACAATGACTGAGAGAAAGAAAAAAAGAAAAGCAAGACAAACAGAAAGAAAGAGAGAAAAAAATGTTTTAAAAAGTGAGAAAGAAAAAAAGAAGGAAAAGAAAAAAAGAAAGAGAGAAAAAAATGTTTTAAAAAGTGAGAAAGAAAAAAAAGGAAGGAGAAGAAAAAAAAGAAAGAGAGAAAAATAAAGACAGAAAGAAAAAAAAAAAAAGAAAGAAAGAAAGAAAGAAAGAAAGAGAGAGAGAAAAAAAAGGAAAGACAGAAATAAAGAAAAGAAGAAAAAAAAAAGACAAAAAAAAGTGGTCAAGAAAGAAATCACTCCTTCAGAACGTAACAGCTCAAGAAACCTGTATTTTTGAAATCTCGGTCTCTTTACATGAATAGGGTCTATTCATCCCTTGGATGACATGACAGACGTTTCTGTAGAAATGTACTTTCCGAAAGATCAAAAGAATGTTTTGAAAGCTCTCTCTCTCTCTCTCTCTCTCTCTCTCTCTCTCTCTCTCTCTCTCTCTCTCTCTCTCTCTCTCTCTCTCTCTCTCTCATCTGGCTGGACTGAGTGTCTGTGAAATTATGTAGTGATGGTTGCAACCCGTGGCTACATCTCTGTTTGACCATAATAATATCTTCTCTATCGGTGGTGGCTCAGTGATACCATTTGGGATATCAGAGACCTGCAAATAAGTATGTCCATTTTATATTTAAATTCACTTTTCGCATATTATTTGGTTTATTCCGACTTTATAGATACGTAGTATGCACTTTCTTAAGAAGCTCACAACATTGCCATCCGGAAGTATAACGAATCAACACACAAAACTTTATGTAACCTTGAACGTTTATAGGCTGGTTAGATAATACAGTTTAGTGAGAATTACTCAGAAAAACGCGGATGGCAAAAACAATAACAATAACAAAGACCAGAGTGACGTCAGCTTCATTCTATCTATACAAGTTTGAGTAAATATGTGTCAGTGCATGACATAATAATCAGTCGGAAGGTGAAAAAGTTGGATTACATCTTTTTTGCATTTTCTGAAAGAATAGAATATGCTCACCAGAGCATTTTAATCTTTATTTGAAGTACAACGGGTGATTTTTCATGAAGTTATGGTCAGATGTATAGGAAAGGTATCCAACAACTTTTCTCAAATTTCATACTTATTCAAACTTGACTAGCTGTAAAAATTATTTAGAAGTGAAATTAAGTTTTAATATTTCCCCAACAAAGTACAAAAAGGGTTGATTTAATCATTTATGACAAGAACTTATTTTAAAATAAAAATTGATCTTCTAACTAAACTTGGCAATATCTCAGTTCAAACCTTTTCACCATCTGACTGACACTTATGTCATTCACTGTAACCTATGTGTCATATTTTCAGAATTCCATTTCTAGCAACAGCTTGCTTCGCCACCGACCCGGACATTGACCATACCAGCTAGAGACCTTCGGTCACATTCCATAACGTCAATCTGCCAACCCATCTAAGACGTGAGTTGTTTTCCCACCATTCCCATCAACATCAAAACGGTATGACTTTTCAGTAACAACATCCCGACAGTTCCTCATGCGAAGAAGAAAAAAGAAAAAACGGAGTGCTTATTCGTCCTTCAGGACGTATTCTTAAAAAGTGTCTAGCCGACCTTCAGTGCTTATGCTAATGAGGTAGGCGTGAAATACGTAAAGGGCAATTGACGGAAAGGCTGTTGTTTATATTTGTCACCGCATTTTTATATGTATTAAATTCAAGGTTATTGCCCTCCCATAAATCGCATTGTTGTTACAGTGACCTATATATGTCACTGCTCCCGTGGCCTTTTTTGTGCGCCCATATTACAAAATCTTCCCGGATAAACAGTATCATCCTTCCAGTCAAGCCATTGCTCAATCGTTAAAAAATCAAAATGGAACGTGTAAGCATTTTCGTTGGAGCAAGGTTTGATTCATATGAAGCTTTCAAAAAATCATTACGGCTTCATGAAAATGCGAAAAATGTGAAATTCATTATAAAGGATTGCAAAACGGTAAGATTTTATTATCACAGAATAGCCCCCCCCCCCCTCCTCCCGCTGTTTTTTCTATTTAAAACAATTTTTTTTTCATTATTAAAAAAAAATAATTTCGCTGCCCATTTGTTCTTAATGCCTTTTATTAATCCTTTATTTATTTAAATCTACATTTAGCATACACTACAGTTTTAAAAGAAATAAAAATTAATGCACATTTATAAAACGCATCACATCTATATCATTGCTTAGTTGTTTTGTTCTTCTTCACATGCCAAGCGTCCTTTCCTTCTTTGATTTTAAAGGGCAATATCTCATTTGTGACCTCTCGTCTCAAAACGGTATTAAGTCGGGTTGGTTAATATGTTGAAAATTGAATTTATAGCCAGAAATATCAGACTTGTGTTGAGTTTATATGAGTTATTGAGGAGAATGGCAACCATATTTTGGGGTGCTAATGCCAACAATTTATACTTTTGACCAGTTTCACATTAAATTCTACTTTTAAGCATCTGGTTCGTTCCGACATAATACCGTTTTGAGACGATGGGTCGCAGTTCAGATCTCCCCTAATGGTCTAAAATTTGTTTAATATGATATAATCTAATATTTATAATCTATTGATGAAAAAGGCATATTTATGATAGCATTGGTGACAAAATGAATAAATAATTAAATAAATAAATGAACGAATAAATTAATAGATGAATGAATAAATAAATAAATAACTATTCAATTCGAGCGGCAGTTTGCAAGTCGAGCGGCAGTTTGCAAGCAAGGTTTTTGAAGAAACCCTCACACTGTTGTCTTTCTGTATATTTGATTGCATGATGATATATGCATATCATTTCAACATCGATATATTGAAATAAGAATATAACATTCTCTTAAATCATCGCTTAAGGTAAAAAAAAAAAATAATTCAGTTATAATCTATTCTACCTGATAACTGTTATAATCGAGTCGTCAGCCGCAGTGCAGCACCCACCGTAAAGTAAGCAAGGGCGAGTAGGCTTTCTCAATATCAAACAACGCGGCTTTTGTGAATCCAATAATAATAATAATAATAATAATAATAATAATAATAATAATAATAATAATAATAAAATAATAATAATAATAATAATAATAATAATAATAATATATAATTTATTCATCTAAAAAAAAAAGGAAATTCGTTTACAATTCCTTACAACATAATAATATGATCTAGGCCTATCACTTTCCTCAATTTAAATGTAACATTTTCACGCTAACGAAGTGTGTTCATTTATTTGTATTTGTAGCCTACTCATTCTCATTCGGATTAGTTGATCATGTCTATGTGTACTTCATTTTAATTTTCTGATATGTGCTTACTGCACCGATAGATTTTGTTGTCCTGTTGTAAGTAGGCATATATTCGGTGTTGAAATAATGTAGTCAATGATATTATTCCATAATATTTATCTTAGGTGATGTGCTCAGATTTCATCAACACAATAGTTTATGAACGGGTTATGTTCGAATGTAAACAAGGAAAAATGAGAAAATCCGAATCTAAAGGTCTCAGACCTATTCAAAGGTAAGGTACAAATTTTCTATGTGATTTTGTAAACAAATAAATGATATAATAACTACTTTTCTTCTTATTACAAACAAACGGGAATTTTGTTCATTACCATAAAATCGAATTTTTAAATAGTTTACTCTCGCATCTGACAACAAGAGGAACGAATTGACCGAATGCTTAAGGCATTGCACTGTGATCCCGATTGTCCCGGCTTTGATTCCCGCTTCAGGCACTTTCGTTATTTTCCTTGGGCAAGATTATTAATCCCAATTTGCTCACTTGGACAACATTGGTGATTCCTGTTGACATCAGACATCCTCTTTGATGGATTATCTATATTCCTTCCTGGAATGCCCAGGCGACGGGATCTTATGGTGCCGTTGCGAAAAGGGCATCAGTAGTCTCCCCCCCCCCCCCCCCCCCCGCGTTCAAATTTACATTATATTCTGGCTTTTTCTCATTGCTTTGTTAGTTGTTTTTCAATTTTAAAAATTCTTTCTTACATAGATAGAAAATAGGTAGTATTCCCCATTTATTCATTCACAAGGAGAAATGTGTCTTTTTAATCTATTGCAAGGGAAGACTTGTACAACCCAGGCATCAGCCGCAGTTCAGCGCCCAAAAGTGAGCTAGGGTCATGGCCAAACGGCGCGAACCGCTGAGCAAAGCTGCCCTATGTATTTGTTCGTTTGTTTCTTTTTTTTTCTTTCTTTTGTAAAATTTTAGGAAGGGATGGGAGTGTGATTTTTCTTCCTCTTTTGTCTCCTTCATACACCAAACAAGTGTCGTCCAAACGGAGCCATCCGAGAATATCATATCATTACCATAGGCATAATTACTTTTCCATTATTACCCATTCAGTCAGTCAGCACTGTCCACGGCAATGATTTGTGTCATTTTTTTCAGATCTTTCAAGCTTGGCTGCATGGCTAAAATACGATTATGTTGCCGTAGGAGTAGTGCCCGTGTTTGGTTCCTTGAAGTCATTGAAGCAAATCTGACTCATGATGCACACACGCCATCTGCATCCGTAAGTACAGTTTAAAGGCACAATTTAGTTTCTTTAAATATTTGAATTCATAGCAAGTATTCAAAATTTTACGTATGCCCTTTTGATGAATGCGCCCTTGTTTTTCAAACAGCAATGTGCAATGTTCAGTAAAAGCCATGACGTTCCTTCTTGTATCTATAAGTAGCTAAATATTAACTCACTTTACTTAAAATTTCGCCAATAAAAAATGGACCAAACATCTTGTCACATTTTCTTTTACACCACCACAATAGAATTTTGGTTTCCTTGTCATTTATTGACATTTTCAAAATCTATCAACGTATATGCCCTTCTACTTCTTTGTAATTTCTACCCCAGCCTTGTGATGAAAAACCCTATTTAAGATCATTATTTTCTGGAGGAAAACAAAATCACGCGATCAACCCCTCGTTATATTTTCGTCTCTTTACGCAAAAAAAAAAAGCGAATAGTGTTGACAGAATGAAGTAACAAAACAGATGAACAGTCATATTGTAATCAAAATAGCGGGCGCTCTGAATAACGAATTTGATATTAATGTAAGTTTTATCGAACAACTTGGTCGTATTGGACATTCAGGCAGCGGGAATTCTACGGTGTAACAACTTTCAAGGTTTTAATCCACAACCCAGATACAACGGAGAGGCCATTTTGCACACATTATCCTTATTCTATCTGAGATGATTGTCACATTTAACTCCGAAAACGGACTTGCACGTGATAGATCGCAAGTTTATTTTGTATCTTGATATGCAATTTTTTATACCCTTTAATTTTCTGGGGAAAAACGATTTAACTGTAGCGTAATAGCAAAGCTATTTTGAGGCGTCCGTATTATCCTTTCTATTAAAAACAAAATAAACAAGCAAACAAAACAAAACAAAATATAATAATAATAAATAAACGTAGGAATTCTAGAATTTTTTGCCACAGCACAAAACGATAATTCTTTATGTCAAATCGATAAATTCGAGAATCAATCAGTGGTAAGAAATGATATAGGTGATGTTATTGGAATGACATAATAATAATAATGATGATGATGATTGATGATGATGATGATGATGATGATGATGATGATGATGATGATGATGATGATGATAATAATAATAATAATTATTATAATGATAAGAAGAAGAAATAATAATGATGATGATGATGACGATGATGATGATGATGATAATGATAATGATAATGAATATATAATAAATAATAATAATAATAATAATAATAATAATAATAATAATAATAATAATAATAATAATAATAATAATAATAATAATAATAAATAATAATAATAATAATAATAATAATAATAATAATAATAAATGTTTGTTTTTTTCCAGGTTCTAACAACATTTCCTGAAATGAGGCGAGTCCAGGAAACTGACTTAGTGACGACTCTTCTCCAATTTAAATCGTTATCATCGAGGGAATTGATATCAGCCATTGAAGAAGAGCAAGGTATTAGACGGACGCCAAAAGATATTCAAAACTTGCGCAAAAATATCGGCTGTCTGATAGTGAAGAAAAGCAGGCAGCCGAAAAAATTTTGGCAGACATTGTCATGAAGGGGGGAAGGGTAGATACTCATTTTGTCGACACTACTGATTCTTCTTCTGATGATATCCATTTCAGAGACATTATGTGTCTGACCTATCAGACTTCTACAATGTTAGAATTGCTATCTCATTTTGGTGATGTACTTATTATGGATGTTACTCACAACACTAATAATATTTGCTTGCCTCTTCTCACTGTTATGTGTATTGATGCAGACGGCAAAGGCCATCCCGTCCTGCATTCTTTCTTGCATTCTGAGGAACGGGACATTATGGTCAAACCTCTGAAGTTTTTGAAGGAATCATATGATTTCTCAAAGACGGCATGTATCTTTGTTGATAAAGATTTTTCCGAAATCGGGGCACTCTCGTCTGTTTTTCCCGATGTCAAACCCATTCTGTGCTCGTTCCATGTTTCTAACGCCATAAAAAGGCAATGAAAAAGAAGAATATGTCTTCTTCTCAGACTTCTACTATTCATTCTATTTTCATGGCCATGAAAGAAGAAGTAACAGAGGAGGGCTACTTGTCTTATTTACGAAAGTTTCAGTCCGTATTGCCTTCTCATGTTTTTGACTATTTCAATACTCATTGGTTCAGTAAGCCTCACTTGTGGGCTGCCCACCGGTTGGTGGACACTGTCAAACTCCATGTCACCACTACCAACCACTGTGAGGCATACCATGCCACAATTAAAAGAGTAGTAAAAGGTGCTCAAAAACTGTCCAATGTCCTCCAAGATCTCTTATTCATTGATAGAGATATTGACTTTCTGTTTTCTTTCAAAAGCCTCCGGTTGATGAATACGAGGGCAGTTGATTGTGGCGATCCTGTCGTTAACGCTATAAGAGATGATGTAACTCCCTTTGCTGCGTCTATCATATTGAATCAATATTCTCTAATGAGCAAGTTGAGCTATGACATCAGATCTCACTCTCTCTCTGACAATACTTTTCGGTTGTCCAGACAATCAAAGTCCTACATTGCATCTCCATCTGAGTGCTCTTGTGAATTTTTCAAGAATTTAGACTTACCTTGTCGGCATATTTTTTTTTGTTCGTTCTCATCTGTCATTACCTATGTATGTTCGTCTTCCTGAAGGACATAGATTCAAACCAAGTATACGCCATTCTCTTCCATCAAACGCTACGTCTCAAATTACTATTCACCGAGTTCCTTTGCCCAAAGCTCCCAGAATAAGGACAAGAGAGGCGAAATTTAACAAGGCAAATTCTTTCTTCAATAAAATGTCTAACTATCTGAGTCTTTTGGGGAATGCAGAATTCGATGAGAAAATGAATTTTCTTTCTTCCTTATTTGATAGTTGGACTTCATCATCCAGTGACCTGTATCACCACTCTGTTGATGGTGATGCTATTTCCAGCGAAGATATTCCTGGTCCTTCTCACTCCAGAATTGACTGCAGTAATTTTGTTGAGCATGCTGTTATAGCTAGTCCTGTTGTTGAGGCTAGTTCTCTTATTGTTGGGGAATGTTCTTCTGTTGTTAAGGATATTCCTCTTGTTGTTAAAGCTAGTGCCCCTATTGTTGAGGATAGTCATCTTTCTATAGCCCATCCCCCTTTTGTTGAGACTAGTCCTCTTGATGTCAAGGCTGATCTCCCAGTTGTTGAAACTATTCCCCCTGTTGTAGCAAGTTCTGTTGTTGATGCTATTTCTCCTATGGCTGAGGCTAGCCTTCCTGTCGTTGTACCTCCACCTACTATTGTTGAGTCGACATCCATAAATATTACATCTCCTCTTGCGGGCCATTCTAGCTCCTCTCCTGTCTTTTTTTCAAATTTGGTTTCTTTTAGTGATGTTAGACTAAAACCGGTGCGTGTAAGAGGTAGGCCTAAAAATAAGCCAAATTTCACACGGAGAAAGCGAAAGGCAACTGGATTGATTCCCTTTTCTACATTATTGGGGGAAAGGAAAAAGCAGTTCATGTAAGGAGAGCTGTTGATGAAGTCAATAACCTGAGGGGAGTGCTTTATAGTACTTGCGATCTGAAGGATGCATTGCGGTTAGGAGCTGTACTATTGAGTGAAGATATTGAATGTTTGGAGGACTTGTTCACTATTACGGATGGAGTGAGTTGATGCGCAGAGTTGATATTAGAAAGGACCAAGGAATAGTTTGTTTTAAGTGCAAGCATTATGATGATGGTGAGAGAATGATGACAAAATGTGAAGGTTGTTTGGAATACTATCATTATGAATGTGCCCGTTATGAAGAGAGTTATAGAATATCGAATTGGTTTTGCGAGGACTGCTTTTAGTTTGTAGGTGTCCACTTCCCTTTGTATTCGCATGATGGTCTTCTTTCATTTTTAATCTTCAATTGTAATTTCTAGTCTCTCTCCTCAAGTTTTTACTGTGCGTTCCATTCTAGTTTTAGGTTCTTGGTTTAATATTTTTTTATCACTACATTGTAGAAACCATCCTTTCTGCTGTCCCTCTGTTTACTCAATGTCCACGCAGTTCCCGTTTCATAATATTTGGCTTTTCATCAGATCAATCTAATCATTTCCATAGCCGCCCAAACCTCCCCCCCTGACTGACAATTTAAATATTTCTAATATTCGTGTAAATTACTTCTTATATATTGTGCATAGAGACAATGTGTGCTTGTGTGTGTGTGTGTGTGTGTGTGTGTGTGTGCGTGTGTGTTTGTTTGTGTGTGAATGCGTGCGTATATGTAGTTGTGTGTATGTGTATGAATGTCTGTGTTTGGATATTGCACACAATCGTCAAGATTATATCAATTAACTTATCAAATTTAATTGTTTTCAACTTTCGTCATCACTATGTCTAAGTGTCTATCTTAAGTTTTCAATTTAAATTCTATTCGCAAAATTACCTAAATGTGCAATAGTATTCACAAGCTTTTTTGACATTTCCAATGATTCACCATCATCTGTGGATTATTCCGAAATGCTTTAAACCGATTTATCAAGTTTGTTGCTCAAGAGTGCAAGTGGTCTTCTTGCTTTTTTATTTAAAGTTAATATTTTCAATCACATAATTGGTACTCTGTACGGTATTTTTTTTAGAGACATCTTCATTCGAATATTTGTATTTTTTGTTTTTCTTGAAATGATGAAACATTCATTTTCAAGCATATGTTTATTATACAGAAAATTTCTAATGCTCATTAAACTCAAAATGCTAATCTGTTTTATTTAGATTGTTAAATTAATGCAGCTACAAATGATATTCGATAATGTGAATAATGATTGCTGTCAAAATTTGTGAAACGAACATGGTTAAAGAAAAAAAAATGTACAATGTAAATTAAGTTTGGAAGTATGTGAAACAAAAACTAATGAGGGATATTTAATTTATAGAACTATAATGACGAAATTATCATTGATGTTAACTAAAACGCAGATATAATGAATATCTTCGATAGCTTTTCTGCTGAAGATAATCTATATCGAATATGCATTTTCAATCAATCGTCATATAATTATATATATATATATATATATATATATATATATATATATATATAATATAATATATATATCAGTGTTATGAAATAACTATTACAATAAGAACATGTGTCTAGATGGCTGCCATCTAATGTGTACTTATTTGCAGGTCTGATAATCTAAATATGTTATGGTCTCATTCTTATTATGGAAATACTCTCGAAGGCAAAATGTTTTCCATTGCAACAATGTTCAATCAAGGCCATAATTCCGTTCAGTTATTAGACCTGCAATTATGGGCACGTATCCCCCGTCTTACCGTTTGAAATGATTGCTACAGTTGTCTACCCTTTTCAAAAGCATTGAACAAATCTATGACATTATACATTATATCATATGATTTAAAATAAATGGCAAATGTGACTGCAATGTATAAAAGGCTTGACCTTATGTGATGGTCGATAGCATACTATAGTGAATAGTTTGAAAGTATAAATATAAAAAAAAATAACTCCCTGCCTTCCCCCCCCCCCCCAACCCCCCCCCCCCTCCCCCCAAAAAATAAAAAAAAATTAAAACCCCAAAAACTCAAGCTCATGTGGCATTCAATATCTGATGATATAAGGGATTTCTCTTCAAAGTGACTAATGATAAAATATATGATTTTCAAAATGGCGGCGCTGAATACGACGCACAGTTACACCTATGTGATGAATTCTTTTGGTATTTATTTGTTTCATGACAAAACCCTTTTACCCCATTTACATATTAAACGTTGTATGATTGTTCGTATTAATGAATGGTATGTACTTCAAACTTTAACGTTTAGAGTCCTGCTTCAATCCTCGGAAAAATCGTTCGTATCAATGTTTTTGTCTCGAGGAAATCGAAATGGCGGCGGTTATGTTTACTTCCGACACAAAATTGCCCCGCTATTTTCATCTTATTTCGCGATTTGTTGATTGAAGACCTATTATTCGCTTATTATATAAAGCGTTGTACGATGGTTTAGCCTACAAAGAGGCATCAAAAATAATAAACCATCCTCTTGATGAAGTAAAAGAATTCATGGAAAAGCAATAGAAAGGAAAGCATTCTCAATTACCAACAATAAAAAACATATTTTATACGATGAATTTAGTCTTTTACCATCTGGAGAAGGTTTTGTCAGATTAAATGTAGAACTAAAAAGTATAAGGCCGAAAGTATAAATCAACGTTCGTTCCATCAGCAATTGTTGAATATTCATAGGGTACAGAAAAACCAAGGATTGATGCGTTGACTGATTGACAGATTAATTTATTTAATGTTAGATTAAGTGACCAATTGATAATGATTATAATATTTGGTGTTGATTGCCAAAAATTAACGAATTGAAAATGAAATGAATATGTTTATGTAGTGTATATCGCACGTGTGAAAGAAAGAAAGGAAAAGAGAGAGAGAGAGAGAGAGAGAGAGAGAGAGAGAGAGAAGAGAGAGAGATCTATCAATTTTATAGTTACATAACATGTACTAAATGATGCCATATTATGGACATAAAGATCTATTAATTATTATATATATTATATAGAGAAGTAGTAGTAGTAAAATAGTAGTAGTATAGTAGTATTTTTAGATAGTATATAGTAGTTAGTAGTAAGTAGTAGTATAGTATATAGTAGTGTAGTTTTGTAGAAAGTAGTAGTAGTAGTAGTATAGTATAGTGTTAGTAAAGTAGTAGTAGTAGTAGTAGTAGTATAGAAAAGTAGTAGTATAGTAGTAGTAGTAGGTATAGTAGTATAGTGTATATTTAGATTAGTAGTAGTAGTAGTAGTAGTATAGTAAGTAGTAGTAGTATAGTAGTAGTAGTAGTATAGTAGTAGTAGTACGTATAGTAGTAGTAGTATAGTAGTATAGTAGTAGTAGTAGTAGTAATATGTATAGATAGTAGTAGTAGTAGTATAGTAGTAGTAGTATAGTAGTAGAAAGTATTAGTAGTAGTGTAGTAGTAGTATAGTAGTAGTAGTATGTAGTAGAGTAGTAGTAAGTAGTGTAGAAGTAGTATAGTATGTAGTAGTATAGTAGTATGTATAGTAGTAGTAGTATAGTATAGAAGTATTTACATAGTAGTAGTAGTAGTAGTAGTAGTAGTAGTATAGTAGTAGTAGTAGTAGTAGTAGTAGTGTAGTAGTAGTATAGTAGTAGTAGTAGTAGTAGTAGTAGTAGTACTAGTAGTAGTAGTAGTAGTAGTAGTAGTAGTATATTAGTAGTAGTAGTAGTAGTAGTAGTAGTAGTAGTACTAGTAGTATAGTAGTAGTATAGTAGTAGTAGTAGTAGTACTAGTAGTAGTAGTAGTAAGTAGTGTAGTAGTAGTATAGTAGTATAGTAGTACTAGTAGTAGTAGTAGTAAGTAGTAGTAGTAGTAGTAGTATAGTATAGTAGTAGTAGTATAGTATGTAGTAGTCGTATAGTAGTAGATAGTAGTAGTAGTAGTAGTAGTAGTAGTAGTAGTATAGTCGTAGTAGTAGTAGTAGTAGTAGTAGTAGTAGTAGTAGTAGTAGTATAGTTGTTGTTGTAGAAGTAGTAGTATAGTAGTAGTAGTATGTAGTAGTAGTAGTAGTAGTAGTAGTAGTAGTAGTGAGTATACTAGTAGTAGTAGTAGTAGTAGTCGTAGTAGTAGTAGTAGTAGTAGTTAGTAGTAGTAGTAGTAGTAGTAGTAGTAATATAGTAGTAGTATAGTAGTAGTAGTAGAAAGTAGTAGTAGTAGTAACATAGTAAGTAGTAGTAGTAGTACTAGTAGTAGTAGTATGTAGTAGTATAGTAGTATAGTAGTAGTAGTATAGTAGTAGTAGTAAGGAGTGACGTAGTAGTAGTAGTAGTAGTAGTAGTAGTAGTAGTAGTAGTAGTAGTAGTATAGTAGTTTTTAGTAGTATATATCTCCCATTTAGACTATTCAACGATTTATTTCACATATTCTTTTTATCACATTGTTAGTCCAGAGGCTTAAGATTTAAGATCAATAAACTTTTTTATTTTTTACTGGGGGGGGGGAGAGTGGGAGGGTGGCATAGCTCATTATGTAGAACACTCACTTCACAACCAAAGTGACCTGTATCCATTCTGTTTGAAGTGAGATTCTGTTCACCCTATTGGGTTGATGGATTGTTAGATATAACGGAAAGTAGTTGCTGGAGATTAGCGTTCTGTTCAAAGGATAGACAAGCAATTTGCTGCTGTCCGTTTGGCGGTATCAAAAGCAGGAAAAGCCTCGCCTCGTGAACCCTACACTCTGAAATATATCTTGTTTTATAAAAGGATATGACCGCTTTCTAAACTTTCTATAGTGTGATAGCCACACATAGTTTTAAAACTAACATCGCTACATACTCATTGTCAGCATAATATCCACACGTTTTCAATCCTGAAATAAACGATTGATCTTCACACTGTGTAATAAAACTGTTATTATTACTATACGCACTATCACTATCACCTTTTTATTATTTCAATTATAAAAAGATAGTGATAAAAGATGATGATGATGATGACAATGATTATGAATATTGCAAAATAAAGATGATATCAGCTATTTATATATGAAATAGTATGTGTTTTGTTCTTTAAACCTGGTCGTGTGCTAAAGTTATTGTCATTACCTGTTTTGTTTGTTTTTTTTTTCTTTTCCTTTTGTTAAGACTGACATTCAGGGTCTTTGAAAATAGCAACACTTAGACTTGAGACTGGAATTCCACCAGCTATCATTCAAATTTCTTGATATTATGCGATATCCGCAGGGTAACTCATAGCCTATGCTTCACTACACCGCCATTGGTAACTCGAAAGTACTCAAGGGCTTTTTAAGTCTTTGAAACTTTCCATGGTGGGCAGGAGGCCACCCTGTGTCTTCTATCCCCTATATCTGTTTTTCCGAGTTGTTTTCTGTCTTTGTCTTGGAATGGGATTACTTTGTCTTGTCTTAGTGTCGGAGATATTTTTTCCCTTGTAAATCATCTCTCCTGTTAGGTATTGTTAGTTGTATATTCTGTTTTGGATGTATTCTGTAAACATTTGAGTGCATTCCTCATAGGGTATCCTGTCTTGGTGTCTGGATGAGACTTTTAAGGTGATCACAAACTAAGTACATTGCAGCTTGGCTCGTACATCTGTTCCCTATTTGAACCAATTCTCCTTTGTCTTACTTTTTCTTGGCGGGCGCTTTGATTGTAAATGAGAATATTTTGACTATTCCATTTTCTTCTTTTTTTACTGTCGCTGATGATATACTTAAATAAATGTGCCGCAAGCGCCGTAAAAAAATTTTAAATCCCCCCCCCCCCCCCCAAAAAAAAACAAAAAAAAAACCAACAAAACACAAGTCTTTGAAACAAATATGTTCCTGTATCAATAAGCCATGGTATCTTCCACGCATGGGGGTCAACTTCCCTGTTCTGTCATGGTTGGTGGGGGGGGGGGGGGGGGGGGGGGGGGGGGGGGGGGGGGGGGGGGGGTGGGGGAGGGAGGGGGGGGGGTAAACTCTTACTACTGTCTTGGTTTCCCTCCATGTCTGTCTTCATCATTCCATATTACTTTCTATTCTTGCCATGGAAGATATTTCTTGAGACCACTTTAACCATTGATTGGAGTTCCTCATCGACACCCTCAAATTTATGGTATCTTTTACGTGATATAGGGTCCAGATAACTCTGTTAGTAGAGCACTGGCTTCAGACCATAAGCCAAGATCGATCCCAGGTGCAGTCGGGATTTTCTGACCCCCGTGTTCCCCCTGCATCATTAATTGGTAGCAGGTTCAATTATATCTAGTGGAAAGAACTAAGATAGACCACGTCCTATCCTATCCAAATGATAGCAACAAGTGTCCATTTTACGCTATAAGAAATCGGGATAAAATCCGGCTCCATGGTCTTATGATTTAAAGAACTACTTTTTGTTATGTATATAGTATTGTAAGTCATCAACTTGTTATAGGTTTTGATATATTGGCATATTTAATGGAGATCCTTTGTATATAGTTTAGGTCGCTCTGGATGAACAGGTATAATACATTTAACTTTAAAAATCCTTCTATATAATTTTATAGAGGAATACTGGGACTTTCAAAAATTACACTGCTTTTAAAATTCCCTTCAATGTAAAGGATTGAATGCCAAACCATTTCTTCATTTATTCCATAGTCAAACCAATTGGGGCAGGTCACTCAAATTCAACAGTGTGTCAAAATTATCCCAATACCTATGTATATTATTGGTCAAGAACTAATTAGCCTACTATCTATGTCAAAGTCTATCTATGTCAAAGTCAAATCGTTTTGCAATTTAAAAGCTCAGGGGCTTTTTCGTTGCACCTGCATGTATATGTATATCATACGTATGTAGTATGTATGTATGTATGTATGTTATGTATGAAATGTATGTATGTATGTATGTAATGTATGTATGTACGTACGTACGTACGTACGTATGTATGTATGAAATGTATGTATGAATGTATGTATGTAATTATGTATGTATGTATGTAAATAATATATATATATAATAATATATAATATATATATATATATATATATATATATATTACACAAGCATAGAGCCCAATTCACTGGACGAGAGAAAGTACCCTAATGAATATTATAATATAAAATTATAAATACGGACCCTTATAAATATCACGACGTTTTATAGCACATTCAATTAA
Source organism: Berghia stephanieae (assembly GCF_034508935.2). Classification (NCBI taxonomy): domain Eukaryota; kingdom Metazoa; phylum Mollusca; class Gastropoda; order Nudibranchia; family Aeolidiidae; genus Berghia; species Berghia stephanieae. The sequence continues at coordinate 10,141,665 of NC_088370.1, forward strand.
TCCATTCAAAATTGAACAATTGTTTGTTCAAGATGAATGTAATGATTGATGATGTCCAGTTTAGTCATTTTATTTATTATATATAGGGTATCTATGCCAGATACAAAACGACATTAACATTTAAATATTTCAAATTTTTATAATCTGATCAATTTATCTAGATATTATTGTTGAAATGGAGACGGACAACAATTTAAAATTACATGCGATTTGACAAAACGATCGGATGATATTTAAAATATGGATTTATGTATAATTGAATAAGAAACCATTGCATTACAAAAACCAATTTCCTAGGAAGAGAGAGAGAGAGAGAGAGAGAGAGAGAGAGAGAGAGAGGGGGGGGGGGGTGGAAAGTGTGTTATACAAGTCCTATTGTAGGCACTTTAAGATTCGTGTGTGTATGTTATGTATGCATGTATGTATCTATGTATGTATATATGTAGGTAGTTATATTTGTATCTATGTGTATTACGTATTTATGTATGTAGTGCGTGTATGCTTGCGTATGTTCTATGTATAATTATGGCACGATTACAGAAGATGTAAACTCGTAGCCTACTAGCCTATATCAATAAAGAGAAAAGGAACTGGGAGAGAAAAATACACAAAACCGAAAAACATTATGGGAGTGGGAGTAAAGGTTAAGGGCATAAGTCAGACTTTACTTGTCTGTCTGTTTTATACTTTTTTAGTATCAAATCTTAAATTGAATCTTCCTTTCAAACTAAGAAAACAATATAATTTCTGTTTGTCAATGATATTGATCAAAATATTAATAACTGCCACTCTTGATTAGCTTTTAAAGTCAGATCTGATCTACGAAATATTTGAAACGGACATCAACAATATTTCATTCAACTTTTTTTCATCTCTTTGTAAAACGAAGTAACACAAGTGTTGGAACGGTCAATTCAGATTTTAGAAATTTCCATGAAGTAACCTAATGACACTATAAACTTTGTAAAATAACCTAGATCCCAGTGAGGGAACTTCCTTTCGAGACAGCAATACCTTCTCGGTTCATCGTAGACACAATTAAATAGGAGGGTTGGACACGCCAAAGGATTGAACCACCCAACTTCCTCCCAACGTCCTCCCCTCGTGTACTCTTTCTTTTCTTTTTCAATGGGGACGATCTACATTAATTTTCCACGTGCTCGAGTCATTAGTCACATTGCAGATGTGCTCAAAATGGCATAGTTAATAAAACGTTCACAGTTCTTGAAATATCCAACGTCACATTATGTTACTTTTCCAGTTTGACGGATGAGTATGTTTACAACTTTCATAGACAGAGCAGCGTGTTTACTTTTATTAAGAAAAGATCAACCGTTAGACAGACCTAATCATGTGACTCAGTTGGACTAAAACTTGATTATAGATCGCTCTCATTGGATTAAAATCTTAAATCTATGAGAGACCTAGATCAGAGTAAAATCAGGTATCCAGATCAAATTTAATTTTAATTTCATATATACGAAAGCTAAATTAATTATGAAAGTATAATCGACAGAATGTGATGTAACAAAATGAGACTCGTTTTCATTTTTTATAAACCTCTTGTAAATCTAACCTTCCACATATCTATATTCAGCCGCTTCATAAAATAAATTTTTTCATGAAATACAATGAGATAAAATAATTTCTGAAATTAGACAAATATACAAACACTCACACACAAACACACTCGCACGCACGCACACAAACATACACACACACACACACACACACACACATAATTTATTATTATTATTATCAACTTTATCTGTCCTTTAAATGCTGCTAAAGATATTTAAATAATATTACAAAGTTAAAATCTTTCGGTTTATCCCCCCCCCCCCCTCTCTCTCTCTCTCTCTCTCTCTCTCTCTCTCTCTCTCTCTCTCTGCACCTACAGAAACAACAACCACCATCCCCGTTCGTTAAATGCTCTCTCCCTGTGACTGTGACAATGATTAACGATGTTTTAGTCCACGCTCATTATCAAGTCTTGTCAACCGCCCCCCCCCCCCCCCCCCCCCCCTTCTTACCCAAGCTGTATAGTCTACGGCCTATACGATATCTTCTTTTCTTTTTTTTTTCTTTTTTTAACCTATGGCGGGACGGAGAAAAAAAATTGAAAAAACATCAAAAAGCAGCATTGAGTTTTTCAATAATAAATGGGTCACAGTATCCGTTATTCAACTTCGCAAAAATTATTCGTACGTAAGTCTAAGCCGTCTGTAAATTTTAGAACTGCCAACTTCAACGAATAAAAAAAAATATTCGGAAGTTTGCAAGATGGTGGTGACCTTGTTACTTGTTATGGTGATGATGGCGATAGTGACGCTCTGGGCCCCTTTTTATGGACGTGGACTAGCGCTTAGTCTTTGGTTTTAGCTAAGGACTTGAAAAAATCGAATTATATGTGAGATGACCAAATATTTCCCAGACTAAAATCACGTCACCTTCAGACTAAGTTTGATTAAATTTTAGTCATTTATTGCTGAGGCCGGACTTCAAGCTTAGTCTGAGACTAGTTACGAGGATACGTAATATCGTCGATAAGCTATTTTTAGATAGAGAGAGCTTCGATTCGGAAAGAAAATACTTCGGTTACGAATGACAGAGGCAAAAGGTGTCCTGCTGGTATTGTCACTACTTTTTTTAAAAATGTAAGATATGCTAGACTTTCGAAAGTACAATTTTTTTGTGAGTAAAAACTAGGGAAAAAACCCGGAATCTAATCGGTTAGCAGGTTGCAAATGAACGGAGACTCGAAGTAGAAGGGTTCGCTTCAAAGAACAACGAAGAAAATCAAACAAACAAAAAACAAAAGAAAAAAACAAACGACTAGAAAGTATAGTGGAGACAAAAAATTATTCTGTTGGCATGACACTGACTGAAATAATGTGATTCGTCAGAACACATTTTCCGTTGTTTTTTGTTTTTTATTTAAAAAGTTCAATTCGTTTGATTTTCACTGACACTTTCATTGGCCTAAATATATAATTGACAGTCGACCATGGGCATCATTGTTGTCTGATCAGTCGACAGTCAATATCATGTGATTTCATTAATCACGGCAAAAGTAAGTTCAAATATGAAACGGAACGGAGGTGTTGCTAATTTCTTCTTTGGAAATCTTTTGCGTTGAAAATATCAAGGCTGGTGTCTTACTTGCCATTGTGTACTAGAGAGCTTGATGTTACAAGCACAAAATAGCTGAAATAGGCACCGTCCTAACAACGCCCACTTCTCGGCAAGAGCCTCGCTAGTCAGAGACTAGAAAACGTTCATGAAATCCCACTTTTTAGACACTTGTTCCGCCTCGGCTTAAGGCTAGCAAATAATTTACTAGACTAGTAAATAACTAAATCTAGTCCGCTTACATAAAATTGGGCCCTGGTGGTGGTAGTCGATGTTGTGGTGATAGTAGTTAGTAGTGCTAGTGGTGGTGGTAGCAGTGATGATGCTGTTAATTTTGTTGTTTTTGTGATGGTCGTGATTGAAATGGTGATCCCTGATTGAAATGATGATGATGATGATGGTGGTGGTGGTGGTGGTAGTTACAAAGCTGATGCATTGGTGATGTTGATAGTGATAATAAGAATAATGTGGTGGGGACGATAACGACCATAATTTACTTGTAGTGGTGGTGTCAATGATCAAGAAGCTGAAGTGATAACATTGAAGGCAATGGTGACGCTATAGTGTACGCCTGTGATATTGGTATTTAAAATGATTGTTTTCTGGAGTGGTGGTGGCTGACATGATAGTTATGCTTTTGCTAGTGGTGGCAATAGTTGATATGACCATGGTAATGGTAGGTATAATGCTGTGGTAGTGATGTGGATGGGGGTGCTGATACGTATGATATGGTGCAAATGATGGTGGTAGCGATTCTGATGGTAATGAGGCTGTTGTAAAAGTGCTTGTGGTAGTGATTATTGTCTGTGATGGTGATGGTTTTTAAATTGATGTGGATCGACGTGCACTTATTTTCAGGTCTGATAACCCATTTCCTTATTGGCTCATTGTTGTAATGGAAATCTAAAAAAAAAGACGCAAAATACTGTCCATTATACAACAATGTTAATCTAGGCTGAAAAGTGGGTTCGGATGTCAGACCTGCGTATTTCTACACGTCGATGGGGATGATTTGTTAACCTACAACGCAGCACAAATCCCTTTCGAAATGGTATTCTGCCATCCCACTATAATACAATAAGTCGAATGCTTGGCAGGTCTGTATCACTGCGTACATAGACACAAGTTAGTATTAGTAATATCTATTGAGTTACCACATTGAGTGGTGATAAGCCAAATTACACATCTGGAATACAACATTTGCATACAAAGTTGTTTGAATACAGAATTATTGAGAAAAATCGTGTATTTTTTCTTGTATCCATTGTTTAAAATATATAAAGCTTATTATGTATATATTTCCGTGTTTTTATTTTTCAAATTTTAACTAAAGTTAGAAATATATTTTTGACCAGTAATCTTAGCTTTATCAGACGTTAGAGACGTTTCTAATATTGATGTTGTTATCTATAGACCCCTACCCAGATCAAAATAACAATCCCAACACCACTGATAACATAACCCATTGTTCTGAGTTTAAGAACATAGGCAAATTATTGTTCTTAGGCCGAACTGGGCTTTTATGTTCTGTATCATCCTATTTCATCCAGTTTCAACCCGTAGACATTTCAAAGCCCAGCCCGTTGACATTCTAACTTCTCGTCAGGGCAAAAGTGGATACCAAATACTTAATAGTATTAGCTAACGAATGAAGTACTGAAAATATTGAGGACTTGGTATTAGTATATGTAGATTAGATTAAATGCAACGTTGTGCTTTCGGCTTTGGAATTAATTTGCGTGTTGTAAAGCCGCCAAATTCCATACCGTCTATACCATTACCTCGTTCACTGCCACTAACTCATTGAATTCTCCGTGAATTAAATCTACAATTCTGTAATACAGCTCGTCTACTCAAGACGGTACAACTTATAACAAAATTTTCTGAAGTTAAAGGACATGTATCGACATTGTTCAAATAAATGAAAAATGTTGGCTAAATTCAAGCCAATATTGATGGCCCTCACTGAGTTATCAAGATTATAATATTTTTAAAAAACTGCTTCTTAAGAGATGTTTTGGGCTGCTTATATTACTATGACTAATATAATATTTTTGACAATTTTAATACTAGTCATTTAAATTAAATAGTTATTGACTGTTAAACCACTATCATAGATAGAAAACATGTAATAAAGGCAACCCCCCCCCCCTCACACACACACACACAAATACACAACAATTTTTTTTTTAAAGAAGAAGAAGAAAAAAATAATTATCCCCACCACCAAAAAAAGAAAGAAAAGAAAAAAAGAAAAGAATACCTGACGAATCTTCCTCTGTGCCCAACCAACCCAAACTTTCGAGCAGGCATTTGAATAGGATACTTGCCAAAAGGAGAACACGATAATAGTTCCTAATAAGGAAACGATCACCATTCTGGAAAAAAAATCCCAGAAGAAAACGAAAAAAAAACAAAACAAAAAAAACAACCCCCCCCCCCCAAAAAAAAAAAAAAAAAAAACAACCCCCCCCCCACACACACACACACACACAAAACTAACACATACACGCACACACACACACACCTACACACATACACTCAACTGATTATTTGACTCACTAACAAAAATTTAAAGACGATACGGATATATCATGTAATTACGTAGAATCGAATCTAGCTCAGTACAAACAGAAACGGAATAGTGCCCAGCTGTAGTGTGAAGTACGAATAGTGCAAGCACACTATTTGTCCTTACGGACGGCAATGGCGGTTGATGCTATTCGACCTTAAGGACGAATAGGGCTAAAAAAAAAAAAAGAAGAAGAAGAAGCAAAAGAAATAGAGAGAAAAACAATTACGACTTGTGACAGCTCTGCAGATTAGTGTGCAGATTAGCCATGGTGACAGTCTTGACAACAACTATCGTCTGCGTTTCGTCATGTGACATTTGTTGTAAACCAACTTGATCCGCCATCTTATCAAGAGGAGAGGTCAGAGGGTATTAGTGAAATTTCACGTTACCTAGGCAACGATGTCAACACTGTCCTTACTGGATTCGTGGTACAGCTCGTGAAGCGTCTCGTAAATGGTTGGTTCATCATCATTCCCGTTGTTTGTTTCATTTTTATCAACCATGTGACCCGTCGTTTCAAAACGGAATTGTGTCGGGGTGAATGGGATGCAAACAATGATTTTGGAACGAAATTGATAAGAAATGTGAGGTTTTTTAAAGATCACATTTAAAACACTACGTCTATTCTCCTTACTATAACATAATGTAGATTATAAATTAAAACATGGGTGCAAGCAACTGGACCTCAAAAAGCCTGCAAGTCTACTTATGACAAGACATATAATCTGAAAAAGCCTGCAAGATTCACGGACTTCACCTCGTCATTTGAAGTCTTGTTCTCAGCATCTAGTCTTCATAAAAGTAGTCCACAATTGTTTTATGTTTAATCCAACGGTTGTAATGGAGTAATTTGTTAAGTTTCCTGTCACAAAAATAAATCAATCACATCCAAATCGCAAAAAGCCGGCGACGTTTTTTTCGGTAATCCAATCGGCCGGCAGGCCGGCTGTGCCGTCACTCTTGCACCCATGTTAAAATTGTATCTTATAGGCCATACCAACATAAAACCGTTTTGAAGAGGTGGGTCACAAATATTAACATTTATTTAGCGCATTCCACGGATTTTCCATGCCCAATGAGCTTCACAGTCATTTATTTATTCCTTAACCCCCTCCTTACCACCTATAAGGCAATCATCACATTTAAGTTGTTACGATGCAGCCAACATTTTTCTCATTCTAATTTCTGTTGTACATCATAATATTTGAAAAAAATGTTTGCTATAGTTAAAGTATATTGGCACTGTTATAAAGAGCTCGTTTAGACACAAAAAAAGAAAAGAAAAATATATATATATATTATATGTATAGCAAGAACTAATAGCTTTTGTGTTTAAGTGAAATAAATCTATTTTTGTATAGGTTGGGTGTGAAGTTTTGGGGACAATCCGGAAAATGGCCGGTAAGAAGAGAGTTAAGTAGGCCACGGAACCGTAATAGTTCCATTTCATACAACATCATTAGGCGTCTTTTTTTTTTTTGTATTAACACTCTTACAACATCCACCACTGCCTATAGCTAGGTAGGTACTCATTCCCACCTGAGTCGAATATGGCAATGAGTGTATAAAGTACCTAACCCAAGGACACAACGTCGGAGTCGGAGTGAGAATTTTCCACGATCACTGACAAATACCCGGCCACTGACCACGCTTAATATCGCTTGATTTTTAAAATTTTTTTTTGTAACAAAACGAGAGATACCGAACCATAAAGCCATCGATCTACACTTATCCGTTGAATATTGACGAAAAGTATCTTTTTCATTTTGCCCACAAAAAAAAAAGAAACTTCTAATGCATCCGAAGAATTAACTCACTCAACCCTAACACCGACTATATCCGTAGTTTACCCGCATTACTTTTACCCCATGCTTATTTATTACATTTTTCTGAGACAAATTATTGGCGTAGTACTAAAGTCAATGTTTTTCGTCAGTGTTAGTTGAATAAAACTATCTATCCACATGCTCATTTTTAATACATTTTTTTTTCCAATTTGGAAAAGCAACAAAACTCTCTAGGATTGAGTGAGTTAAAAATGTCCCTAAAAAAACATCTTTAATAAACGCGAGACTTTAAATGGATAGCCCGATGTTATTATTGTGTTTTTGATGGGAAATCAGATTAATGTTGTGGAATCACTTAACCCAGAGGCTTTAAGAGAGAACAATTTATAACTGAGTAGATACATACAAATATATCGCAACAACATTGTAAGTAGAAAGACAGAATATGGAAAGTAAGGAACAAAGAGTGCATCTTTCTCTAGGGCATGCCACTCTGATCTTTGTAAGCACTAATAAATAATAGTTTTAAAAATGGACTTAACGAAAAATAAGTAATTAAGCTGTAACTAAAGTCAATTAGTAATTAGCTAATAACAAAGGGGAGCAACTCTTTCCAAGAGTAACTCGAAGTATAGATATATTGAAGTTGACGTCACTCAGATCGTTGTTATTGTTTTTTGCCATCCGCGTTTGTGAGTAATTCTCACTTAACTGTATTATCCAGACTATACAATTTTATGGTTACACAGAGTTTTGTGTGTTGGTCCGTTATACTTCCGGATGGCAATGTTATGAGCTTCTTAGCCAAATGCATACTCTCTATAAGCCAATAACAGTTATATCCACAAGATATTCTCAAAGAGTTTTACAATGGGTTCAATGCGATGTTGAGATATATGAAGGTCTGATATCCGAACGCAGTGATGGGCCTAGTTTATCATTGTTGTCATGACAATATTTTGCTTTTAAAAAATGTATTATGAAATAGATGTCCGTTACAAAAATGAGCCCATAATGAATTGATTTATCAAACCTTCAAATAAGTGCACGTCGGTTCAATGGAGTCACCGACAATACAGAATAATATTATCTATGTTGAATGAGTCAACGGCCTGTTTTATTGTCGTACTATGATGGAAAAAAACCAAACATTTTAAACATTTTTAGCTAGTAAACATCGGTTAAAATGACTCCCATTTTGTTGACAACTCTCAAACCTGGGGCTTCAAGGAAGAAGTCTAAGGCTTGAGAGTTTTTGACAAGCTGGGGGGTAACTAATCGATGGATATTTAAAGGATGATTTTTCTGGCCAAAAGTTTTTTTTTTAAATATGAGTTGTGATTGTTTTTGTTTCTTTTTTCTTCAGACTACCGAGGTGAAGGCTCTGTCGACATTTCGACAGACAGAGCTGTTGCTATCAGGTCGTACCTACTTATTTCACACACAACCATCCAAAAGAATTGGATTCAGTAGTCTGATGTCACGCCGCCCGGCAACGGTAGCCATCTTGGTTTTAAACAAAGAAAATCGTTACTTTTTATTCTTCAAGCTGGCTAGAACTTTTCATGTCTTGTGACCAAATGTGTAAAAGTCAAAACATGATCAAATTTACGTTTGTTTTTTCCCCTCTGGATACGCTTTGATGCTCGCCGAAGAAATATTTCATACGGGCGTCCGCCATTGTTCCGATAGTTTAGAGCAGGTGTTACTAAGTTACCATACGTCATAAGGAGGGAAGTGACGTTACGACTGTTGAAGAGTATTGGGACGATCTATAGATAGAATGCGCTTGGCCAAGGAGTTCACAACATTGCCATCCGGATGTATAACGGACCAACACACAAACACTGTGTAACCATGAACTTTTATAGTCTGGTTAATACAGTTTAGTGAGAACAACTCACAAACGCGGATGGCAAAAACAACAACAAAGGCCTGAGTGACGTCATCTTCGAACTATCTATATTACATTTCCATGTGCATTTTCGAGGTCATTGGTCACTTTGCAAAATATGCTCAAAATGACCCACGTAGTGAAATGTGTTCACAGTTTGAGAAATTATATCTGTAACATCCCGATTCGTCAGTTTGACACATGTGTATGTTTTCAGTTTTCATAAACACAGCAGCGTGTTTAATGTTATTCAGAAGTGTCCAATACGATTCAATAGTCTGATGTCACGCCTCCCGGCAACGGCGGCCATCTTGGTTCTAAACAAAGAAAATCATTCCTTTTTATTTTTCATGCTGACTAGAACTTTTCATATGCCTTGTGATCAGAATGTGTAAAAGTCAAAACATGATCAAATGTATATGTTTTTTTTTCCTCTGGATACCCTTTATGCTCGCCGGAGAAATATTCATACGAGCGTCCACCATTGTTCCGATAGTTTAGAGCCAGTGTTACTAAGTTACCACACGTCATTAGGAAGGAAGTGACGTTACGACTTTTGAAGAGTATTGTTGTACAGCAACAAATCATGTGACCGATGACAAGGTTGGACGAAAACATGAATATAGATCGTTGCGTTGTCCAACCAGAAGATGTTTGACCAATCAAAACATGGAATTTGTGTCACACCTTCACACTTGCTCGGACAAGAATGGTTGGTTGTTTATAAACAATAACGTGAATGAAATCGAGATTTCTCTGATCATTGTTAATGTGTTTATAGATAGAATGAAGTTGACGTCACTGGGGTCTTTGTTATTGTTTTTGCCATCCGCTTTTATGAGTAATGCTCACTGAACTGTTTTAACCTGACTATAAACGTTCATGGATACACACAGTTTTGTGTGTTGGCCTGTTATACTTCCGGATGGCAATGTTATGAGCTTCTTAGCCAAGCGCATACTATCTATAGATAGAATGAAGTTGACGTCACTCGGGTCTTTGTTATTGTTTTTTGCCATCCGCGTTTTTTGAGTAATTCTCACTAAACTGTATTAACCAGACTATAAACGTTCATAGTTACACACAGTTTTGTGTGTTGGTCCGTTATACTTCCGCATGGCAATGTTGTGAGCTTCTAAGCCAGCCGTCATACTATCTATAGATAGTATGCAGATGACGTCACTCAGGCCTTTGTTATTGTTTTTGCCATCCGCGTTTGTGAGTTGTTCTCACTAAACTGTATTAACCAGACTATACAAGTTCATGGTTACACAGAGTTTGTGTGTTGGTCCGTTATACTTCCGGATGGCAATGTTGTGAACTCCTTGGCCAAGCGCATTCTATCTATACCGCCAAATGAGTGACTAGTTATCACACACTTTTATCGATCATATTATAAACGTTTAAGTGTTGGTTCTAGTTCTAATGATCAAGCCCTAGAACAGTGGGTATTTTACTTAGACACATACCATCGATAGTAAATTCTGTGCAGTACGCCATTTTTACCAATCACTGCCATTGTTTCCATTATGACGACTGTCCGAGGGGCGTGGTTATCTAGATGTCTATATATAGTCTTAATACGATTCAATAGTCTGATGTCACGCCGCCCGGCAACGGAGGCCATCTTGGTTCTAAACAAAGAAAATCATTACTTTTTATTTTTCATTCTGGCTAGAACTTTACATATGTCTTGTGATCAGAATGTGTAAAAGTCAAAACATGATCAAATGTATGTGTTTTTTTTTTTTCCCTCTGTATATTATTTATGCTCGCGGAGAAATATTTCATACGGGCGTCCGCCATTGTTCCGATAGTTTAGAGCCAGGGTTACTAAGTTACCATTACCATGCGTCATTAGGAAGGAAGTGACGTTACGACTGTTGAAGAGCATTGGTGCCTCGAGCGTTACGAAGCATTAACCTATAGATAGTATGCAGATGACGTCGCTCAGGCCCTTGTTATTGTTTTTGCCATCCGCGTTTGTGAGTTGTTCTCACTAAACTGTATTAACCAGACTATAAAAGTTCATGGTTACACAGAGTTTGTGTGTTGGTCAGTTATACTTCCGGATGGCAATGTTGTGAACTCCTTGGCCAAGCGCATTCTATCTATAGATAGAATGCAGATGACGTCACTCAGGCCTTTGTTATTGTTTTTGCCATCCGCGTTTGTGAGTTGTTCTCACTAAACTGTATTAACCAGACTATAAAAGTTCATGGTTACACAGAGTTTGTGTGTTGGTCCGTTATACTTCCGGATGGCAATGTTGTGAACTCCTTGGCCAAGCGCATTCTATCTATTAAATATTCCGTGCCATTAAGCCCCTTCCGTCCGCTTGATTATACAGTGGAACCTCCCGATTACGACACCTCCGAATAGCGACAACCTCATGATAACGACATTGACTCCTGGTCCCGATTTTTTTTTCTATTTAAGATCAGTAAAAAAAAACAAACCCTCCAAATAACGACGCACTTTTTAATAAAACCTCCGAATACCGACATGATTTTGGCGATTTTCGGCAGTTTTCGTAGATATCTGATACTAAAAATACCGAGTACGAGTACTCAAAGTTTATAAAAAACGATTCCTGCTTGAACCAATGAGAACGCAGCTTTTGAAACCAATGAGAACGCAGCTTTTTTTGACGAATCTTGGATGATACGCATTAATAAAAACCAAGGTATAAATGTAAGTGTAAGCAAGTAAACACAAAATCTTGGAAAATGTGATATTATGTGGTGATAGTAGTAGTAGTAGTAGTAGTAGTAGTAGTAGTAGTAGTAGTGGTA